>NC_084844.1:67752229-68052229 GCF_033115175.1 Lepus europaeus
GTCAGTCCTAGAGAAGGTTCCATATACTGCTGAGAAGAATGTAAAGTCCTTAGATGTAGGATGAAATATTCTGTAGATATCTGTTAGATCCATTTGGGCTATAGTGTCATTTAAATCTGCTGTCTCCTTGTTGATCTTCTGTCCTGTTGATCTGTCTATCTCTGAGAGTGGAGTATTGAAGTCCCCCAGTACTATTGTATTGGGGTCTAAGTCTCCCTTTAAGTCCCTTAACAAGTCTTTTAAATAAGCTGGTGCCCTGTGATTCGGTGCATATACATTGATAATCATTATATCTTCCTGTTGAATGGATCCCTTAATCATTAAATAGTGTCCCTCTTTGTCTCTCCTGACAGTTTTTGTGGTAAAGTTTATGTTGTCCGATATTAAGATGGCTACGCCCGCTCTTTTTTCATTTCTGTTGGCATGGTATATCTTTTTCCAGCCTTTCACTTTCAGTCTGTATGCATCATTGTTGGAAAGATGAGTTTCTTGTAAGCAGCAAAAAGATGGGTTTTGTTCCTTAACCCAGTCAGGGTTCCTTAGACCATCTTCCACTGTTTTCCCAGGCCAGAATCAAAGAGCTGGATTGGAAGTGGAGCAGCCAGGACATGAACTGGCACCCATATGTGATGCCAGCATTGCAGGTGGAGGCTTAGCCTGCTACACCACAAAACCCCTTGTCAGCTCTGTTTCTAACATACAGCTAGTGATAGGTTTCCATTTTAATTCTTTTACTCTATCATTCCTGGCCTAGGAACTAATACACTAACAATATACCAAGGATGATGATATTTGTCTGAGAGCATACAACTAGGGGCCAGGATTATGATATGAAATTATCTTTTTCATTCTATCAGGAGTTTTTTTCCTCTGCTGGATTCTTCTATCCATTCTCTCCCTCTTGGCTAGTCCTAAAGCAAAGGGGCTGCTACCTACCAACAGGCATCTGTGCCCTAAAGCTACTAGAATTGTGTCTAACAATCAGAATTATTAGCCTCAGGAGTATAAATTATCCAAGCTCACCATAGTTTCATAGAAGAAACCAAAAATACCATACAAATTCCACTAATCAATCAAACTTGGAGCTGATTTTACAAGTCTACAAACTTCAGAATATTTCAACATATCCTTTACCATCTCTGAGGCTGTGGATGGTTCAACACTCTTTACAGCCACAGGATTGCACAGCCTATTTGTAATCATAAATCTTACTCTCTCACCTTATAACAATTAAAATTTCACTTGATATCAAACCATCATTTTGGCATTGAAACTGATGCCTGACATAATTTGTGGACATAGTCTGATTATTCTTACACATCTCTTTAAAAGAAAAAGATTTATGTATTTATTTGAAAGTCAGAGTTACAGAGAGAGAGAGAGAGAGAGAGAGAGAGAGAGAGAGGTGTTCCATCCACTGGTTCACTCCCCAATTGGCCACAATGGCTAGAGCTGCACCAATCCAAAGCCAGGAGCCAGAACCTTCTTCCAGGTCTCCCATGTGGGTGCATGGGCCCAACAACTTGTGCTGTCTTCCACTGCCTTCCCAGGCCACTGCAGAGAGGCTGCAACAGAAGTGGAGTAGCCAGAACTTGAACCAGCGCCCATATGGGAATCTGGCACTGCAGGCGGCGGCTTTACCTGCTATGTCACAGCACCGGCCCTGACACATCTCCCTTCACTTATGAGGATCATATTCTTTTAATGTTAACTACTGCTACTGGCTTCCAATATATTATCTTCAGTTTTTTGGTTTTTGGTTTTTGGTTTTTGTTTTTGTGTTTTTTTTTTTTTGACAGGCAGAGTGGACAGTGAGAGAGAGAGACAGAGAAAAAGGTCTTCCTTTTGCCATTGGTTCACCCTCCAATGGCCGCTGAGGCTGGTGTGCTGCGGCTGGCACACTGTGCTGATCTGAAGGCAGGAGCCAGGTGCTTCTCCTGGTCTCCCATGGGGTGCAGGGCCCAAGCACTTGGGCCATCCTCCACTGCACTCCCGGGCCACAGCAGAGAGCTGGCCTGGAAGAGGGGCAACAGCGACAGAATCCAGCACCCAGACCAGGACTAGAACCTGGTGTGCCAGCGCCACAAGGCGGAGGATTAGCCTATTGAGCCGTGGCACCGGCCTATCTTCAGTTTTAACCTGAAAAAGAATAATCAACCTTACTCTCTCCCTGACAATCAATATATCTTTAGTGCTATTTCTTGGAACCACCATAATCTGGTTGCTGTAATTAAATATCTACATAGAAAAATAAAGTCCATACAACATATAGATTTGATCCTATAGCATCGGCCCAGCTACTACTCTCCATAAATTCTCTTTTAGCCATTACAGCCTTTGTATTCAGCTTGGATATTACCATCTTCTCCTGTCATGAGTATCCAAATAAAAAACCCAACACTTACACTTACCATAGCACTAATTATAATTTCCATTTTAGCCCTAGGTATAGCCTATTAATGAATTCAAAAAGGACTAGAATGAGTATAATCATTAAAATAAATTTTTCAATCCATTAGGTTAAGGTATTCTATTATCATCAATATGCCTTCAAATCTGTATAAATATTTTAGCATATATTGCATACTTACTAGGAATACTATCAGTATACTGATATATGGTCACTTCTCTGTTTTATAAGGCACAATATTATATCCATTCAATTTAGGAATCCTTGAAATCCTGAATGCTCATTTTATCATATCATGTATATTCATTGCCTCCTAGTATTTGTAGCCTATGAAGCCACTGTGGGCCAAACACAGTTAATAGCATCCAACACTTATGGTCAGATAATGTACAAACTTAACCCCTCTCCTACGAATTATGTAACTTACAATTACACTTATTCCCATAACAATGTACTCAAAAACATCATACTCTGAATCAACAAAAACACGGAGCTTATACACTACCTCATAATCCTATTTATTATAAATAAACCTATTGTAAAATAAGCAGTCTCTCACCAGCTTCTTCTCTGACCCTCCTGCTGATACCACCTCACAGCTTCCCTTAATAATCCTAGTGAGTATCCCCTTTCTAAAGGACCACTTCCATGAATGAAAGCTATATTTAAATATTAATCTATAGTTATTCTTAATTATGACATTCACAGGCACAGAAGTAATTTTGTTCTAAATACTTTTCATCAACAGTAATTTCAACCCAAGTAACTATTACCCACTGAGGAAACTAAATAGCATTTAAATGGAAACCTATGCATAATAACTTTGATAGTAAAAAGCAAAAATGTCCCTTTATGGTCTTCACCTATGATTACCAGAAGCCCATGTAGAGGCCACTATTGCCAGATCAATATGCCTTGCAGTCATACTGTTAAAACTAGGAGGCGCCGGCGCCGTGGCTCAACAGGCTAATCCTCCACCTTGCGGCACTGGCACACCAGGTTCTAGTCCCAGTTGGGGCGCCGGATTCTATCCCGGTTGCCCCTCTTCCAGGCCAGCTCTCTGCTATGGCCCGGGAAGGCAGTGGAGGATGGCCCAAGTCCTTGGGCCCTGCACCTGCATGGGAGACCAGGAGAAGCACCTGGCTCCTGGCTTCGGATCAGCGCAATGCACCAGCCGCAGCGGCCATTGGAGGGTGAACCAACGGTAAAAAGGAATACCCCTTTCTCTCTGTCTCTCTCTCTCACTATCCACTCTGCCTGTCAAAAAAAAAAAAAAAAACCTAGGAGGCTACGGCGTAACATGAGTCACTACAATCTTAAATCCCTTAAACAGAGCAGAGAGCCTTTTCACTTCCTAGAGGATCCCTATGAGGAAATTCATAACAAGCGCCATCTCGCTCTGTCAAACACATCTAGAATCACTAACCACTTGTTCATTAGTGAGCCACATTAACACTGGTGATTGTGAGAGTTTTTATTCAAACATCATGAAGATTTACAGGAGCTACAGCTCTAACACTGGCCCATGGCCTAATATCAGCAATATTATTTTGTCTTGCAAACTCTATTCACAGGCAAACTTCACTATTTTCCCAAGGACTACAAAACAGTTTCACCTCTAGCAGCAGCATGATGAACCCTGGCAAACCTAACTAACTCGGCCTCAGCGCCAATCATGAATTTAATCAGGTGGCTGTTCACAATAATGGCATCATTCTCATAGTCCAAACCTACTACCATCCTAACAGAGTCTAACCTGTGAATTAACACTATACATTGGATCTGCTTACTAATCACAACACAAGGAAAACTTCCATATTATATCAATAATATCCCTCTTTCATTCACACAAGGAAATCACTCATATCCATCACCTTCTTTCCTATCACTCAGTTCTAAAATCATTTCATGAAACATGCACTGTAACAGAGTTTAAAGACAACATTAGGGCCAGCGCCGTGGCTCAACAGGCTAATCCTCTGCCTAGTGGCGCCGGCACACCGGGTTCTAGTCCCGGTTGGGGCGCCGGATTCTGTCCTGGTTGCCTCTCTTCCAGGCCAGTTCTCTGCTGTGGCCAGGGAGTGCAGTGGAGGATGGCCCAAGTGCTTGGGCCCTGCACCCCATGGGAGACCAGGAGAAGCACCTGGCTCCTGCCATCGGATCAGCGAGGTGCGCCAGCAGCAGCGCGCCAGCCGCAGCGGCCATTGGAGGGTGAACCAACGGCAAAAGGAAGACCTTTTTCTCTGTCTCTCTCTCTCTCACTATCCACTCTGTCAAAAATAAATAAATAAATAAATAAATAAATAAAAACAAATTTCAAAAAAGACAATATTAGCTTATGAAGGTAAAAACAGAACCTTAAGTCTCCTTATTCACTGAGGAAGTATGCAAAAACGGCTAACATGCTCAGAAACATAATAATATGCCTTTCTTAAGCTATAAAGGGTAGAAATAACCCATTGGTTTTAGGAACCAAGAAATTATTGTAGCTCCAAATAAAATAATTATTTTCGCCCTCTATAACACTGTCACTACTTTCACTTCACCAATTATAACAACTGTCCCATATTTATAAGGAGATTGGTGCTTTAAACCTCTAATGTACCTTATTTATTTATTTAATTTTACTTGAGAAACAGAGCCACACTTCACATCTGCTGGCTCACAACCCACGTGTGTGGAGCCGAAAATTCCATCAGGGTCTACCACGTGGGCAGCAGCCGCTCAATGACACGATCCATCCGTCACTGCTGTTTGCCAAGCTATGCATTAGTGGGCAGAGCCGGAAGCCAGAGCCGGGTCTCAAACTCGGGTACTCCAATATGAGACATGGACCTCAGAACCAGCATCGGAACCTCTCGTCTAAACACCTGACCTGCACTGCGGGTAACTGACGAATGCACCTTGCGTGATGTATATTTAAAACTCAGGGTATACATAGGGTTCCATACAATCTGATCTGCGTCCTCAGGGGTCGCCTGGGGGTCCTGGAATGTGCCCTCCGCAGAGAGGGGAGGGCGGCTGGGATTTGTTACCCTGAAGTGAAAACGAGTCCGAAGTAGAGCCGTGAACCCCGGACACAACACCAGACACACCCGAAGGCGAGGATTCTCAGCACGGGGCGGGCATCGTGACCCCCACCCCACCCCGCTCCACGGAAGAACGAGGCCCAGCGGGGTCCCCCACCATCCGCCCCGGGGGCGCCTCCTCCCGGATCCTCCTGACCCCTCAGTGTGCACGCCCCGCGGGCACCGCCCGGACCCCGGGGCGGCCGCCCCGCTCCCTCCTCAGAGGCCGAGGCCGCCCGGCGCCGTCTCCACAGGCGCCCTGCCCGGCCGGGGCTGCGCCGAGAGGAGCCACGCGGACGCCGGCACGACGCACGCACGCCCGGGGCCCTCGCTCTCCCTTCCCGGCTCCCGCTCCGGACGGCGTCAGGGCCGACGGCGCCGCTCCGGCCGCGGACACCGGGACTCGCCAGGCCTGAGGAGCCGGGAGGACGGCGCCGCGCGGACGCGGGAAAGCTCTGGGGCCCTGGGCCGCACCTGCGCCCTCACCTGGCGCACGACCGCGGGCCGCCCTTCCTGCCGGCCACACCCGCTGCCGCTCGCTCGCCGCCCTGTCCGGGGTCGGGGCTGGGGATCCGGACGGCCCTCGGGCTGTAACTGAAAACAGCACCGAGTAGACAAAACGGCCGTTGCAACGCTAAGTAGCCTATTTATAGACTCACTATTCAAATGACGGCTCAGAGAGGGAGTCGGATTGGATGAACGAAACAGTACCAACCAATCAGAAAGCAAAGATCGCGCCTATGCAAATATGGACCATCGCTGGTCTGCTCTGCTGCCCCTTGTGGCCAAGTGCAGAAATGCAGCGCTGAGCCCCTTGCTCCTGCGCCTTGTGGCCACCAGAGTCCTGCTCGCAGGTGCTGGCCCTTCCAGTAGAGTGCTGTGCAGAATCTTGCTGTCAGCATCACTGAGGATGTGCTGCCTTTCAAAGCCCAAGGACACGGGGCCCTAGGCAGTGGCGTCACCCAGATCTTGTTTTAAGAGCCAGTTTTCCGTCCAGCACTGTGACGTGGCAGGTTCGAGTCCCGACTGCTCCACTTCCCATCCAGCTCGCTGCTAATGGCCCGAGAAAAACAGAGGAAGAGATCCCAAATATTGGGGCCCCTGCCACCCACGTGGGAGACCCAGAAGCTCCTGGCTTCTGTCTGGCCCAGACCAGGGCCATTGCAGCCATTTTGGGAGTGAAGCAGAGGATGGAAGCTATCTCTCCCTCCTTCTCTCTCTCTCTCTCTCTCTCTCTCTCTCTCTCGCTCTTCCTTCCTCCCTCTCTCCCTCCCTCCCCCCTTTCTGTCTCTGCAACTCTTTTAAATAAATCTTTAAAAAAAAAAGACACAGTTCCCAACTGAGCCAGAGGCTGGCGGACACCAGGTACAGAACAGTGTTTTGGGCTGGCGCCATGGCTCACAAGGCTAATCCTCCACCTGCGACGCCGGCACCCTGGATTCTATCCCGGTCGGGGTGCCGGATTCTGTCCCGGTTGCCCCTCTTCCAGGCCAGCTCTCTGAATGCAGTGGAAGATGACCCAAGTGTTTGGGCCCTGCACCCGCATAGGAGACCAGGAGAAGCACTTGGCTCCTGGCTTCGGATCAGCGTGGTGTGCCAGCCGCAGCGGCCATTGAGGGGTGAACCAATGGAAAAGGAAGACCTTTCTCTCTGTCTCTCTCACTGTCCACTCTGCAAGTCAAATAAATAAATAAATAAATAAAAGAACCTGTTTTGACCTGGTGGTGTTCACAAGAGGGTGAGAGCGAGAGCAGAGGGCTGGAATGAAGAAGGTGGCGCTGCATGAGAGTAGCCCCCTAAAACAAGGTGGCTCCCGCTTGGACAACAGGAGGACTTGGGCCTCTGTGTTGGAGAGAAAATCTGCCAGTGTGGCAGTCAGAGATCGTCAGATCCTCGACGTAGACCCATCATCCCGAGAGGCAGCCACCAGGGACCTCCCACCTGGCTTTGCGAGCTTACCCTGGGGCCCAGGAGACTGCAGGGACAGACAGGGCAGTGTCCAGCACACAAGAAATCACCATGAAGCTGATGGATGAATTCTACTCGCCCGAAATCAAGAGATCGCCATCAAAGAAGGGGGAGCCGGCTGAGGTGTCTGCAAAGACCACGGAGAAGCCTGGGAACAAGGATCTGAGCTGGCTGGAACAGAAGGAGCAGGAGGTTGTCAATGCCTTGCACTGCTTTCAGACCATTGTGGACAAAATGGCCATTGACAAGAAGATCCTGGAGATCCTTCCGGGGTCAGCCAGCAAGGAGCTGGGGGCCATCTTACCCCTGGTGCAGAGCGACCTTTGCGGTCAGCACAGCTCAGCCCTCTCCCCCTGCTATGGCCAAGGGTAACAAAGGCTCACCAACCTCATTCACTGGTCTGACGAAATGATACTGGAAGGTATGAACTCAGAAGATAAAGAGACGGTGACGACTGTGAAGGGGGGTCATCAAGGCTGTGTTGGACGGAGTGAAGGAGCTGGTCACACTGACCATCGAGGGACAGGAGTGGCCATCTCCAACAAGCCCAGTGAAGCCCAGTTCCCCAGCTGCCAAACCTGATGGCCAGTCTGAGCTGCCCCTGACAGACCGAGAGATGGAGATTCTGAGCAAGACAAGTGGAGTGCTGCCGTCAGCTGAGCTGCTCCTGGATCCACAAAGAGGTCATGCCCCCAAGTCCCCTTTACCTGGCGTTCAGCTGGTTGATAGTCCACGGCATTGCTACCCAAGACAGTTGGCTCCATCCCCCACCCACATGGCTGTGGTCGCCCCCATGAGCCGAGCCACCAGCGGCTCCAGTTTGCCTGTTGGAATTAATAGGCAGGATTTTGATGTTGACTGTCATGCACAGAGGCGACTTTCAGGAGGCAGCCACTCCTATGGTGGGGGAGTCGCCCACCTCTCCGCCCCCTGCAGCAGCATCGGCAAGCTCAACAAGTCGGATGAGCAGCTGAGCGAGGACAGTGGGCAGTGCTCCTGGAACACAAGCTGTGAAACACTAGATCATTACGATCCCGACTATGATTTCCTCCAGCAAGACCTCTCTAATGCAGACCAGATACCTCAGCAAGTGGCCTGTAACCTTAGCCCATTGCCGGAGTCCTTGGGGGAGTCTGGGTCTCCGTTTCTTGGCCGTCCTTTCCAGCTGCCTCTTGGCAGCTGTCCCCAGATGGAGAGGCAGCAGACCAACACGCCACCCGCCCTGCCAGAGAAGAAGTGCTGGAGCACGGCCTCCCAGACCATGGTCAGCTCCGGCTGCAGGGTGTCCTATGACCCGCACTCCTAGCAGTACCCCTGGGGGCCAGCCTGCCCTCTGCACGCCCTTCGCTGCGATCCTCCCCTTTCAGCAAGTAGCGTCCTTAGCCCCTGAGGAATTTGTGGGTGATTTTGCTGCTCCTGAATCCGCGGGTGACCCAGAAAAACCACTTCCCAAGCCAGAGAAGAAAAACACAGTAAGCGTTTACAGAGCTGATGTCAGCAAATGCGTTTGTAACCTAAAGTAGTGGCACGTTTTCAGTAAGCCTCAGCCCAGAGCCAAATCGGTGGCCTCACTGTTTCAGAACAGACAGGACCACAGATTCATGGCCACTTGGGGGAGCCTAGTTCTGCCATGGGCTGTGGCCGGTGAATGTTGTCAAAGCTCAGTGAGAGCCGGCCTCGCTGTGCAGCCTCTGTGAAACATCCAGTCTCCACAGAGCCCGAGTGCCTCTCCCTTTAGGGGGCAGTCAGCTAACCTTTTGGCCTGCACACACATGGCCCAGGGATGAGCACTGTGGTGTGCAGGCCAGCAGTGCAGTGACCCCTGCGGGAAGTCAGATGGACATCTGAGCCCCTCAGAACAGCTTCCCCAGGCTCTCTGGCTGTCCCCCATCCCGTGTGTGTGTGTGTGGACCCTGCGCACAGAGTTCTTGCAGGGTGACTAAGGGCTGGAGGATGCCCGGCAGGAGTACTGAGGATGCCTCTTGGACCAGACACCTTAATATTAGGGCCTGAGGTAGAGCTGAAACTCTGAATATTTGTGATTTAATTATTTTCCAACTATAAGTTTGCCATGTAAAAGAAAGAAATAAAAGGAAAGGAAAGAAGGAAGGAAGAAAGAAACCACTGAGCCCCTGCCGGTGGCCACCAGTGTCTGGAGTGGAACCCTCTCATTGAGTGTCCTATGGGGGGCGCTCTGCCACCCAGGGGCCCAGAATCCTGCCCCTTGCACACAGAAGATCTGAGGTCATGTGGCCTGGGGAGAACTTGGCAGTGATCCTGGACCCAAGCATCAGGCAAGTGGGACATAAGAAAGTGTCCCCAACCTCAGTGTTTGCAGGTGTTTCCTGGGCTACCTGTGGATGCCACCCCCCTCCAGGCTTGGGAAGCCACAGGTAAAGGCAAGCAGAGTTGGGGGGTCTTCCATCCACCAGTTCACTCCCCAAATGGCTGCAATGGACAGAGGTGGGAGAATCCAAAGCCAGGAGCCAGGAGCTTCTTTCAGGTCTCCCACATGGGTTCAGGGGCCCAAGGACTTGGGCCGTCTTCTACTGCTTTCCCAGGCCATAGCAGAGAGCTGGATGGGAAGTGGAGCAGCTGAGACTTGAACCAGTGCCCGTATGGAGTGCCAGTACCACAGGCAGAGGCTTAGTCCACAGCACCACAACATTGGCCCCTGTCTTCCTTATTTTTGTTTCTTGAATTTCTGCATTTGTTTTTAGGCATTTGTGGATTTGGGGTTTTTGGGGTTTTTTTTTTCCTCTGCTGGCTTTCATCTTTCAGCTGTGCCTCTGTGGCTTAGTGGAATATCTGCACTTTCAGTGCACACCAAGAGGTGTGTGGTGGGTGTGGCCAGGGAGCTCTGGTCAGTGCTCCAGGGTAGGGTGAGTAGCCAGGGTAACACCCAAGTTGGGTGTGGTAGATCTCAGTGCCCAGGTGTTAGTCCCCAGTGTGTTCCATGCCACCATATGAACCACACAAATGATCTGCACAGTCCCCACTGTGAGCACAGTTCCCATTGGAATGACCGGCTCTAGGCAACCAAGGAGCTCTGAGCATGTGGAGCCGCACCCAGTAATTGCCCAGAGACCCAGCTGCACCCTGCACTGAGTCCCCATGTTCTCAGCGCACAAGGCTCTCACAGTTGCTGGGTACAGAGGTTTCTCTGCCCTGCCAGCCTGCCCAGACAACAGAGAGGCAGATGTTCCCCAAGACAGCTCTGCCTTGGCGTCTTGATTTTGGGAGGCTGCATCCTATGTAGTTGCCCAGCCACCTCCCAGCTAGGCTCAAAGTCAGTGGGGACTGTAGACTGTTCCCTGCAGCAGAATCCCTGGATCACACACATATACAAGAGCCACTGGCTGAATGTTGCTCTCTCTCTCTGGCTCTGCCACCAGTACTGCCGAGAAGATGGCATCCCATCTCAGCCACTTGCTGTATGCGCACACAAAGTGTGTTGCAGATCCCACTCAAACCCAAAATGGCACCCGCCCTTTCTCAGCTGGGCAGCAGGCACTGTTGTGGGAAAGTTGGCGCCAGATCAATGTGCCCCCTCTACTTCTGCTGGGTCCTCGGGCGACCACTAGCAACCGCCAGCCACCAGGGCTCCTGTCTGGACTCAAGCAACGCTCTCCCTCTGGCTGTACGACCATGGGTTGCTGCAGTCAAGTCTCATTCCATCTCCAAGCTGCCACCTGCTCGGGCTCCAGGCTGTGGCAGTCGTTTGTAGTGACCGTGTTCATGCTGCGCATCTGCACCCCCCACACAGGTCCATGGCGTTCCTCTTCTTGAAGGATTTTGGGTGTGGTTTTCTCTCCAATTCTCCCCCTCCCCATGAGAGTGCACTTCCTACACTTTTTTTTCAATGTTTCTCCCTAGTCTAGTGCGGTATGTCATTCCCTAACCCGCCACCTAGGAATCTCTGAAATTGCATTATGAAAAACATGCACAGACTTAGAAATTTGAGGGGCTGAAATAAACATACCTTTTAATTCTAATTTCTGTGAGTTTTTGAAAGGATTCCACACAGGCTTCATATCAGTCCCCTTTATATGAGGCACTCATTAACCCTATAAATATCAGATAAATTGCAGAATGTGCTATTTCTGAGTAGTTTTATGTTATTCAGAAAAAAAAAAACCTCTGTTAACAATTACTGTATCAAAATAAGATATTCTCCACATTCATCTGCTAAAATTCAACATAAGTTTTGAGAAAACATCTTCTGTTATAATTGTAAACAGATCTAAAATATTTTAAATATACTATAATGTCTACAGACATTAAAAATGACTAACTCATTTTGGATTAGTTCACATTGCCTATATTTTTAAAAGGTAAAATCTCACCAAAGTACAGAAAGTAAGTTAAATTCATAAGACTTCATAATTTAAAAGCCACATGCAATTCCAGCTGGCAAAGAACACAAATCTATAAAAGTCATATATTTTTTTAAAAAAGATTTCATTTATTTACTTAAAAGTCAGAGTTACTTGTAAAATCCTACAGGTGCTTTCAAAAATACTGTGAAGTAAGCAAGTACCTCTTGTTGGTTGATGAGTTTATAATTTTAAATTGTCAGCAAGCGATCTAGGACTTGCTCCCTCATTTCTCTATTCTAAGCCCAACTTGTTCTTTCATTTCTCTATTCTCTTCAAGGTAGGAAACTAACTCTATTATGAAGGAATCTGTAGGATGCACAATTTAATCTTTAGACCTTATAAAAGAGATGGCTAACATTTTTCTGCAATAGCATAGCCAAAATAAGAACTCAAATAATAATCTCATAGCTAGATTCACTTCGCCATCAGCGAAGTATACAGTAAGTAGAAAAAACCTCCCTTTCAGACCAAAGGGAAAGAAAGTTTTAAAGTGAGAATATAATTTTCCTCATGGGCATTGTCTACCTTAGAAAAACTACTACAGAACATGCCTGTGACTATAGACTTGTAGTTCAGGCCACCGAAGATTAGAGATGGGAAACGGGCACTCCCTTGACTTGCATCCTCTGGTCTGCTTTAACACAAACCAGGAGGAAAAGAAAGCTCGGCATCAGAAGCAATGGGTGGCAGGCCTATTAATGGCTGATCTGTACAGTGATCTGCCCTCAAGGAGACCCAACAGGCCAGTCCACTGCAGTGGCTTTCAATGTGGTAAGCCTGGGCTTCAGCAGAAGTCAGCTTGTGAAGAGCCCTGGCAGCTCTGCCAAGAGTTGGATCACTGGAAATGGACCTGCCCTGGAGTCGAAGGATGCCCAGGTCAGAGCGACAGATCTTATTGGCTCCAAGCTGAAAAGCCCTTCACTCAGCCCAACTTCCAAAGTGACCACTGCAGCTGAGGGGATGGTCAAGTAGGGTCAGCAACATTGCAGGCAGAACTGTAAATTTCTTGTTAGAGATGCCCCCTGCCTTTACCTGGCCAGCTCTCCTCCCAGGCCAGCCAAGTAATGAAAGTCAATAGAGTGCCTTCCCCTAGGAGGTTCACACCTCCCTTAGGATATACCCCATGTGAAGAGATAGATAGGTCTGGGCCTCTGAATTTACAAGGCCTGAAGCCCACCAGATTATTATCAAGCCCCTTCTATCAGGTTCTATTTGCCTCTCAATCAGAAAACTTCATTGTAGCTTAGACAGCACCTTTCTTAGCTCCTCTAATAATGACTCTGTCCTTTGTTCTAGGCCCTGTCTAGTGCACTTGGGCCTCATTCCTTTGTAATCATAACCTCTACTCTACCACCAATGGCTCTACTCCCAACCTGTGTGTACTGATGGTCCTCTTCCCCACTTAATGCTGTATAATTGTTCAAACCTGGTAAATGCCACTCTTAGGATCATTGGTTACTATCCTCACTCTGTCTTTTATGACCTTGTCTAAATATGATCAGAGTCGGCAAACTTGGAAGGCTTCCATAGCCTTGGCAACTCATGACGACAGCCTAGGATGGTTACTGGCGCCATATACTAGAGTGTCAATTTGTTGGGTCAACAACAGGAGCCACTGTGCACTTGCTCCTCATGTGGGATCTCTGTCCTTAATGTGCTGTCCATTTTGATTTAATGCTATAACTAGTACTCAAACAGTATGTTTCACTTTGTGTTTCTATGTGGGTGCAAACTGTTGAAATCTTTATACTAAATTGATCTTCTGTATATAAAGAGAATTGAAAATGAATCTTGATGCAAATGGAAGGGGAGAGGGAGCGGGAGAGGGGAGGGTTGCGGGTGGGAGGGAAGTTATGGGGGGGGGAAGCCATTGTAATCCATAAGCTGTACACTGGAAATTTATATTCATTAAATAAAAGTTTAAAAATAAATAAATAAATAAATAAATATTTAAAAAAAAAGTCAGAGTTACACAGAGAGAGAAGGAGAGGCGGGGGAGGGTCTACCATCCGCTAGTTCACTCCCCAGATGGTTGCAATGACCAGAGCTGTGCCCATCCGAAGCCAGGAGCCAGGAGCTTCTTTCAGGTCTCCCTGAGGAGCCCAAGGATTTGGGCCATCTTCTACTGCTTTCCCAGGCCATAACAGAGAGCTGGGTCAGAAGTGGAGCAGCTGGGACTAGAACTGGTGCCCATATGGGATGCTGGTAACCATCCACCTGTGCCAGCAGCAGCTGCTTATACTGGGACTGCACAGGTGGATTCCATGGGAACCCCCCCAGAAGGGGGACAGTGGGAGGACCATGCCCACTTGCAGATGGCTGACATAAAGCAAGTGACTTCACGTCCCTGCATCCTGGTCACCACAGTTTGAGTTCGTAATTTTGAGGAGCTAGTCAAAAGGCAGAATGAACAAGATAGTCCCTATGATAAACACAAATTCACAAGGATTAAGGCCTAAGGTTACTCTTCTTCTGCTTGTTGCTATGGAAAACACACACCTATGGGTTCTGATCATGTTTTCTATTAATTTAATTCAGTAACACGTTCTTTAAAGGGGGATATGTCCTCTTAACAGTTCCATGAGGGATTGCACCCTACATTACCTGATCTGATTAGTTTAGTTAATCTCCCTTTACATAGGTGGGCAAGAACACATTGAGGTGAGGAGCAAGGCCCCTTGGCTTGACCATCTCTGCCCTCACTCCCCTTACATGCCTATCTTTGGCCATGGACACCTGTGATGGCAGCAAGAACACAGTGCCACAGGGAGGGAGGGAGAGTGGGAGGGAAACAGGCAGGAAGCCTTGTGCTCCCTCAGCATGAGGCAGGACTGTGGAATGATGTGGCTGAGAAGCAGGGGCAGAGCCACACAAGGGGCAGCTGGGTGGGGAAATTTGTCTTCCAGCCTTATTTTAAGCCTGGAGTGGTTGGTCACTGGAAACCAATGAAATAATACTGATCATAGTTACTGCTTTTTAACACTGCGAACTCTTCTGAATGCCACTCTCAAAAATATCCTTTTCTCCTTTTTTGTTGCCATTTCGTAGGTTTGAGTTTGGCTTTACTTTTCTCTCTAAAGTCTCAGTGGTACCCCAAATATTGGATTTGACTCCTAATTTAATTGATCAGAGTGTAGGGCTGTGGACTGACATAAAGCTGTCCCATCAGTCTTCTGTACCAAAAAGCAGCCTCTTCTTTTTTTGACAGTTGAAGAAGCATCCATAGGGACCCCAAAGGGGGCATTCACGAAGATATTGCAAGCCCAGAAGAACGACACCAGCAAGGAGCTGACTATTGAGCCAGAGAACCCAGTATCAGAGAGAAACAGCGTGGACTTCCCAAGCCACATGAGTGAACAGCCGGACTTCAACGATGGAAGTGACGTTATTAGTGCACTGATTTATCTATTGCCTTATTTCTCAGAGGAAAATCTACAAAATGTAGAATCAACATTATTACCATACATTAAACTGCTTTCTTCAAATGTGCAAGAGAGAGATAAGTCCCTGAGCTACGTGAAAACCCACATAAGAAGGCCCTCTCGTCCTTACAGAAAAAAGTTGAGAAAGCTCTATTTCCTAGAGAATTTGTTGGATGAAGAAATTCAAGGAAAAATTGGTGAGGTTAAGAAGGAAAAAAGCCATGCTTATGCAGCCTATCCTGTTAGGTCCTCAATTTAACCCTCAAATCCTCCTAAAGAAATCAGAAACTGCGCCGTCACAGCAGAACAGCCTGGCAACCATGCCCAGTGTGGGGTACAGGCTGCAGAGAGTGAACTAAGTCATCAAGGGGCCAAAGGGCTTATGGAAAAGGCACCTCCAGGAGACGAGGAAGAGACTCGGGAGGAGACAGGGCACCTGGCCCTTTGCGGAGAGCATGGGGGGAAGAAGGCTTGGGAGAGCAGGCTCCAGGGAGCTGAAGGAGCTTCAAGTGGCTCAGAGGCCCAGGGAGTTACTCAGAAACTCCTTGCACATGGAGCGCTTGCTCAGAAAGGAACATGAGGCTGCAGCCTCCTCTTTCCTGAAGAAACACATCCTGGGCAGGTCTTTTACAGATTCTGCTGGGACCGAGTTCAACCTAATGCCGACTGTGGACCAAACCAAGGAAACACAGTGGGAATACCCCAGTGAGGGCACTGAAGCCCCCACCACACCTGCAGGCTTCACCTACCCCGTGATGCTGTCCCAGGGGGAACAGTTGGAAATTCAGCTGAATCAGCAGCTACAGCCCCTCATCCCCAACACTGACGTGAGAAGGCTCATTTCTCACGTCATCCGCACTCTGAAAATGGACTGCTCTGAGGCCCAGGTGCAACTGCCCTGTGCCAAGCTCATCTCCAAAACAGGCATCCTGATGAAGCTCCTCAGTGAGCAGCAGGAAGAAAAGATAGCCAAGGAAGAATGGGATACAGAGCAGTGGAGGACTGAGACCTATATCAATGAGAGTACAGAAGCCCCGAGTGGAAAGAAAGAGCAGGAGTCGAGTAAGGTGAGGACAGGAGACCTGCACCTTTCCATCACTTAGGAGACCCCACACGGGAAGACCAGGGGCTCCCAGTCCAGATCTTGTCTCAGTAATGTAAGTTTAGCCAAGACGGTGACACTTTGTTCCTTTAGGGAAGGAGGCAGACCTAACACACTGTAGAAGAAAATGAGTAATACCAAGATTATAATATTACAGTAGATTTTGTATGGTCTTTTAAGATCTTTTAAGCCACTCACCTGGAAGAATGGGGATCTGAATATTTAGCATTCATATTTTCTAGCGCTTTATTCTGTCTTTTTAAACTGTGCTCTTTCTTAGCTCGCAAAAGGAGCTCAAGATCATGGCTATCACAACAAGCTCATCGTGGCAATATCTGTGACGGAGTGGTCATGATGCTGGTTATCATCTTCTGTCTCATTGAGGTAAGGACGACTCGTTCAGATTTCCAGAGTGCATCCTTCCTTTGTAATAGATTCGGAATCCACAGACCGAACATCAAAGCCACTTTCCACGTACCACGAGCTGACCTTCCTCTTTAGTCACCAAGACTGAGATGCGCTTTATTCTTTTCCTTGAAAAGCACATTCCACAGATTTTTTAAAGGAACCGCACTCTCAGGAAATCTCTGTGCAACTGGAACCAAGATAACAAGGGACTGGACATTTGGAGAGGTTAAGTGTAAGAAAGCCAGAGTAAAGTGGTAGAAGTTCTCCAAAATTATGTCAGGGATTTGATGTACTCTCTTCTACCACTGAACTCTTTCCTCATTGCTGAAATGATGAGATTAGGAACTGTCACTGCCCTTGGGAGAATGGACGCAGCCAAAAGACAAAAGTATTATCTTACAGAAACATTAGATCTACGTAGCATCCTACTGCTCCAATGTCTAAGACTTTGTCTAAATAAGTTCAGCTGATGCACTGCAGCTGATTCCTGCATCAAGCTACTCTAAATATGTTCCCTCCGTGGAGGTTGCCTGCACCCTCCCACACAGCCCAGTGTTTTCACAGTCCCACCACACAAGGCTCCCACAGTCACAAGCACCCAGCCCCCTGTCAATTCTCCCAGAGTCCGGCATCTCCTCTAGGTTGGTTGCTGGGTTCGTGGTCAGTAGCTCGAGCAGTTGTTACGTATCTCCAAAATGGTGCCTCTCTTGGCTAGTTACAGCATGCCAGTGCCTGTGGTCAGGGAGAGAGAAACGTGAAACCCCCCTCTTTTTTTTTGCTCTAGGTTGGCAGGTGCACCACCTCCACAGGGCTCCAAGCCAGACCCATGCCAGGCTTTTCGCACAGCTTTATTGCCAGTGGCTTGAGCTGCTGCAGTATGGTCTCACCTCATTCCAAAGCTGGTGCTGAGGCTCTCAGCTGCTGGGATCTCAAACTGTGCAAGTCCACACCCTCCACATAGGTCCACAGTGTCCATCCAATTTGCATGGAGTTTCCTCTACCATTTTCCCCCTAAACCTTCCCTGAGATTGCCCTCCTTCCACTTTTTTTAAACTATCCACCCCTAGACTAGAGAAGCAAGCTGCCTCCCTATGCCACCATACTGAAAAATCCCTGAGATGTATGATTTTAAATAGCCCTTGTCTGGACTGTTGAAGAACAGTGAATTTTTTTCTTCATATTATTTGTTGAACATTTTACTTAGTGTAGGGTTAATCTTAGGAGTATAATGTTAACTGAAAATAGATCTTCATAAAAAATAAGAATGGAAATAGGGGGAAGAATAAGGGATGGGAGTGTGGGTGGGAGGGAGGGTAAGGTGGAAAGCACCACTATGTTCCTGAATCTGTATCCATGAAATCTGTATATCTTCAATGAAAGTTTTTTAAAAGACATGTCTAGGCTCAAGAAGTAAGTGATAACAGCACAGAGGAGATGAGAAAGAGACCAGCACGGGCAGTGCCCACCCTAACACTACACAGTTTCAGTGCAGGGCAAGCTCCTGCTCTCTAATCTTTTTCATAAATTTAGTAGTTTTTCTCATATATTTTTCCCTAAAGGATGGCAGCTTCTTGGTTTTTGTAAAAAGTTTTCTTGGGGTTTGAGTTAAGTTGCATTGAATTTGTAGATTAATTTGAGAACTGGCTTCTTTATGCTACCCTAGAAACATGACATTTTATGGGCTTCAGAAGAGCATCCTCATCATATAAATCTTATAGAACTTTCGTTGAGTTTATTCCAAGACAGTTTATTACTTTCTATTGCTATTACAGAAGGGCTCTGTACTCCATTTTCCCTCTAGTCACTGGTGGGTCGAAACAAACAGGAGATCCACTGTACTGCTCTCCTGACTCAGCACCTAGTCACCTCCCCAGACCCACACGTTTTGTCCAACAAAATGCCAGCTGATTATCTTGGGCTTTTTGTTAGGTTGTCCACCATCTCCTATGCAAATGTTGACAGTTTTGTCTCTTCCTTTGTAGTAATTATACCCCATTTATTTTTCTTATTGCATTGATTTCAGCCTTTTCAACAATGATGACTAGTAGCAGTCTAATAAGTATCCTACTCCTGTTTTTGCCTTTAAAACACCATTGTTTAGGTTTCTGGTCCATACTTTCAGCAGGTTAAGGGTGTTTCCTTCTTCTCCACTTTGTTTTCTTCCAGATTTTTTTTATTTTGTTTAAGGACTACAACTTCCATGTTCCCAAATTTGTATATATTAAATGCATGACGTTGCACTCCCATTCCACTTTTAAGAGGACTCATTGATGAATGGCTCTCAATAGAATGTATTATGACCCAGAGGCATTCAAGACCAAGGACTGTGGAAGAGTGAGAACTATTAACAAGACAGAATTCCTGTCCTCAAAAAAAGTTATCTTATTGGGCAGGGAAGACTTTTAGAGAAAGAAAGGGAAGGTAAACAATTTGGAGATAGTATCATTATGGTGAATAATGATTACTTCTCCTTACAAAACAGATTTACTCTCATAGAGGAAGATGAAGAGAAGACATAGAAAAAGCTTCAACGTAAGTATCAGTCTGACTATTGTTACATTAGAATTTTAGAAGTAGAGGAGTACTTAGAACTCCTCTATTTAAACCTGCTCACTTTAGAATGAGGACATTGCCAGAGGCAGAAGACTACCCATCCGAATGTTTTGCCTGATTCCAGCAAAACTGGTCCTCAGGCACGGCTGGGGAGACAGGGCCAGCATGGAGACATGTGCTGTCAGGGGTCCTTCTGAGACACAGCAGCTAGGGAGGGGCTTTGGCTGTGCTGTTCCTGCTGCTGGTGGGCATCTGGCCCAGCGCCCTGGGAATTGTGTCTGAGACCCCGGCTTGTAGTGACTGCTCACTGCAGTGATGGCTGAGGTGCATGTGTCGTCCCAGGAAGACCGGAGATGCACACTGTGAGAAGTGAACAATGCCACTAGTCTCTAATGGTCTTGTGTGTGTTTTTCCCCAAGGAGCTTTTACGAACAAGAGCCTAAAAAGTGTTTGGAAGATGAGACTCAGGTAAATGGGAGGAGGCTGCAGTCTGTGGCCAGAGACAGCAGGGAAAATGCACAATTCACATGTCTTTTTCTCTTTCCTAGGGCTTTTTCCGGCTGAGGTGGCCACTCTGGCTGAGGCGTCTGCTCAGTCCTTTCGGTGGCACATGCAAGAAAGCCGAGGACTTGCCCCTGTACAAGGAGCCTTCCATAAAGGAAGAGCTTTTCGACAAGGACGCAGGGTACGTGACAGGGCCACTTCACCGTACCGAGCTTGGGGAGGCGGGGAGAGCGGCAGGAGGGGAAGCCTTGCTCTGCTCTCTTCTCACAGGGAGCTCAGCGAGGGCCCTGCTGAGAAGACGCCACCTCCAGAGTCCTTGGCAGAAGGTGAAGAGAGCGAAGCCCCCGAGGAAAACATGGAGTGACCCGCCTCTGTCACCTGCAAGTCCTATTTTCTGATATTGGCACCTCAGTGGTGCTTATAAAATACTTATTTTCTTACATTCATGGGTGTTGTATTCATAAGCAATTCGAGCCAGGTGGCGAGAAATTAAAATGTTGTCAAATATTTACTATATGCAGTAACAGAGGCCACAGGCAAGAAAAGCAGGACCACTTCTAGAAGCCTTGGAGGGAGTCAAGCCCTCCACAGGGGCACAACACCAGCAAGAACTCTCACCTCTCTTCCTCCATGAAGTAGAGGAGTATTGAGAACTCATCTATTTAAACCTGTCAGTCTCCAAGAACCCGAAAACACATCCTCAAGGCACAGACTTTTAAATCAAATACCAGGTGTTCTGGTGCTTTCTCTCCCCTGGATCACTGAGAACCAGTCAACAGAGGGGGACTAGACCTCCGGCTCACAGAGGACCCACTTCCTCTGGTCGGTCTCGGAGGGTCTTGGGGTGGTCAGAATATTTGGATCATAATACCTCCCAAGTCACTGTCCAAAGTTCGTCACTGGGATTGAGAAACACTTCAGCAAGTAACCAATATTCCTGAGACAAAATGGTACTAATAACAATGTGCAGAGGCTGGCGCTGTGGCATAGCGGGTAAAGCTGCCACCTGCAGTGCTGGCCTCCCATATGGGAGCTGGTCAAGGCCCAGCTGCTCCACTTCTGATCGAGCTCTCTGCTATGGCCTGGGAAAGCAGTGCAACATGGCCCAAGTCCTTGGGCCCCTGCTCCCATGTGGGAGACCCAGAAGAAGCTCCTGGCTCCTGGCTTTGGATTGGCTCAGCTCGGGCCATTGCAGCCAACTGGGGAGTGAACCAGTGGATGGAAAACCTCTCTCTCTCTCTCTCCCTCCCTCCCTCCCTCTCTATCTCTCTCTCTCTCTCTCTCTCTCTCTCTCTCTCTCTCTCTGCCTTTAAAATAAATAAATAAATAAATCTTTTTAAAACAAAAACCAATGGGCAGTGGCAGCAGCCACTGCCATTCAGGATTTTCCTACTTTTTGCCAGGCTCTATGTCAAGCATTTTAAATTTTTGTATCACGTATCCCAGCAATCCATGGGAGCAAATGCCTTTAACATTATTTGACAGATAAAGAAATAGGGCTCAAGGCATGGCAGTGACCTGCCCAAAGTCACACATCCAAAACTGCTAGTATTTTTTTAAAGATTTATTTATTTGAAAGTTTAGAGTTACGAGCTTCCTGTACTAGGATGTCTCTGTCCTTCTCCAAACCTGGGAAATTTTCTGCTAGTATCTCACTAAAAAGGCCTTCTAATCCTTTCTCCCTGTCCATGCCTTCAGGAACTCCTAGAACCCGAATGTTGGGTTTTTAAATAGTATCCTGTAGATTCCTGACAGTATTTTTTAGATTTCTGATTTCTTCTTCTTTTCTTTGATTTGACTGTTTCCTTTCCTGTTCTCTGTCTTCTAATTCCGAAATTCTCTCTTCTGCTTCACCCATTCTGTTTTTAAGGCTCTCTAATGTGTTTGCCATTTGATCTATTGAGTTCTTCATTTCATTGTGGTTTTTTGTCACTATCACTGTTTCATGTTCTACTAGTTGTTTCATTTCATTTTGATTCCTCCTTAATATTTCATTTTCACGAGAGAGATTTTCTATCTTGTCCATTAAGGATTTCTGTAGTTCAAGAATTTGTTTTTGAGAACTTCTCAATGTTCTTATCAATTTTTTGAGATCCGCTTCTTGCATTTCCTCTATCTCTTCATCTTCATAATCTTGCATTGGCGTGTCTTGTTCATTTGGGGGCGTCATAGTGTCTTCCTTGCTCTTATTACCTCGGCTTCTATGTTTGTTATTTGGCATGTTGGAGATAATTTATGGTTTTTTTTTTTTTTTTTGCTCTGGTGTTTTTTTTTTTTTTTTTCTCGTTATACTATGCCTCTAAGTGAGCTGTCTGCTTTGTTGGATCCTTAGAGGCTGTGATGGGTGTGGAAAGAGAGCTATGCTTGATTCTTCAGGTTTAAGCCTTGCAAAGACCAACTCTCCCAGATTGTTCACTCCCTTGCTCCTTGCTGGATCACTCTCTCTCTCTCTCTTTTTTTGACTCAGTTGGGAGTGGAATTGAGGGTAGTTGAAATCTGGCCTCTGTCAGTATTCGTTTGATCTACCCCTGGGACCACACAAAGAGTTTATGCAGCCCTCAATGTGTTCTGTTTTGCTAAAGTTACTGAGTTTGGCTGTGCTTTACATATGTAAAATGGCGGTGCTCTTTGTTTTGCTTGGTGAGTGTAGGGAGAGGCCTCTGTTCCCCCCCCCCAATGTCTCGGGTTTCTGAGGTCTTTGTCTTACCCTCCGTTGGTTCCCACGCTGGCGAGATTCTGTGGCTCGTCTCCCGCGGCTCGGCTCATCTCCCGCGGTTGGTTTTCCACACGGTGGGCTCCCTGTAGGTCCTCTGTGTCACATCCACTAGATCCGTAAGCGTTTCCTCTGCAGTTTTTTTCTTGAGTCTTTTCCTGAGGCTACAGTAATTCCACTTTTATGAAACTTTATTTTCCCAAACTAAGGCGCACGTCCTCACTATCCGCCATCTTGGCTCTGCCCCCCTGCTCTACTTCTGATCCAGCTCTCTACTATGTCCTGGGAAAGCAGTAGAAGGTGGCCCAAGTCCTTGGGCCCCTGCATCTGCGTGGGAGATCTGGAAGTATCTCCTGGCTCCTGGCTTCAGGTCAGCACAGCTCCCACCATTGTGGCCAGTTTGGGAGTGAACCATCGATGGAAGGTCTCTCTCTCTCTCTCTCTCTCTCTCTCTCTCTCTCTCTCTGCCTTTCCTTTGCTCTTTTTGTAACTCTGACTTTCTAATAAATAAATAAATCTTTAAAAAAAAGATAGAATGCACAAAAAGGCCAAGTTGCCCTCCTTCAGCTCTTGTTCACCAGGGAACAAAGAGCTGCACAGACAATTTCTCACAAAGTTCCTAAGTAGTTGTATCACTTATTAACAGCATGAACTAAGTAACTAAGTTACTCAGTTTAATCTCCCTCATCCACACAATAGGGGTCATCATTTCTAAATGGCAAGAGTTGTTGGGAAGATGGAAGCACCTGTATAATCATGTACCATTTTCCAAGCACTGTTGTGCAGTCTTCATGTTATCTCACTTGTGTAAGTACTTAGTATAGTGCCTAAAATGTAATAACCTAACAAAAGGAGGATTTAAAGATGTATATGGTGGGGGCCAGCGCTGTGGTGTAGCGGGTAAAGGTACTGCCTGCAGTGCCAGCATCCCATATGGGATGTTGGTTTGAGTCCCCATTCCTCCACTTCTGATCCAGCTCTCTGCTATGGCCTGGAAAATCAGTGGAAGATAGCCCAAGTCCTTGGACCCCTGCACCCATGTGGGAGACCTGGAATAAGCTCCTGGCTCCTGGCTTTGGATCAGCTAGCTCAGCTCCAGTTATTCTGGCCACTTGGGGAGTAAACCAGTGGATGGCATAATCTGCTGCCTTCCTAGGTTAACAGGAAGCTGGATCCAAAGCAGAGCAACTGCTACTCCAACTGGTGCTCACACGGGACGTGGGCATTGAAGGTGGCAGCTTAACCCACTGTGCCCTTTTGAAATGAAAAGGGGGGTTGGAAAGAAACACGGGCAGGCATACTAAAATGACCATAATCTACCACATTTCTGAGAGAAGTAATATTCAAGGGGGTGGTGTTGTGGCGCAGTGGGTCAAGCACCATCTCTGCCCCCTGCCACCTGCGAGGCCAGCATCCCATATCACAGTGCCAATTCTAGTCCTGCTGCTCTGATTCCCAGCCCGCTTCCTGCTGCTCTACCAGGGAAAGCGTTAGATGATGGCCCAAGGACTTTCCCCTGCTACCCATGTGGGAGACCTGGATGGAGTTCTTGGCTCCTGGCTTCTGCTTGGCTTAGCCCTAGTGGTTGAAGCCATTTGGGGAGTGCACCAGAAGATGGAAGATCTCTCTTGTTCTGTTTCTGTTTCTCACTGTGTCACTCTGTCTTTAGGACAAGTAAATCTTGAAGGAGAAAAAAAAAAGAATTCCCAAATATATCACCTTATTCTATTAAAGTGTTTGGATGTGTGTGTGTGTGTTTCAAGATTTATTTATTTGCAGAGTTACACAGAGAGAGGTAGAGACAGAGAGAGAGGTCTTCCATCTGCTGGTTCACTCCCCAGATGGCCGCAATGGCCGGAACTGTGCCGATTCGAAGCCAGGAGCTTCCTCTGGGTCTCCCATGCGGGTGCAGAGGCCCAAGGACTTGGGCCATCTTCTACTGCTTTCCCAGGCCATAGCAGGGAGCCAGATCAGAAGAGGAGCAGCCGGGACTAGAACCCGTGTCCATATGGGTTGCCGGCACTTCAGGCCAGAATGTTAACCCACTGTGCTACAGCACTGGCCCCTGGATGTGTTTTTTTTTAATACCTGTATGCCAAACAAAACACTATCCATTAATTTCTCCAACAAATAATGTCCAAGTGTTGGTAAAGAGTCAAACTCTGGGTGATTGTGACATCAGAACCCTAGGTACTCTTTCTAGAAATCCTTACATCTTATTCTCAGAAGGAGAAGCAGCTCTTTGTTACTGGAAGATGACCTCATCTTAGGTGATACTGATTCCTATTCTCTGATTTTCATTAAAAATATTTATTATCTGAGAGGCAGGGAGCGAGAGAAGGAGAGAGAGAGAGAGAGAGAGAGAGAGAGAGAGAGAGAGAGAGATCACAAGTTCTTCCATTTGCTGGTTCACTCTCCAAAGCCCCACAATAGCTAGCAACCTTGAACTGGAAAGCCAGGAGCCAGGAACTCAATCCAGGTCTCCCCATTGGACCATCCCTGCTACCTGCCAGGGTCTGTTTCAGCAAGAAGCTGGAATCAGGACCAGGAGGGAGTTGGGAACTGAACTCAGGTACTCCCATGTGGCATGTGGATATCTTAACCTCTAGGCCAAATGCATGTCCCCATTATTTATATTTCCAAAAGATTGGTAGCATGAGTCCTGTCTCAATTTATCTTAGATAAGTTGCTCTTGCTTAAGGCTTATTCAACCCGGAGTTTCTAGCTGGAGACTCTGATGGGTCAAATCAAGAAGATAACTGAGAACACTCTGTGATGAGTTTCGAGCTAATTTAAATCTTGACAGTTCTAGACATTGACATTGGATGGCTGGCTTGCTATGCCCAAGCCAACCTCAGTTCTCTACCGACTTGCTATGTGTTGGAAGCTATTGCTTTTTCCTGAAATGTAGAAAGCCCGCTCACCTCTCTACTTTAACCCCACATGCTCCACATGGACTGATGTTTGGATTTGGCTTAGTTCTAGCAGGCAAGCAAAAACGAGGAGTGAAGAAGAGTCTGAAGCCTTGCCAATGTCCTTACTTCACCAAGAACCTCCTTAAAGAAACCTCCAAACACAGGCTATTGGAAAGGGCCACAAAGTTGGCAGGGCCAAGACCAGGCAAGAGTAGGTAGAAGTGTACCATTCATTCAATAAAGACCGAGTGCCCACTAGGGGTTCTAACAGTACAGTGAACATCTAAGACAAATAAGCAAATTCATACTCCATTTATACTATTAGGAAAAGTACAACAGGGTAAGGGACAGAGTAGTAGAGACTGATATTTTAATTAATTTTTTATTAATTTGAGAGCGGGAGAGAAAAGAGAGAGTTCCCAACTACTGGTTCACTCATCAAATGCCCAAAAACCACTGCAGGGAGGGTGGGGTGGGGTGGGCATTGTGGGCATAACGAGTAAATCAGCCTGCTACACCGTCATCCCATACGGGCACAGGTTCATGTCCCTGCTGCTTCACTTCCAACCCAGCTCCCGGCTAATGGCCTGGGAAAAGCAGAAGAAGATGGCCCAAGTGTTTGGGCCCCTGCTATCCATGTGGGCTCCTGGCTTTGACCTGGCCCAGCCCTGGTCGTAGGATTTGGGGAACTCAGCGTGGGGTTTGGGTTTTATCCTAGATGTGCTAGCAGGACACTGGCGAGTTTTGAGCAGGGGGCAACGACGGTCAGGGTATGTTTTAAGAGATGGCTTGTCAGCCAGGTGGAGAACAGGCTTCCACAAAGTGCATGAGAGTCCAGTCATCAAAGAGAAACCGCTCTCAGTTATTCCTTGCCGTACGACTCTTAAGATTATCAAACGTCAAAGGAAGAAGGGGCGGTATGAGAGTTCAGAAGCGGCTACAACACCCTCGGCTGGACACCAAGAGGCCGGACGAGCACCTATGCCCTTTGCCTTGACCTGGGAAGACATAATCCTGCCTCCTCTTCCTCTATAGAAAGAGCCAGAAACCGCCTGCTGATTTCCTGGGGGTGCCCCTTGCCAGCTGAACTTTATGGGAATCCCGCTGATGAGGTTTCCAGATAAATCACCTTCACAAAGCCAGGAGCGCAAGAAAGGAGGTCACTCAGATACCACTGGTGTGGACAGTTCAGGAGGAAATGGCTGTGACTTGAAATAAGAGCGGTTGGGTTCAACGGAGGCCTGTTTTGGAGATCAGGGCCAAAGACTCAAGGGTGAGTCCAAGGACCCCCGCCGGAGTACAACAGACAAAGGACAGTGCCGCTTCTCAAGATAGGGCGCATCGTGTGTTGTTTGCTTACGAAGGAGGGTAACTGAGCCTTTCTACAAACATTCAAAGGGACACGAAGAGGACACAGCTGATTGTACCTCGGGAGTTGAAAGACTGGGATTAGAGCCCTCTCCGACACTGAGCGACCGCGAAAGAGCTAGCAAAGGAATACCCAGAGGACTTGCTGAGCTAAAAGACCACAAGGGTGCGGGGAGAAGGTGGCATGGGTCAGGGTCAGCCGCTGAGTGCAGAGGAGAAAGAACCGGGAACTCCCCCACTGGGTTAGCAACGAGGAAGCGGGTGGGTTTCCTTCTTGGGGGTTCTGCTATAACACGGGGAGTGGGGGCTCGCAGGTGACCTGCGGCCGAAAGAATTCTTTCATGCAAGGATGGAAGAGGATAATGCATGCATTAGGATACTTCAACAAGCTCCTGAGAAATGGGATAGAGAGATAAGCTTGTTTTCATGCAAAGAATTCTTGCGACCCGTGCACAGTTTTCCACGAGCTCTGACCCCACTCATACCGCTGTCTCGGCCCCCTGCCCCGGGGGAGAGGGGGTAGGGGAGCCACCTCGCAGGAACTGAGGCGCTGCCTGGGTGGGGGCGGCCGATCCGCGGAGGGAGGAGCCGGAGCCCGGGGGACAGGGCGAGGGTGGGGAGGTGGGTGCCGGGACCCCGACGCCCAGCGCTGCCCGCCGCGCATCCGGCCACATCTGAAGAGCCACAACATGGAAGAGGAAGGGGAGCACGCCTCCACAGAGCGCTTCGGGGGGCGCGGGCCGCGACCCGTCGGGGTCTGGGCGCTTCCTGCCTGACTCCAGCTTCTCAGCCAGCTGCCCACCGCCGCGCCTCGGCCCCGCCGCTGCTCCAAGACGCCTCTCCCCGCTTCCTGGAGCCACCCGGAGGCTTCGCTTCCCAGCGGCCCCGCTCCGCACCCCGCCACCTCGGCGCTCCAGCCGCGCACACCCCGACATCCCCCCCACAAGCCACGCGCAGCCTCGAGCGCCGGGACAGCGCCCCCCAGCAGCCGGGCAAGTAAGCGCGGGACTGCGCGCTCCGCAGAGGGCCGCGCCCCGGGGAGGGGGCGTGGCCGCGGCCCGATCCGGCGGTCACGTGGGCCGCCCGGGCCAATGGGCGCGCGCCTCGGGGTCAAGCCCAGCCCTGCCGCGCCGCGGTCGGCCAGTTGCACTTGGCCTTGGCTGAAGTCCGGTCCGGACGCGGGGACTGACGGGGCAGTGAGTGGCGGCGCGGGGTCCGCGGTGGGCGCCCCGCGAGGGAAGAAGCGGAGGAGGAGCGGGGCGGGGCCCGCCACGCCCCCTCGCCGCGGCTGCCGCCGACTTCTCGTCTTTCTCCTCAGGTCGAAGCCATGGAGCGTGAGGTGCAGCGGCTTCGCCGGGCGTTCCGATCCGGCCGTTCGCGGCCCCTGCGGTTCCGGCTGCAGCAGCTCCAGGCCCTGCGGAGGATGGTGCAGGAGCGCGAGGCGGACATCCTGGCGGCCATCGCCGCCGACCTGTGCAAGGTGGGCGGGGGTCGCGGGGCGCCGCTCGGGGGCTTCGCTCTGCCGCAGCTCGGGGCTTTATTCTGTTTGCTTTGCTTTGGGGTTACGCGGTCCCCGTGGGAGTGACGTCGCCAGCGATGTCAATAAAGCAGGAGCCCCTGGCGTGCGTTTGCGGGCGCTCTGGGGCCGTGCGTGTAGCTCCTCTCCCGTGGAACCATTTGTTTGCAAGCATCCAGTGTGTGAGCATGTGTTATGCAGGATTACAGGAGACATCAGTGTCCTGCCCCTGAGGGTTTTAAACTTAAGAATCAGAACATGCACAGGTAAAATGTAAACAGAGTTAAACATCAGCTTGCTGAGGGTAGAATATTAAGATACAGATCACAAGCCTATTTGCTAAGGTATTAGAAGTGTGATCGAGGCAGGCCACCCTTAATCAGGGAGGTCTTCCTGAAAGAGGCAGTGTTTCAGTTGGAGTTTGAGAAGGCTGGAGAAGGGTTTAGAGGCATTGACTGTAGCAGGAAGGGATTAGCAGGTGCTTACGAAGGTTTGAAGGAGTCTGGACTGCAAACCAGCCATCGCCACCTGGGGTTTTTGACATTCTGGGCCAAGCGTATCACTGCGAAGGGTTAACTGTGATTCCTTGACAACAGAGTGAATTGAATGCATACAGTCAGGAAGTCATTACCGTCCTTGGGGAAACTGACTTTATGCTGAGTAATCTTCCCGAGTGGGTCAGCGCTAAGCCGGTGAAGAAGAACCTGTTCACCATGATGGACGAGGCCTACATTCAGGCGGAGCCTCTGGGAGTC
Organism: Lepus europaeus; assembly: GCF_033115175.1. Lineage (NCBI taxonomy): Eukaryota > Metazoa > Chordata > Mammalia > Lagomorpha > Leporidae > Lepus > Lepus europaeus. The sequence goes on from NC_084844.1 coordinate 67,781,311, forward strand.
GTCCTGATCATCGGAGCTTGGAACTACCCGTTCGTTCTCACCGTTCAGCCGCTGATTGGAGCCATCGCTGCAGGTCTGGTGCCACTTTGTGTCCGAACGCCTCTTTAGAAGGGTTTATTCTCTCTCATTATATGTTTAAGTGGGCTGCTGGGATATGTGTGATTACTTTTTAATGTTCATTTATTTTCATCTACTTGAAAGGCAGAGCAGGGGAGAGAGAGAGAATCTCCCATCTGCTGGTTCCCTCCCCAAATGCCCACCACAGCCAGGGCTGGGCCAGGTTGAAGCCAGGAGCCTGGAGCTCCTTGCAGGACTCCCGTGTGGGTGGCAGGGGCCTGGCCCTTGAGCCAACACTGTTGCCTCCCAGGATGCATTAGCAGGAACCTGGCTCAGAAGCAGAGGTGCTAGGGCTAGAACCAGCACTCTGAAATGGGCTGTAGGCATCCCAAGCACTGGCTTACCCTGTTACAACACAGCGCCCACCTCCGCATAACTAAGTTTCCAAGTGCCTGGGGGATGTACCTGTAAGGGGTTGGAGTCAGGATCTGTGTTCTGCTGTGGTTCCAGCTGCTGACTCTGGTCTTGGACAAACACCTGATTCTGCCCGACCAGTTTCTGCATTCAGATAAAGGCTCTGTGAGTAACACTGGCTTGGGTGTAGAGCCAATGCCAAGAGAATGTCTCACTTCGCAGGATCCAGATCAACAGCTCATGTTAGCATAACCTATTTGCCCAGTGATTCCAGGGTAGAGAGGAAAACCCGAGGGCTGAGGGAGAGAAGTGATAGAAATCTGGAGCCTGTTGCCAGTGAGATGTGCACGTGTGAGGAGGGGTGACACGGAAGAGAAAGATGATGCTCACTGTGAGGAAGGCGGAAGTAATTGGGTTCCCTACGCAATCACCATTCTGACAGCTGTTATTAAAGTGACCCAACTACCAGTCTCTTCTGCTTTGTGCTTTGTCTAGGGAACGCCGTGATCCTCAAGCCTTCTGAACTAAGTGAACACACGGCTAAGATCTTGGCCAAGCTGCTCCCTCAGTATCTAGGCCAGGTAAGAATATCTTGCCCCATCTTGAACACAGCGGTTCATCGTGGAAGACGCACATTAGATCCTCTGGCTGATCCATGTTGTTGCTGGCCAGGCATCTGCAGTTTCCCCGAGTGCCCAACAGTTGGCTTCCTATAAGAAATTAAGTTCCCAAATACACTGTGGAATGGCCCAGCTCGGACGGCTGCATGTGTTTAGGCCCCTGGCTTCACGGGCACGCTTGTTATTTACAGATCTTCCACCGTGCGACGTGTTGGATTAATCCTTGTTTGCACTACCACATTGCTGTAGATGTATTCATTTAGTGAGTTAATTCATGAGAGACTGGTACTGTGCTAGGTGCCCCTTGTCTCTGACCATCTCTTTTATCCTAACAACTTGGCAATCTGTGTGATTACGAAAGAGTACTTCTGCTTTAAAAAAAAAAAATAGGATGTATGTGGCAGGAAGAGCCAGAAAGAAAAGTGGCCTTGGAGAGCGAGAGGGTGTAGCCCCGCCCCTGGGGTTCAGGTGTTGGCATTTGAGAGGATTGAAAGCTCCCTGGTAGGGAGGAAATCTGTGACACCACCATGAAATTGGGGTTGGGAGCTGCGGCTCCATGTGCACTGGCCGCAGGGAGAAGTCTCGCTTTGTTTTCATCAAAAGACAACTTTAAAATTCCTACCGGTATCTCACCAGTTAATTTGCAATGGCCTCAGGCCAAGGCTGGCTCTTATCAGTGTTAGGGCAGCCCTGAGAGCAGTTGTGTTCCAATAGGTGTGGCTATCCCCTCCCCTCCCCCAGGAAGGGTGACTTGAAAGCAAGGGAGAGGTCAGGGATTGTGTAGGAACTTGGAATCTGAAGCTGGAGGAGTAGGGGCCTGCTCTGCCCTTAAGCAGGTGTACATGTTTCAGCAGTCCAGTTGGGGGTAGGACAGTACCTGTTGCTGTTAGCTTACTGGGAAGGAGGCGTCACTCACACCTGCTCTGTAGACAAAGCCTTAGAAAAGTTAAAACCAGAAACATGGGTTGGGTTGTTAAACAGCGTAGTGAGAACTAATTAGTCTTTCAAAGAGCAGACCTCATGGCACCGTGTGGCCCACAAGCCAGCCTTACTTCATGCTCCCCTCAGAATCCTCTGGACATCTCCCTGGTCTCCCTTCCTTGTCCTCTGTTCTCTGCCCTGTCCAGGTGTTCTCTCACAGAACAGCTGCTAAGCAAAGCCCAGTGCTCACAGGGGCTCAGTTCCCAGGGGCCGGGCGGATTCTTCCAGGAGCAGAGGAGGAAACTGAGGCCAGAGGAGTCCCCTAGCTTGCCTGATGTCACATAAATCAGCAAGTGGCAGAGCCCAGCTTCAGCCCAGATGGACTTTGAAAGCAAGCGCTCCCAGCCGTGCTGTGTACCACTCGTTCAGCATCGTGTCGGGGGCTGAGCCCTGCTGGGTGTGCAGAGAAGAGAACATTCCGTTTAAACATTCAGTGTAAGACACACACCTGTCGTGTGGCCATTGGCAGCAGCCACTTTCTCACCAAAATCCTCGGCTTACACATACACACATACATACACATACACACACATACACACACATACACACACGTCTCCTGCATTTCCCTGCTTAAGTCCAACCATCTGCCCTCACCCGTGTCTCGATTGCCTAACTCAGGTAGGAAACTAGGGTCTCTCTGGGGCCATCCCAACGAGGCTGTCGGTTCCCGCATGCCCACGGCTCCATCCTGCACTTGTCCTTGGTCAGCCCTCTCTTACGTCATCCGTCCCCTCCCTCACTGTTCTTGACGCTCTCCGGGTTTTCCTGAATGTTGGACGTTTACGTTGAAGGAACCGCTGGTGTTGGCGTTACAGTGACCTTGGCAATGCAGGAGTTTCCGTTTCTCTTTCTTCCAGGACCTGTATGCTGTCGTGAACGGTGGCGTGAAGGAAACCACGGAGCTCCTGAAGGAGCGCTTTGACCACATCCTGTATACGGGAAACGCTGCCGTCGGAAAGATTGTCATGGAAGCCGCTGCCAAGCATCTGACCCCGGTGACTCTTGAACTGGGCGGGAAAAGTCCGTGTTACATCGATACAGACTGTGACCTGGACACGGTCTGCAGGTGAGGCTGCCTCTCCGCTTCTCCCAGCTCCTAGCAGTAGTGCCGCCTCATCCTCTGTGCTTGAACCCTGTGCCTGATGGCACAAAGACAACATCATGAAGGGGTTGTCAAGACAGCTAGGGCTCTCACAGACTGTCTCTTGGTGCCATTGGGAGAAGTCAGGAACCGTAGGTGCTGGCATCACGTGGTTGTCCTTAGGAATTTCTGTTCTCCAGATTACAGGTAAGTCTGGCAAGAAACTTGAATGCTCTCCTGTGGATGATCCAGGAAGTAGATAATCCAAGGATTGTGTGTGCCTAAGGCAATCTTTCAATTTGCAGCTGGAAGTTGATCTCTTGAAAAACACCAGTATTACTGATTTGGTAGCTGTGAATAGCATCTTGCGCCTGAGAACTAGGACATACAAGGTTTCAGATTCCCTCTGCTAAGTCAAGTTCAGCCTTCAGGAGGTACCAGGACGTAGACCTATCACTGTGCTCTGAATGGTGGGGTTTTCTCTCCCTGTAACGGACAGGGAGCAAAGGAGGCGGGAGGGAGTTAGGTCACGGTGTCTTAGGTAAAGTATAATGGCTCGCACGAGAGACGCTGAGTGAGTGAGTGGATGTTGAGATTCTGGGCTGCGTTCCCTATGTAGGGAGGGCTTGCCGTAGTGGAGAAGGATCCTCTTGGAGGGGAATGGTCTGAGAGGCTGGTGCTCATGCTGCTTTGGCCCTGAACATCTTGCCAAAATCCGGAGAGGCAGAGTGTGCAGCTAGGTCCTGTGACGCAGTAGACGCCCTTGGCTGGAGCGGGAGCAGAAGGAAGGGGCTGTCGGAATGCTGTGTCTGCTCTTTGCCTATAGCTGGCAGAGGCATCACTGCACATACCATTTCGCCTGAGCTGGCTTCAGAACTTTCCTGCTCCTTAGAATCGTCTACCTCAGCCGGAAAATGTAAATTAACCTAAGTTCCAACTGACTGATGTCGAGACTAGTTTTTTTTTTTTTAATAAAGAGAATCGAGTAAAAACAGGAATGCATTTCAGTTGCACACCATTTAAACACCACAAACGTGCCTAACAAATGAATATTCGGGCGGCTTTGTGTTTTTGTCCCTCAGGCGCATAACTTGGGGGAAGTACATGAATTGTGGCCAGACCTGCATTGCTCCCGACTATGTTCTCTGTGAAGCATCCCTGCAGAACCAGATTGTGCAGAAGATCAAGGAAACCGTGCAGGTTTGTGCTCCACACACCCGAGCCCACTGATTTCAGCAAGACAAGGAATCGACTTAATGATTTGCAGGCAGCGTCTCCGTGCCCTCTTCCACCTGGGAGAATTCCAGTAGCATCTGTGACTGAATCAATTTACTGGCTAATTGAAAATGTTCTGTGCAGCTCCCTAGGATGTCTGCTGGAAGCAAGATTCAGTTGGTGTTAAATCAGAGAAATTAACTTCTCAGAGTTCTGGAGATTGGAGACACGAGGTCAAAGTCATAACAAGCTTGATTTTTTCTAGAGGCTTTTCTCCCAATGGACCTCACATATATGATATTATTCGATCCACTCAAAAGCAATTTCTCCAGGTTGAGTCATATTGGCAGTTAGCACTTAAAGGTATGAGTTTTAGGGAGGCACATTTCAGTCCATAACACTTGAAGAGGCTACATGATCTGACTCACAGCCAGCCATCTCTGGGAAGGATAGAGATTTTGAAATGAGTGTTAGGATTCTTACAGTATTACTTTCATTACTAACTCCATTGAAAGTTGTGCATGCATGCACACACACAGAAATAAAGATACTTGCACATATAAATACATACTACAGAGGAAATGCCTAATGGTTGCTACCTATAGGTAACATCAATACAATAACCATAAGGTGACAAATTAGGAAACCATTAAAAAGAGTATTGGAAAAAATGACAACAAAATCTGCAACTACAAAAATATGTATATATATATGATATTCAATATTTATAATTGGTAAAAGATAAATACTAATGTGTGGAAAATAAAACCTAAATCTTACCTTTCATTATTACAGACTATGCTACATGAAGAATGTCTTCCCAAAACCATTCACTGGTTTAATGCTGTAGCATAGTATGTTAGGTCTTCAACTGCAGCACTGGAATCCCATATGGGTGCCAATTCAAGTGCCAACTGCTGCACTTCCAGTTCGGCTGCTGGTAATGGCCAAGAAAGCTGTGAAAGATGGCCCAAATTCTAGGGCCCCTGCAACCATGTGGCAGACCTAGAGGATGTTCCTATCTCCTGGCTTTGGATCATCCCAGCTCCAGCCATTGTGGCCATTTGGGGAGTGAACCAGTGGATAGAGGACCCTTCTTTCCATCTCTCATTCTTTATGTCCATAGCTGCTTCTCAAATAAAAAATAAATCTTTATAAAATATTTAAAAATCTTCACGTTTTAAATTTTGGTTACTGAAAGCTAGCACGGGACTATATTATACATAGAAAAGACAGATTCTGAAAATCATAAATGTAATGCATTGTAGCAAAATTTTGACAAATATTTCTGATTTTCTCAGCACTAGATGCTAAATTAATGACATAGTGAGTCATTGTGGATTTTTCAGCTCTTTGACAACCACTTATAGTACTTTACAGCTTTTCCAAATTTATCACTATGTGTGTTTTTCAAAACATGCATTGCATTTTACCAGTTTAGTGAACATGAAATTGCATTTTAGTGGCATATGTAATCAACACCTGCAAAGCCTCCAAAATATAGAAATAATATAATGGGATTAATTATGAGACTTACATTTGATTGAGTTCAATTCTTTTAAGCTAATTTGTCATTAGTATATGGCAATTACAAATATAATTAAGAATTAAGCATATAAGCATTAAAATTGAGTGATTCATAGAATTTGGAAATGACAGTGTGTAGCAGTGGCACCACATTTTTTAGTATTGATGAGGATTACTTAAAATCTAAATAAGAATCTATTCTCGTAAACTCCCAAAGTCATACAGGAAGTAAAGAAATACCACAGAAAGTAAGAGCAAAGAGGCTTGGTGCTGTTTGAAACCTGGTCTGCTTTCTTATCCCCTGTCGTGACACAATGAAATGGAAACATTAGGATCCCTCTCCTCTCTGCCACCAACTGAAGGGCAAGGCATGCTCATTTGTTCTGACTCCAGTTACCTGTTGCCAACAATATGTTCTGAGTGAATGTGGCTGAGAGGTAGTGCCCTGTCCTATCTGAATGATGGAGGCTCTGTATTTGTCAAGGAAACACGTAGATCCCATCTTCCACTACATGTAGTGTCCTCAGTAAGCATGTCTACAGAAACTGACCACATTTGTGGTGAATTTAGGTTGGAAGTTTTTGGGATAAGGAAGATCTCTCTCTCTCTCTCTCTCTCTCTCTCTCTCTCTCTCTCTCTCTCTCTGTGTGTGTGTGTGTATGTGTGTGTGTTTCAAATAAGTAATTTTGTTTAAAAAATAACTCATTTCAAATTTCTGATATGGCTCAAAGGCCTTCACCTACTTGAGGTATTGCTTCTTTGGAGGTGTTTTTCAGTATGTGATTTTGCAGGAAGTCGGAATTGAATCAGGAGGGGAGCAGTCACTCAAATGGTACTTTGTAGTGAATCTTGGCTAGATCTTATCTCTTCCACAAGCAGGCCCCAGGGTTTTCCAGAAGATAACTGTGTCAAATAAGGAAAACCTGAGAAGGCAAATGCTTTACAATGTGTGTTTCTCTCACATGTTCTGATGTCTCATAGGTGAAGGAAGTGAAATGGTGAAATCCAAGGTCTTGTGAAGGGATGGATACAGGGAATGATGTTATTTGAAATCATTACTGGAAAAGTATACTACATTAAATATATATTATGTATGGTTGTTCCAATGCAGTTTTGGCCAAAAATATGAAATGTAAGTTACATACTTTCTATAGACTTTCAGGTCTAAAAATACAAGAAGTTTTCTAGGTACACACATATATGGAGTCCTGTATGGTACTTTTGAAATCATAGAAAAAGAGTAAATTCAAAATAATTTCTTTAGTGTAAACTTTAGTGAAAGGCTGAAAGGCCTGCAAGAGCATCTCAGGCATAGAAAGACAAGACTCTGCAGAAAAAGAAAAAAAAAAAAAAACTACATGGAGGATCTCTGCAAGACCTCAGAGGAAAGGAAGAGTCATCAAAGGAGACACTCTTCTCTGAAAGGAGAGGGGAACATCCTCTTTGCTTATGGATGTGTCAGGGTCTATGGTCACAAAAGGCCTCCATATCCATGGCAGCGCACAACAGGAGCCTTGGGTGATCACGGACGTCATAAAAAAAGGGTGTTAATTGTTGAAGGAACAATAGTAATCAATGTGCACTTGCTCCCCAGGTAGGACATCTGTCCCTAATGAATTGCAATATGAGAATCAATTGCAGATACTCTCCCCAAACTGTATTCTATATATTGTGTGTGGGCATGGGGGCAAATTGTTGAACTTTATGATTAACATAGAGATGGTCCTCTATATATAAAGTCATACTAAAAATGATCCATAATGAAGGTGATGGGAGAGGGAATGAGAGGTGGGAAGGGAGCAGGGTGGGGGACATGAGGGAAAGAACCTCTGTACTCTTAAAGTTGTATCTATGTAAAAATGCATTCATCAAATAAATAAAACATGATGTTTATCTCTTTGATAACCACCTTTATTTGGATAATCACCCTTATAGTTTTATTTTTTTTACTATTATCTCATAATTTTACAAAATTTATAGACAGTGCTTTCTCTTCCAGGTGTGACTCTGGGCACCTTCACATATTACCAAGAGCAAAGAAAATACATCACCTCTAAGTGGATTTCTTAATTATTCCTCAGCTTTTAGTCAGTTTTCATTTTAGGACATCTATAATTATTTATTAATTAAAAAGGAAAATAAACATAATTTTGTTCTCAGAGAATAACCACAAATAAGATGAATGGCAAATGTGGCATGATTATGAAACATTGCATTCATCTAAGATAGGACAATTTGGTCTCTGTTCTTTCTGTTGCCATGGCAAAATGTATATTACATGTTTGAGTTAAACCTCAATGCAAAATATCCAAATTTTTTGGATCATGATGTCAAAAACTGTTATTATTGTCACATACATGATGTAGTGGTCAATGTTTTAGTGCTACCCTGAAAATAAATGCTTAGCATTCTACAAAGGTAAAAATTGCCTGGTATTAAAACACCAATCAGTTAAGTTCATTTCTGAATATTTAGAGTAATGCAATCATTAATAGTTTTGAAGAGCTGAACTTGATTCAGATATAGGATCCAAAATGTGGGAAAAGGAATCTAGTGCAGGTTATTTTGTAGTTTTTTTTTTTAAGAGTTCTGTAGTCTTTTCAGTTTTCTTTTTTTTTAAACTTTTATTTAATGAAAATAAATTTCCAAAGTACATCTTATGGGTTACAATGGCTTCCCCCTCCCAAAACTTCCCTCCCACCCACAACCCTCCCCTTTCCCGCTCCCTCTCCCCTTCCAATCACATCATGATTCATTTTCAATTCTCTTTATATACAGAAGATCAGTTTAGTATATATTAGTTAAAGATTTCAACAGTTTGCCCCATATAGCAACACAAAGTGAAAAAAAAATATTGTTGGAGTACTAGTTATAGCATTAAATAACAGTGTACAGCACATTAAAGACAGAGATCCTACATGATATTTTAAAAAAATTAATTAATTTTCTATGCCATTTCCAATTTAACACCAGGGTATTTTTTTTTCATTTCCAATTATCTTTATATTAAGAAGATTGATTCAGTATATAATTAGTAAAGATCTCATCAGTTTGTACCCACACAGAAACACAAAGTGTAAAAATTACTGTTTCAGTACTAGTTATAGCATCACTGCACATTAGACAACACATTAAGGACATATCCCACTTGGGATGTAAGTACACAGTGACTTCTGTTGCTGACTTAACAATTTGACACTCCTGTTCATGGCGTCAGTAATCTGCCTAGGCTCCAGTCATGAGTTGCCAGGGCTACGGAAGCCTTTAGAGTTCGCTGACTTTGATCTTATTCCGATAGGGTCATAGTCAAAGTGGAAGTTCTCTCCATCCTTCGGAGAAGGGTACCTCCTTCTCTGATGGCCCCGTTCTTTCCACTGGGATCTCACTAACAGAGATCTTTCATTTAGGTCTTCTTCTTTTTTTCTTTTCCATGGTATCTTGGCTTTCCATGCCTACAATACTCTCATGGGCTCTTCCGCCAGATCCGAATGCCTTAAGGGCTGATTCTGAGGCCAGAGTGTTGTTTAGGACATCTGCCATTCTATGAGTCTGTTGTGTATCCCGCTTCCCATGTTGGATCTTTCTCTCCCTTTTTGATTCTATCAGTTAGTATTAGCAGACACTTGTCTTGTTTGTGTGATCCCTGTGATTCTTAGACCTATCAGAGCCATCGATTGTGAACTGAAATTGATCACTTGGACTAGTGAGGTGTCATTGGTACATGCCACCTTGATGGGATTGTATTGGAATCCCCTGGCACATTTCTAACTCCATCATTTGCAGCAAGTCTGATTGACCATGTCCCAAATTGTACATCTCCTTCCTCTCTTTTTCCACTCGTAAATTTAACAGGGATCACTTTATAGTTAAAATTTAAACACCTAAGAATAATTGTGTGTTAATTACTGAGTTCAACCAATAGTACTAGAACAACAACAACAACAACAAATACTAAAAAGGATAAAGTATTACATTGTACATCTAGAGTCAGGACAAGAGCTGATCAGGTCATTGTTTCTTATAGTGTCCATTTCACTTCAACAGGTTTCCCCTTTGGTGCTCAGTTACTTGTCGCCGATCAGGGAAAACAAATGATATTTGTCTCTTTGGGACTGGCTTAATTCACTCAGCATGATGCTTTCCAGATTCCTCCATCTTGTTACAAATGACCGGGTTTCATTGTTTCTTAATGCTGTATAGTATTCTATGGAGTACATGTCCCATAATTTCTTTATCCAGTCTACTGTTGATGGGCATTTGGGTTGGTTCCAGGTCTTAGCTATTGTGAATTGAGCTGCAATAAACATTAATGTGCAGATGGCTTTTTTATTAGCCAAATTAATTTCCTTTGGGTAAATTCCAAGGAGTGGGATGGCTGGGTTGTATGGTAGGGTTATGTTCAGGTTTCTGAGGAATCTCCAGACTGACTTCCATAGTGGCTTAACCAGTTTGCATTCCCACCAACAGTGTGTTAGTATCCGTTTTTCCCCACATCCTCTCCAACATCTATTGTTGGTTGATTTCTGAATGTGAGCCATTCTCAATGGGGTGAGTTGAAACATCATTGTGGTTTTGATTTGCATTTCTCTGATTGCTAGTGATCTTGAACATTTTTTCATGTGTCTGTTGGCCATTTGGATTTCCTCTTTCGAAAAATGTCTATTGAGGTCATTGGCCCATCTCTTCAGTGGGTTGTTTGTTCTGTTGTTGTGGAGTTTCTTGATTTCTTTGTAGATTCTGGTTATCAACCCTTTATCTGTAGTATAGTTTGCAAATATTTTTTCCCATTCTGTCGGTTGCCTCTTCACTTTCCTGACTGTTTCTTTTGAAGTACAGAAACTTCTCAATCTGATGCAATCCCAAATGTTAATTTTGGTTTTGACTGCCTGTGCTCCTGGGGTCTTTTCCAAGAAGTCTTTGCCAGTACCTATATCTTGCAGGGTTTCTCCAATGCTCTCTAATAATTTGATGGTTTCGGGTCATAGATTTAAGTCTTTAATCCACGTTGAGTGAATTTTTGTGTAAGGTGAAAGGTATGGGTCTTGCTTCAAGCTTCTGCACATGGAAATCCAATTTTCCCAGCACCATTTATTGAATAGGCTGTCCTTATTCCAGGGATTAGTTTTGGATCTTTGATCAAATATAAGTTGGCTGTAGATGTTTGGATTGATTTCTGGTGTTTCTATTCTGTTCCATTGGTCTATCCATCTGTTTCTGTACCAGTACCATGCTGTATTGATAACAACTGCCCTGTAGTATGCCCTGAAATCTGGTATTGTGATGCCTCCGGCTTTGTTTTTGTTGTACAAGATTGCTTTAGCTATTCGAGGTCTTCTGTGTCTCCATATGAATTTCAGCATCATTTTTTCCAGATCTGAGAAGAAGGTCTTCAGAATCTTGATTGGTATTGCATTGAATGTATAAATTGCTTTTGGGAAAATAGACATTTTGATGATATTGATTCTTCCAATCCATGAGCATGGAAGATTTCTCCATTTTTTGGTATCCTCTTCTATTTCTTTCTTTAAGGTTTTGTAGTTTCATCGTAGAGATCTTTAACGTCTTTGGTTAAGTGTATCCCAAGGTTTTTGATTTTTCTTGTAGCTATTGTGAATGGGATTGATCTTAGAAGTTCTTCCTCAGCCATGGCATTGCCTGTGTATACAAAGGCTGTTGATTTTTGTGCATTGATTTTATATCCTGCTACTTTGCCAAACTCTCGATGAGTTCCAGTAGTCTCTTAGAGTTCTTTGGGTCCCCTAAATAAAGAATCATATCATCTGCAAAGAGGGATAGTTTGAGTTCTTCCTTCCCAATTTGTATCCCTTTAATTTCTTTGTCTTGCCTAATAGCTCTGGCCAAAACTTCCAGAACTATATTGAAGAGCAGTGGTGAGAGTGGGCATCCCTGTCTGGTACCAGATCTCAGCGGAAATGCTTCCAACTTTTCCCCATTCAATAGGATGTTGGCCGTGGGCTTTTCATATATTGCTTTGATTGTATTGAGGAATGTTCCTTCCATACCCAGTTTGCTTAGAGTTTTCATCATGAAAGGGTGTTGTACTTTATCAAATGCTTTCTCTGCGTCTATTGAGAGAATCATATGGTTTTTCTTCTGCAGTCTGTTAATGTAGTGTATTACGTTGATTGTTTTCAGAATGTTGAACCATCCCTGCATACCAGGGATAAATCCCACTTGGTCTGGGTGGATGATCTTTCTGATGTGTTGTTGCATTCTATTGGCCAGAATTTTATTGAGTAATTTTGCATCTATGTTCATCAGGGATATTGGTCTGTAATTCTCTTTCAATGCTGCATCTTTTTCTGGCTTAGGAATTAAGGTGATGCTGGCTTCATAGAAAGAATTTGGGAGGATTCCCTCTTTTTCGATTGTTTTGAATAGTTTGAGAAGAATTGGAGTTAGTTCTTCACTAAATGTCTGATAGAACTCAGCAGTGAATCCATCTGGTCCTGGGCTTTTCTTTGTTGGGAGGGCCTTTATTACTGTTTCAATTTCTGTGTCAGTTATGGGTCTGTTTAGGTTTCCTATGTCTTCCTGGCTCAATTTAGGTAGGTTGTATGTGTCCAAGAATCTGTCCATTTCTGATAGATTTCCCTGTTTGCTGGCATAGAAGTCCTTGTAGTAATTTCTGATGATTCTTTTTATTTCTGTGGTGTCTGTTGTTACGTTTCCCTTTTCATCTCTGATCCTATTGATTTGGGTCTTTCCTCTTCCTTTTTTAGTTAGTTGAGCCAATGGGGTGTCGATTTTGCTTATTTTTTCAAAAAACCAGCTCCTCGTTTGGCTGATTTTTTGTAATGTTTTTTTTGGATTCAATCCTGTTGATTTCTTCTTTGATTTTAATTATTTCTCTTCTCCTACTGGGTTTGGGTTTGGTTTGCTGCAGATTTTCTAGATCCTTGAGATGACTTGAAAGCTCATCTATTTGGTGCCTTTCCAATTTCTTGATGTAGGCACCTATTGATATAAACTTTCCTCTTAACACTGCTTTTGTTGTATCCCATAGGTTTTGGTATGTTGTGCTTTTATCCTCATTTACTTCCAGAAAATTTCTGATTTCTCTTTTAATTTCTTAATGACCCATTGTTCATTCAGGAGCATGTTGTTCAATCTCCATGTGTTTGCACGTGCTCTAGGGATTCCCGAGTTGCTAATTTCCAATTTCATTCCTTTGTGGTCTGAGAAGCTGCATGGTATGATTCTCATTCTTTTGAATTTGCTGAGACTTGATTTATGGCCTAGTATGTGGTCAATCCTAGAGAAGGTTCCATATACTGCTGAGAAGAATGTAAAGTCTTTAGATGTAGGATGAAATGTTCTGTAGATATCTGTTAGATCCATTTGGGCTATAGTGTCATTTAAATCTACTGTCTCCTTGTTGATTTTCTGTCCTGTTGATCTGTCTATCTCTGAGAGTAGAGTATTGAAGTCCCCCAGTACTATTGTATTGGGGTCTAAGTCTCCCTTTAAGTCCCTTAACAAGTCTTTTAAATAAGCTGGTGCCCTGCAATTAGGTGCATATACATTGATAATCGTTATATCTTCCTGTTGAATGGATCCCTTAATCATTAAATAGTGCCCCTCTTTGTCTCTCCTAACAGTTTTTGTGGTAAAGTTTATGTTGTCCGCTATTAAGATGGCTATGCCTGCTCTTTTTTCATTTCTGTTGGCATGGTATATCTTTTTCCAGCCTTTCACTTTCAGTCTGTATGCATCATTGTTGGAAAGATGAGTTTCTTGTAAGCAGCAAAAAGATGGGTTTTGTTCCTTAACCCAATCAGCCAATTGGTGTCTTTTAACTGGACAGTTCAGGCCATTAACATTCAATGTGACTATTGAGAAGGAGTAACTTTACCCTGTCATTTGCCAAAGATTTTTTTCTAATATCTGGTTTGAGACTCCTGTGATCTTTTGCTGTGAGGTTTCCTTCCTTTATCTTCTTTCATATTTGTTACCGTGTTTCTGTGTTTCTGTATGTAACACATATTTAAGCATCTTTTGCGGGGCTGGATGAGTGGCGACAAATTCTTTCAATTTCTGTTTGCTGTGAAAGGTCTTTATTTCACCTTCATTCACAAATGAGAGCTTTGCAGGATATCATATTCTGGGCTGGCAGTTTTTCTGGGGTATATCTCGCCATTCTCTCCTAGCTTGTAGGGTTTCTGATGAGAAGTCAGCTGTGAGTCTAATTGGAGTTCCTCTGAGAGTAATCTGACGTTTCTCTCTTGCACATTTTAGGATCTTTTCTTTATGTTTCACTGTGGTGAGTTTGATTTCAATGTGTCATTGTGAGGCTCTCTTTTGGTCATGTTTATTAGGGGTTCTATGAGCTTCCTGTACTAGGATGTCTCTGTCCTTCTCCAAACCTGGGAAATTTTGTGCTAGTATCTCACTAAAAAGGCCTTTTAATCCTTTCTCCCTGTCCATGCCTTCAGGTACTCCTAGAACCCGAATGTTGGGTTTTTTAATAGTATCCTGTAGATTCCTGACAGTATTTTTTAGATTTCGGATTTCTTCTTCTTTTCTTTGATTTGCCTGTTTCCTTTCCTGTTCTCTGTCTTCTAAGTCTGATATTCTCTCTTCTGCTTCACCCATTCTGTTTTTAAGGCTCTCTAATGTGTTTGTCATTTGATCTATTGAGTTCTTCATTTCATTGTGGTTTTTTGTCACTATCTCAGTTTCATGTTCTACTAGTTGTTTCATTTCATTTTGATTCCTCCTTAATATTTCATTTTCATGAGAGAGATTTTCTATCTTGTCCATTAAGGATTTCTGTAGTTCAAGAATTTGTTTTTGAGAACTTCTTAATGTTCTTTTCAATTTTTTGAGATCCGCTTCTTGCATTTCCTCTATCTCTTCATCTTCATAATCTTGGATTGGGGTGTCTTGTTCATTTGGGGGCATCATAGTGTCTTCCTTGCTCTTGTTACCTCAGTTTCTACGTTTGTTGTTTGGCATGTTGGAGATAATTTATGTTTTTTTTTTTTTGCTCTGGTGTTTTTTTTCTCATTATACTATTCCTCTAAGTGGGCTGTCTGCTTTGATGGATCCTTAGAGGCTGTGATGGGTGTGGCCAGAGAGCTCCGCTTGATTCTTCAGGTTTAAGGCTGTGCAAAAAGCGACTCACCCAGATTGTTCTCTCCCTTGCTCCTTGCTGGATAGCTCTCTCTCTCTCTCTCTCTTTTTTTTTTTTGATTCAGTTGGGAAGTAGTTTGGCACAGGTGAGTGGAATTGAGGGTAGTTGAAATCTGGCCTCTGTCAGTATTCGTTTGATCTACCCCTGGGACCACACAAAGAGTTTATGCAGCCCTCAATGTGTTCTCAAGTTTCACCAAAGTTCCAAAGTTACTGAGTTTGTGGACTCATTGGTGGCGTTTTACATATGTAAAATGGTGCTTGCTCTTTGTTTTGCTCGGTGAGTGAAGTGAGAGGCCTCTGCTTTTCCCCCTCAATATCTCAGTTTCTGACGTCTTTGTCTTACCTTCCGTTCGTTCCCGCGTTGGCGAGATTCTGCGGCTCATCTCCTGCGGTTGGGTTTGCACGCGGTGGGCTCCCTATAGGTCCTCTGTGTCCCATCCACTAGATCTGGAAGCGTTTCCTATGCAGTTTTTTCTTGAGTCTTTTCCTGAGGCTACAGTAATTCCACTTTTATGAAACTTTATTTTCCCAAACTACGGCACATGTCCTCACTATCTGCCATCTTGGCTCCCTCTTTCTATTTTGTAGTTTTAAGATTTATTTATTTATTTATTTGAAAGGAAAAGTTCCAGAGATTGGGAGAGACTGGGTGGAGAGAAAAAGAGATATCTTCCATCTTTCTGCTCCATTTCCCAAATGGCCACAGTGGCTGGGACTGGGTCAGGCTAAACCAAGAGCCTGGGACTCCATCTTGGTCACCCATATTAGGGGATGGGGCCCAAATACTCAGGCTGTCTTTCAGTACTCTTTCAGGTATATCAGCAATGGAGCTGGGTTGGAATGGAGAGGCAGGACTCAAATTGTAAGCTCACAAGGGATGACAGAATTGCAGATGGAGGCTTAACCTGCTACATCACATTGCTGGTGCCTACTTCAGTTTCTAAAACAAATCTTTATGCATTTCTCTCAATTAGTCAGAAATGCAGATTGTAGTACAGACTTCCCCAAGTACTGTTTTTGGGTAAATAATTCCATTGTTTTCCTTTAATTTGATGTAATGTTATTTTAGTTCTTCACATTTTCATCAGTAGAATAGTCATAGACAAAGCCAAAAGCTATTTTCCATTGTCTGTCTTAAATGAATGTTCTCTCTTATTTAAAAATATTTATGAGCTTGATAGGGGAAGAAGTTTGATGTGGGCCTGCCGCACCTGTCAAACGGAACCTGAAGGAGGGAGTGGGAATGAAAAGAGGAACAAGGGCACAGAGAATGGAGCCAAGACAAAAGTCTGATCAAGGCTTGTTTATTCCAGCATCTCAGCAATATTTTATACATAACCAGCTGCAGCTCAAGGCCACAGAAGTGAACAACAAAAGCAAGCAGGCTTTCTGCAACACAGTCATAACATAGATAATTTTGGCGGAGTGTTCTTGTTTGATCATTCTCCTGGAGCATGGGAACAGGTGACTTTTTCTCCTCCCAGGAATTCCACAAGCCAAGACTGACCTTGACTTGTCTATGACTTGTTTATGGGCTGCCTACAGAAAGAGAGAGAGAGAGAGAGAGAGAGAGAGAGAGAGAGCGCTCCCATGCATTTATTCACTCCCTAAATAACCATACCAAGCAGAGGTGGGCAGGATGGAAATCAGGAGCTAGAATAGAGTCTAGGCCTGCCTCATTGATGGCATCACTACTGCTTCCCCAGGTCTTCATTAGCTGAGAGCTGTAAACTAGAACGGGCACTGGAAATCCAACCTGGGCACTCTGAAGTAGAAGTAGGGTTTCTCAGCTGGTGTCATAAACACTAAACTAAATACCTGCCCTCTCTTTAAAATATTTCTCCTCTGCCATATTTGAAGTGACTGTGGATGATGTTTTCCTGGAAATTCTCCTGTGTTTATTCTCATTAAAGCTTCACTGATAGGACCTTGTCTTTTTCCCAACATACTTCTAAATTCCTCACTTTAACATTGCTCACTCAAAAGTCAGTATTATCTCCCTTTCAGCCTGTTATGTAATCCCCTTGACAGATATAGCCCTTTTGATCTGAAACTCTTCTTTCCCTCTAGCTTGGGCATTTTTCACAATTTTCAGACAATAGTTTGACTCGCTGTTTAATGCTTCTAATGTGGTTGTCCAAATGTTCAAGTCTAAAATGAAACCGCATCCTTCCTTCTTCCTTCATACCTGTATACAAGATACACAACTTTCAGTGTTTGTTTTGTGACAGAGTATATATGTTGACCAGAGGTGTTCTATTGCAGGTGATGATAAGATTTGAAGACCTGGCTGTGTATTTCACCTGGGAGGAATGGCAGAACATGGACAATGCTCAAAAAATCTTGTACAGGGATGTGATGCTGGAGACCTACAGCATCCTGTTCTCCTCGGGTGAGTGACACCCATCACATTCCCAATGGTAATATTTTTTTGCTCTTTGACAAATAAGTAAACACTTTATAAAGTATCATATTTGGAAGGTGTAGAATTTGAGAACATGAATAATCTGAATTTCTAGCATCAAGAAAGTATTCAAATTGGTACCTTCGTTGCAGAGCACCTGGACCAAGCTGTAGCCTTTTAAATAACCCAAGATTGTGAGTTCACAAAATCTGACATTGTTTCCATTAATAGGGCATTGTATGACCAAACCTGACTTGATCTTGAAGTTGGAGCAAGGAGCAGAGCCATGGATGGGGGAAGAATGCTTACATCAGAGTCTTCCAGGTCAGTCTTCACATAATGGGCAGGGAGGCCAAAGTAGGAGCAGTGCAGCAGGTTTTGACTGATGCTCTTTCCATGAATTTTTCCCAAATCTTTCTCCTGATGACAGCTGGATTTGTATGTCCGGTATTCTAGAATATCTAGGGATACCAATGCCTGTCTCTTTTTTTCTTAGTGAAGATGTTCTTTGAATTAAAAAAAATTCCAATGCTTTTCTGATATTACTAAGGCTTTTTTCCAGGTTAGATTCATTCTACAAATTCTAACTTGTCATTCTCCACACGTTCATACCTTTTCCTTCATGCATTTATTAATTCATTCAGTGGTTGTTAATTGCACAGTTATACAAATTTTGTTCTTACTCAGTGCTCATGGTTTTGGCCAGGCACAGACCTTGCTATTTTAAGCATCTTATAACTGAACCAATAATTATGTGCTCTCTTTCTTTGCCTCTTTTTCCTTTTGTTCTTTCCCTAGGCCTCTCAAATAAATAAGAAAATGATAGGTTGTTGGAAACATTTGAGGAGTGAGCCTGTGGCTGGCAACCCTCTCTTTTATTCTCTTTGTGCCTCAATCTTTGTCTCTTTGGCTTTGAAGTAAGTAAATAAATGAGTAAATGCTAAAAGATGATCAGGAGTAAGCCTCTGTGCTGTGACATCAAAAATCATAAAGCTAAGCATGAACTTGTATAGGAACATGAAAATAAGTGATACTAGACTCACCAAGAAATTCATGAGTTTCTCAATCCCAAGGTCAACTAACCTCATAGGTTCATGTTGAATGGCTCAGATTTGTTTGGGAGAAGAGTTTGAATTATGAATTCTTATTTTTCATTGTCATTGAAAAGTAAGAAACTGTCAAAACAGCATAGGAAATGAATTTCTCTGTGGAAATAGGAGACAACTAATCAAAATCCTCCAGAAACTCAAATTATTACAGAGGAATGTTTATAGAAAGAATTGAGAGGTGGCTGGCGCCGTGGCTTAACAGGCTAATCCTCCACCTTGCGGCGCCGGCACACCGGGTTCTAGTCCCGGTCGGAGCGCCAGAGTCTATCCCAGTTGCCCCTCTTCCAGGCCAGCTCTCTGATATGGCCCGGGAAGGCAGTGGAGGATGGCCCAAGTGCTTGGGCCCTGCATCCACATTGGAGACCAGGACAAGCACCTGGCTCCTGGCTTCGGATCAGCACGATGTGCTGGCCACAGCATCCATTGGAGGGTGAACCAACAGCAAAAAGGAAGACCATTCTGTCTGTCTGTCTCTCTCACTATCCACTCTGCCTGTCAAAAAAACAGAAGAAAGAATTGAGAGGAGATAACCACAGCTGGTGTTTTCAGAATGAGTCAGAAAAGACATTTCAAAGAAAGTAAACACATCCTTTGTTGTAGAAACATATTCCTTAAACTGGTAGGGAGTTTATACCCAAGATGGTGTACTGTGGCTTTTCTCTACCAGTTGCAAATATAAGAAGCTGAAGATGTCAGATTTACTTAGGAATATGGGGAAGCTGCCATAAAGTGCAAACAAAAGAGTTTTTCATTTGAAAAATCCTACAAATGCTATTTCCTAGGGAAGGCTGAACATGAGGCAATCATACATTCAAATACTGCTCCTTAAATGTGGTCCTTTTTAGAACACAAACACATTTCATTCTTCTTCATCTTAAAGTAAATGATCCAGTAAAACTTTCTCATATTTCTACCTGAAATATTAGAGAAGCACAAAATACACAATTTTTATAAATATAAACTGGAGCAAAAGCACAAGGAAAAAAATTGTTGCTAGGCAATGGGTGAAAATTTTTGCTAAATATTTGTCCATTCATTGAAATCTTGTGTAGTTGTTCATCTGTGTGAAAAGCAGAATGACAATGAGAGGAGAGAGATCTTTTAACTCACTCTGCAAATAACTGCAACAGTTAGGTCTGACTTGTCTTAAGCCAATAGCCTGGAATTCCATCTAGTCTTCTGGGGTGCACCACAGGGTCCCAAGCACATGAACCATCATCTGAAGCCTCCCAGGTTACAGAAGCAGAGAGCTATATGCAAAGCAGAGAGCTGTATTGTAGGCAGAGGAGTCAGGTCTCAAACTGGCACTGCTTTGGGATGCAGGCATCCCAAGCAATGAGTTAATACATCTTACTGCAAAAGCCATTCTGCCATACCTGAATAGAATTCAGGTAGTGAACAAGATCATGATTGAACTTTTGGAGACCTATTGATGCAATTTAATATATTAATATATTAAGGAGAAAAACCATATAATGACCATAACTAAGATTCTCATATTAATTTTGTTAATATCTTATGTCATTTGAATACCAAGTAACTTAATTCCATTTACATAAGTTAGCAAGGAGAAAGTTATATGTGATTCAGTGAAGTGCTTATTTGTTTTTTTCTCATTTCAGTTGCTGTGAAAAGGGATGACCTGGTTAGGACCAACCAGGAATGTCAGGACAAAAGTCTGAATCTTAATGTTAAGAAAAATAACAAGACATCAACTCCAAAGATAGTTGAATTAATAAAAACATTTAATTTAAGTTCAAGCCATATTCCCAAACTAATTATCAGAAAGAGAAATTATTCAAGAATGAAACCCAAAGAATGCAATGTATGTCACAATGTGTATCCCCAAAGTGGGTCTGATCAACTACAAGCTGAAGAGAAATTTGATGCCACTAAGGTACTTGGGAACTCTCTCCAGTTCTATGAGCCTCTTAGTCAATGTCACAAGATTCAGACTGTGAACCAGACATCTGAGCATATTGGGCAAAGTGAAGTCTTCACAAGGAAGAAGTTCTGTAAATCTGAGAAGGTTTGTAAGGGAGAAACCTGTAATAAGTCAACTATCACTGTTGGAAAGGCAACTCAAATAGTAAATGCTTTCCATGAAAACGCTAACCTCAGTGCACGTCAACAAACCTACATAAGAGAGAAATTTTATGGATATGTTAGGTATATGGAGCCTGTTATTTACCAATCACATCTTGCCATAAATCAGAGGCCACATTTAGAGAAAAAACCCTATGCAGGTAAACCCTGTGAAAAATCATTCAGTTGTAATTCCTGCCATAGCATCCATCACAGTACTCACACACAGGGAAACCCCAATATGTGTGTTGAATGTGGAGAGACCACTCACCAGGAGTCAGATTACATTAAACAACAGAAAATTCACATACAGATGAAACCTCATGAGTGTATTGATAGTAGAAAAGCCTTTTTCCCAAAACCATACCTCATAACAGAACAGAGAATTCACACAGAGGAGAAACCTCATGAATATAATAACTATGGAAAAGACTTTTTGAACAAGTCTGACCTCAGTAATCAGCAGAGAATTCACAAAGGGCAGAAGCCTTATGAATGCAATGACTATGGAAAAGCCTTTGGTCAGAAGTCAAACCTCACAATGCATCAGAGAATTCACACAGGGGAGAAACTTTATGAATGTAATGACTGTGGAAAAGCCTTTGGTCAGAAGTCAAACCTCACAATGCATCAGAGAATTCATACAGGGGAGAAACCTTATGGATGTAATGACTGTGGAAAAGTCTTTGGCCAGAAGTCAAGTCTCATAATGCATCAGAGAATTCACACGGGAGAGAAACCTTATGAATGTAATGTCTGTAGAAAAGCTTTTGGCCAGAAATCAAGTCTCATAATGCATCAGAGAATTCACACAGGAGAGAAACCTTATGAATGTAATGACTGTGGAAAAGCCTTTGGCCACAAATCAAACCTAATGATTCACCAGAGAATTCACACAGGGGAGAAGCCTTATGAATGTAATAACTGTGGAAAAGCCTTTGGCCAGAAGACAAGCCTAATAATGCATCAGAGAATTCACACAGGGGAGAAGCCTTATGAATGTAATGACTGTAGAAAAGCTTTTGGCCAGAAATCAAGTCTCATAATGCATCAGAGAATTCACACGGGAGAGAAACCTTATGAATGTAATGTCTGTAGAAAAGCTTTTGGCCAGAAATCAAGTCTCATAATGCATCAGAGAATTCACACAGGAGAGAAACCTTATGAATGTAATGACTGTGGAAAAGCCTTTGACCACAAATCAAACCTAATGATTCACCAGAGAATTCACACAGGGGAGAAGCCTTATGAATGTAATAACTGTGGAAAAGCCTTTGGAAATCAGCCAGACCTCATTAGACATCAGAGAATTCACACAGGGGAGAAGCCTTATGAATGTAATAACTGTGGGAAAGCCTTTGGCCAGAAGTCAAACCTCATAATGCATCAGAGAATTCATACAGGGGAGAAACCTTATGGATGTAATGACTGTGGAAAAGTCTTTGGCCAGAAGTCAAGTCTCATAATGCATCAGAGAATTCACACGGGAGAGAAACCTTATGAATGTAATGTCTGTAGAAAAGCTTTTGGCCAGAAATCAAGTCTCATAATGCATCAGAGAATTCACACAGGAGAGAAACCTTATGAATGTAATGACTGTGGAAAAGCCTTTGGCCACAAATCAAACCTAATGATTCACCAGAGAATTCACACAGGGGAGAAGCCTTATGAATGTAATAACTGTGGAAAAGCCTTTGGCCAGAAGACAAGCCTAATAATGCATCAGAGAATTCACACAGGGGAGAAGCCTTATGAATGTAATGACTGTAGAAAAGCTTTTGGCCAGAAATCAAGTCTCATAATGCATCAGAGAATTCACACGGGAGAGAAACCTTATGAATGTAATGTCTGTAGAAAAGCTTTTGGCCAGAAATCAAGTCTCATAATGCATCAGAGAATTCACACAGGAGAGAAACCTTATGAATGTAATGACTGTGGAAAAGCCTTTGACCACAAATCAAACCTAATGATTCACCAGAGAATTCACACAGGGGAGAAGCCTTATGAATGTAATAACTGTGGAAAAGCCTTTGGAAATCAGCCAGACCTCATTAGACATCAGAGAATTCACACAGGGGAGAAGCCTTATGAATGTAATAACTGTGGGAAAGCCTTTGGCCAGAAGACAAGCCTAATAATGCATCAGAGAATTCACACAGGGGAGAAGCCTTATGAATGTAATGACTGTGGCAAAGCCTTTGGCCAGAAGTCAAGCCTCAGAATGCATCAGAGAACTCACACAGGTGAGAAACCTTATGAATGTAGTGACTGTGGAAAAACCTTTGGCCAGAAGTCAAACCTCATAACACATCAAAGAACTCACACAGGTGAAAAACCCTATAAATGTAGTGACTGTGGAAAAGCCTTTGGCAATCAGCCGAACCTTGGAAGACATCAGAAGTCACACAGGAGGTTAACCCTATTAATGTAATGACTGGAGAATACTTTTTCCTAAAGGCAAGCCTAGTAATACATCATAAAACTCACACAGGGGAGAAACCTTATGAATGTAATGACTGAGGAATAGCCTTTAGAAATATGTCACAACTCAGTGTGTCAGAGAATTAGCACAGGAGAGAAATGTCATGAGTGTAATGACTGGAAAAGCCTTTTATAAAAAAAGCACAACTCCTACACACCAGAGCATTCACACAGGTGAGAAACCTCATTAAGCTAATGACTGATGGAAAGGCTTTTGGCCAAAAATCAGACCTCATTGAACACCAGAAAATTCATGCAGGGGAGAAGCCTAATGAATGTAAAGAATGTGGAAAAGACTTTGGCAATAAGAGAATTCAATGCACCAGGGAATTCACACGGGGGAGAAACCTTATGAATGTAATGACTCAGAAACTTTTTAACTATAATTCAGCCCTAATTGCACATCAACAAATTCATATAGGGGAAAACCCTTTTGAATATAGCGCATGTGAAAAAGCCTTTACCTGGAAGTCATACCTCTTAATACATCAGACATTACATGGGGAAAAACCTTATGAATGTAATGAATGTTGGAAAGCTCTTTGATAAAATCACGCCTTATCAGAGAATTCACAAGGTAGAAACTTTTGAATGTAATAAATGTAAGAGATCCTTTTGTCAGAAGTAATGCCTCACAACACATCATGGAATTCAAATAAAGGAAAGAGTTTAAGAATATACTGAATGTGGAAGAGCTTTTTCCCAAAATAAATGTAATCTTTGTGACAAAGCCTTTTGTTAGAAACCATGCCCCATACAATTGGGACTCATGTAAGGGAGAAAGCTAATGAAAGTTATTAGTGTGAAAAAAAAGCCATTCATCAGAAATCAATTGTTATAATCAAAGAATTCACACAGGGGGTTTCTTACAAGTGTAATGAATGTAGAAAAAGTATTTTCCTGGGATTCATGGTTACATTGACACAGAACTCAAAAAAGAGGATCCTTCAAATGCAGTAAATGTGAGAAAACCTTCAGCCAGAAATTATATATGAGTAGACATCAGAGAATCCATAAAGAAAAAAATGTAAGGAATGCTTAAAAACATCATCTCCTATAAATCAGTCTTCAGTTCTCAAGAAGTGACTCAGAAATGAGATTGCCATAAGTCATCTCTCAGTAGTTGACTGAGAACTCACCAAAGGGAAAATCCTTTGACTGTAATGCAATTGGAAAAACCTTTACTGTAAGGCAAACTTCTGCAAAACTTAGCAAGATTACAGGGAGAATTCTCTGAAAATGTCATGTGTCTAGAAGAATTCTTAGATACAACCACACCTCATCAAATGTTAGGCAATTCACATCATGAATTGTGATGGAGATGGGCTAACCATGCTTCCAAGTGTAAACAGTTGCAACAGTTAATTCAGCAGTTATTGTAACAGTTACTTGGAATATCTTCACCAATTACAAAGTTATTGTTGTATAGCAGTGTTATTGCCTGCCTAGGATTCTTTCTCCACATTATTGTAGAATTGTAGTACAAATAAGTGATATGACCACAGGCATGTGAACTGACACATGTTCCAGCCATAATTCCGTACTCCAGCCCTGGGTGATGAGTGTTTCATCCAGTATATGGAATGAGCCTGTGGTCACCTGTATACTCATATGAACTTCCAAGTTATCTGTGTGCATTTCTGGATTATACTATACTACCTGCCGTCTGTTTGTATATTCAAGTAGGAGTTGTTGCACACATCACGCTCACTCTATAATGGGAGTATCTCAAATCCTATAAATTGCAAGGCTTTATCTCCTAAGTTTTCCTGTATTACTGAGTGTGCAATCCATTTTAAATATTTCATTTATGATCCCCTATTTTATACTTTTCTTCCTTTAATTTCTTGACCAGAGACAAGAATTTGGGTTGTATTACTCCCTACTGCTAAAATTGACCCTCAGTTTTATTGAGAATGTGTGTCTTTATCTTTACCCAATTTACACAGTCCTTTCTGGATTTTAATCAGATTTACATTCAGTTCAGACCTCAGGATATACTTAGGATGGACAGTCTACATAAGTTGCATGACCATTCCATGATAAATGGGCTACAAATGCTATGATGATCATCTAACTGTAATGTCCCTTTTATTTCCCACCTGGAGGACAATCCTGTATATCATCCTTCCACCTCCATTACTGCACATTGGAAAAAGCTCATTGTCCCTGTCCAAGTACTTCAGCTTCTTTCAAGTCTTCATCAAATCAAATCTTAGTATAATCAGAAATTTAAAAGAAAGTGAATGGTTGGCAGTTTCAGTGAAAGTGATTTGCTGGGCTGCTATTTTGTCTGGGATGGCTTCCATCTTACTCAGAACTAATTTTCCATAATATTGTATGGCTGAGGACTTTTTCCAGGCCCCCAACTAAGTTGGTGCATTTCTCATGGAATGTGGGAGTATTATGTCCAAATACTTTATATATGTGATTGTATTAAAGACCTTTGGATTGTGTTACTGGGGTTTTCCATGTAGTCCTGGCTAGAATCACATGTGTGCTCACAATCCAAAGGCAAAAGGAGGTTGATACTCAAAGAAAAAATTAATGTCATCATGAAGGCAAAGATAAAAGTGATGTAGTCATAAAGACAGAGGCTACCAGAAGCTGGAGTTGGCAATAAAAAGATTATTCTGTAGATACCGGCTGGAGCACAGACCTTACTCCCTGCATTTCAGTTTGAGCCAGAGAGAGTGATTTCACTTTTATCCTTCAAATAGTGACAGTATACATTTTCCTTTTTTTAAGTCATTAAGCTTGTGATCATTTTTGACAGTAACAATAGGTAACCAGATTCTCTTGCTACCAACCTGGAGGTGACTGAAATTTCATGAAACGTGAGAACAATCTGGTGGTAGAAGTCAAAAAACTGATCATATCTGGGAAACTTGACAGAAAATTGCTAGTAGGGTCAGCAATAGATGGATCAATTAGCTCCCTGATCCACATCTAAGTATTAATACATGAAAATTATTTCCTTATAATTATTGTTGTTGGAATATAAATAATGTGGTGTGCCTCTGAAAGCCATTTCTTAAGTCTGGATGGAATATGATTCTTTTGGTTTATTTGTTTTGTGTCATTTTTGCTTTTCCAATGTTTCTAATCACTGATGCCTCAATAAATTTCTCTCTTCTAAAGTTCATTGAGATATATGTTATTTACAAATAATCCTCAGGGACAGGGAGAGGACTTTTATTGTCAGAAATCCACTAATTTCTTTGAATTTTTGTTTTGGAGTTCATTTCCTACATGTGTTATAGGTTCTATTGACAGAGGCACTGGTTAGTTTGCTGACTGATGATGGAATAATTTCTTATGTCAATTAATTGCACATTTTCTGGCTTGGAGTCTTGCTTTCCTCTATACTTAAGGAGTCTTCTTCCCTATGGGCTTTGTTTCATTATCTATGACTTGATCAGGGTGGGAGATATTTTGACCTCCTTAGATTTCTTTCCATCTTAGTTTTGTTTTCCTTCAAAACAAGGCTGAGATAGGAGTATACATGAGGGTCTTATTTGGAACCTCATGCCAGATGAAGAGTGAGGGCATAGAAAATGTGAGAAGGGGAAGCAAGTTTACAGAAGAAATGCAGGTGAATTGGTAGCTAAGGTGAGCCAGCTGGTCTCCATATCACTTTGAACTGTATCCAGCCAAGAATTTGCTATCAACTGATGTCCTAAGATTTGGAGTCTGAGGCCATTATGTATACTGGATATTGTCTTTGAACTTTTTATAGCCCTGTTAACTTGAGTGAGCTTTAAGAAAGCCTGGCATAGTCAATCTAGATGAATGAAAACTTTGTGCGTTTGTTATAGCAAAAAGTGCCTGGTGATGAAGAACAGGTCATACAGGGCCACTTAACAGAAACACAGCCACAAGACTGGAGGAATGAAATGTTGTGAACAAACATTATATTATGGATTCAAGTTTAAAATTAGTTGATTTGGAGAAAGATCTTTGGTGTAGTGTTTAATAAAGCACTTGGGGTGTCTGAATACCTAGATTCAGCTTCACTTCTGATTCTAGTTGCCTGATACTGCATATACTTGGAGGTACCAGGTGATGGTTTAAATATTTGGATCTTGTGGAAGACCACATTGAGTTCTAGCCTCCTGACTTTAAGTGGTGCTGAATCTAGTCCCAGCTGCTCCACTTCTGATCTAGCCCTCTATAATATGCCTAGGAAAACAGCAGAATATGGCCCAAGTGCTTGGACCCTGCATCCATGTGGGAGACTCCAAAGAAAGCTCCCGGCTCCTGGTTTCAGAACAGTTCAGTTCCAGCGATTGAAATCATTTGGGTATGAGCCAGCAGATGGAAGACCTCTAGCTCCCTCTGTCTCTCTGCCTTGTCCTTCTCTGTAACTCTTTCAAATGAATAAGTAAATTTTACAAAAACCAGATGGTTACATAAGTTTATTAATTCCTATCCCATTAAGATAAAATATCAGTCCATGATTTCTTATGTGTCTGCCCCGGGTGGGCAGTTCTGAGGGCCCAACAGAGAAGATTCTCTGGGAGGGGTCAACCATGGATTCTCAGGAATGGCATTGTACAGCCATAAATCCAGGGACTAGATATTGGATAAATACAGAATTTTCAAAAGGATATATAACAATTTAACCCATCAAATTTTCACATCAGATTTGGACTAATCCATTTGGGATATTTGAGGGGCTTGAATACTAGTATAGACTTATACCGTGTTCTCTAAGTTTCTATGTGCATAAAATATTTTATCATGAGAGTAAAAATGAGGATCACATATAGAAGTCTTTAAATGTTTTATTTAAAATATACAAATTGCTGTACTTCATATATATAGATTCAGGAACATAGTGATACTTTCCACCCTGCTCTCCATAAGCACATGTGCCCAACCTTTCCCTCCCCCCATCCCATTATTTTTTTTACAAACATCTATTTTCAATTTGTTATACTCATGAAAATAACCATCCTCTAAGTAAAGAGTTCAACAAATAGTATGAAGAAAAAACACAAAAGAACACTGAACCTGAACAGTAGAGACAAAGACTTAAAAATCACTGCAAGGGACTGGCACTGTGGCACAGCGGGTTAAAGCCCTAGACTTCAGTGCCAGTATTGCGAATGGGCACCAGTTCGAGTCCCAGCTGCTCCTCTTCTGATCCAGCCCTCTGCTGGTGGCCTGGAAAAACAGTAGAAGATGGCCCAAGTCCGTGGACCACTGTACCTGCATGGGAGAACTGGAAGAGGCTCCTGGCTCCTGACTTTGGATCAGCTCAGCTCTGCCCATTGAGGTCATTTTGAGAGTGAACCAGTGGAATAGAAGACCTCTCTCTCTGGCTCTATCTCTCTAAATCTGTCTTTCATATAAATAAAACAATTCTTGAAGAAAAATCACTGAATTCAAAATGTCAACTTCATTCCTATAGATTACTTTTTAGTTACTCTATTACTTACCACAGATCGGAAATAATATATATTTTTCTTTTGGGGACTGGCTTATTTCACTAAGTATAATGATTTCCAGTTGCATCCTTTTTTTTTCAGACAGCAAGATATCACTTTTTTAACAATGTGTAGTATTCCTTGGTGTATATATACCACATTTTGTTTATCTAGATTTCAATTGATGGACATCTGGGTAGATATCTTATCTTAGCTCTTGAGGATTGAGTTGCATTGAACATGGGGGTACAGATAAATTTTTCATATACTGATTTGTTTTAATGTAACTGCACCAGTTTACATCCCCATCAACAATGGATTCGGATAGATTAGGATTTTTTTTCCTTCATCCTGGCCAGAATTTGTTGTTTCTGATTTCTGTATTGGAGCTATTGTAACTGCAGTGAGGTGAAACATCATTGTAGTTTGATCTGCATCTCTAATGGCTGGTGATCCTGAACATTTTTTCATGTGTTTATTGCCATTTGAATTTCCTCTCTTGAAACAAAGGCTGTCCAAGTCTTTAGTCCCCTTTTTAACCAGATTATTTGTTTTCTTCTTGTTATATTTCTTGACATTTTGTGTATTCTGATTACTAGTTTGCAAATGTTTTCTCCCATTCTGTCAGTTGCCTCTTCATTTGGCTGAGTTTTTTCTTTGCAGGGCAGAAGCTTCTCCACTTGGTGTAATCCCATTTGTCAATTTTGGCTTTGATTGCTTGTGCTTTTGGGATCTTTTTCAATAAGATTCTTCCTCTGCCAATGTGTTGCAGAGTTCCTCCAATGTATACTCTAGTAATTTGATAGTATTTTGTCATATCATAGATTTAGGTCTTTGATCCATGTTGGATGGATTTTTGTGTAAGGTGTAAAGTAGGGGTCTTGTTTCATACTTCTGTATGTGGAGATCCAGTTTTCCCGGCATCATTTGTTGAAGAGACTGCTCTTGATTCAAGGATTTATTTTAGCTCCTTTGTCAATGATCAGTTAGTTGTAGATGCATGGATGATTTCTGAAGTTTCTACTCCTTCCATTGGTCTACACATCTCTCTCTCTCTCTCTCTCTCTCTATATATATATATATATATATATATATATATATATATCTCCCTTTTTTTTTTACCAATACCAGGCTGTTTTGATTTCATCTCACTGATCTTTTGTATTCTTGGTTTCAATCATGTTTATTTTTCCCTAATATTAATTATTTATTTCCTCCTAATGATGTGGAGTTTGTTTTGTTGTTGCTTTACTAGGTCCTTGAGATGCATTGATAGCTTATTTATTTGGTATGTTTCCAATTCATTGATGTAAGCACCAATTGCTATAAATTTCTCTCTTAACCCTGCTTTTGTTACATCTCATAAGTTTTGATATATTATCATCTTCATTTGTTACTGGATTTTTTTGATTTTTAAAATTTCTTCTGTTACCTACTATTCATTCATGAGCATACTACACATTGTCCATGTATTCACATATGTTCTGGAGTTTCTTGAGTTCTTGATTTCCAACTCCATTCCTTTGTGGTATGAGATAATGCATGGTATTGTTGAGATATGCTTTATTGCCTAGCATATGATCTATTCTAGAGAAAGTCCCATAGACTGATGAAAAGCATGAGTATTCTTTAACTAAGGAATGAAAAATTTGCAGATTTCAGTTAGATTCATTTGGTCCCTGGTGTCAATTAACTGTCATTTCTTTGTTGATTTTCTGTCTAGTAGATCTGTTCATTGATGAAAGTGGCTTGTCAAAGTCCTCCATTACTAATGTAGTCTTTGCTTCTCTTTGAACTCATTAATATTTCTTTTTAAATTATTTTAAATTACCAGGTACCTTATAATTGGACTATGTATCTGCATTCTTCCTTAGCCAATAGAGATTCTGATGAGAAGTCAGCGGTGGGTCTAGTTGGAATGTCTCTGAAAATAATCTGGCATTTCTCTCATGCACAACTTAGCAACTTTTCTTTATGTTTTATTGTTGAATGTTTGACTGCAATGCACTGTGGTGAAGATCTTTTCTGGTCATGACTATTAGGAGTTCTGTATGCTTCCTGTACTAGGACATTCTTTTCTTTCTCCAAATTGGAGCATTTTTCTGTAATTATTTTATGGAAATGCTTTCTAAACCATTCTCTCCACTCCTTAAAGAACTCCTAAGACCCATAAGTTGGGTCATGTGATTGTACCCTTTAAATTTCCAAACAATTTTTAAAATTTTATTTAATTTGTACAAGTTTCATGTATTTCATATATATGTAGAGAGAGATAGAAATAAGAAAAATAGTGACACTTCCATCCTACCCTCCCTCCTGCTCCTGCTCCAACTCTTCCTCCTCCCTCACCTATTCCCACACTTAATTTTTACAAAGATCATTTTTCAGTTTACTTTATACTCACTCATAAAGGTTGTTATACTAAATCATTTAACCCTACACTGAATAAAAGCTCAGCAAATCGTATGAAGAAAAAATATGTTGCTGTTTAACAATGCATACAAGGGCTTTAACAAATCAAAAAATCTCAAAATTTCCATTTTACTCAAATACATTTTATTGTAGTTATCACTGATCATGGAAGATGTATGATACCTGTCTTTTTGGGACTGCTTGATTTCACTAAGTATAATGGTTTCCAGTTGCATTCATCTTATTGCAAAATACAGGATTTCATTTTTTTTTACTACTAGGTAGTGCTCCATAATGTATATATACCGTAATTTCTTTATCCAGTTTTCAACTGATGTGCATCAGGGTTGATTCCATATGTTATCTATAGTTAAGTGAGCTTCAGTGAACATGGGGATACATATAACTCTTTCATATGCTGATTTCTTCTGATTTTTGGAAATTCCAAGGAGTGAGTTGGCTGGATCCTATTTTAGGATTTTATTCAATTTCTGAGGTATCTTCCTGTCTTCCTTAGTGGCTGGACCTTTTGCATTCCTACCAACAATGGATTAGGATACATTTTTCTCTGCATCCTTGCCAGCATTTGATGTTTGTTGATTTCTGTATGTGAGCCATTCTAACTGGGGTGAGGGGCCCTCTTTAGGGATTTGATTGGCATTTCCAAAATGGTTAGTGATCCTGTCCTGAACATTTTTTAACTGTGTGTTGGACATTTGAATTTTTTTCAAAAATGTCCATTCAAGTCCATTGCCCATTTCTTAATTGTATTGTTTGTATTGTTGTTGAATTTCTTGATATATTTATAGATTCTAGATATTAACCCTTTATCACTTACATAATTTGAAAATATTTTCTTCCATTCTGTTGCCTCTTCACTTTGCTGAGTGTTTCTTTTGCCAATCAGAAGCATCTCAGCTTGATGTAATTCCATTTGTCAACTTTGATTTTGATTGCCTGTGTTTTGGGGGGTCTTTCTCAAGAAGTGTTTGCCTCTTCCAATATTTTACAGAGATTTCCCAATGACTTAGAGGTATTGGGTTGTATATTGATGTCTGATCCATTTTGAGTGGATTTTTGTGTAAGTTGTAAAGTAGCTTCATACTTTTCCACAAGGAGATCCAATTTTCCTGGAACCATTTTTTAAAGAATTTTTTTTCCTTTTTCAAGAGATTTTTTAGCTCCTTTGTCAAAGATAAGTTGATTGTGGATGAATGGATTGAATTATGTAGATAATACTCTGTTCCATTGGTCTGTTTTTCTGCCAATATCAGGCTGTTTTGATGGTAACTACCTTGTGTACACCTTAACATTTGGTATTTTGATACCTCTGGCTTAGTTTGTGTCGTATAAAAGAGCTTAGCTATTTGAGGTCTCTTGTGTTTCCATCTGAATTTTAGCATAATTTTGTTCTATGTATGAGAAGAATGTCATTGGTATTTTGATTTGGAAATCTGAATTGCTTTTAGTAGTATGGACATTTTAATAATATTCTTTCAATCCATGAACATGGAACATTCTTCTATTTTTTGTGTCTTCTATTTCTTTATTTAATGTCTTTTAATTTCATCATAGAGATCTTTTACATCCTTGGTTGAATTTATTCCAAAGTAACTGTAGCTATTGTGAATGGGATTAATCTTAGAAGATCTTTCTATACATGTCATTGTCTGCGTATACAAAGACTTTTGGTTTTTTTCTTGTGTTGATTTTACATCCTGCCACGTTACCAAAGAGTTTTATGAGTTCCAAAAATCTCTAAGTGAAGTCTTTCAGATCTCCTATATATAGAATCATGCTGTCCACAAATACAGATAGATGGAATATCTCTTTTCCAATATTCATCCTTTTGATCTGTTTTTTTTTTCCTTTTTTGCTTTATGGCTATGGCTGAAATTTCCTGGACTATATTGAATAACAATTGTGAGAGTGGGCATCCTTGTCTGATTCTGGATTTTAGTGGTAATGCTTCCAACTTTTCCTCCATTCAATAAGATACTGGCCGTGAACTTGTCATAAATTACCCTGATTGTGTTTAGGAATATTCCTTATATACCTCGTTTGTTTAAGGTTGTTATCATGAAAGGGTATTACATTTTATCAAATGCTTTATTGACTAACTATATGGTTTTCTCCTTCAGTACGTTGATGTGACAAATCACACTGATTGATTTATGAATGTTGAACCATCCCTGTATTACAGAACTAAATCCCACATAGTCTAGGAGAATGATCTTTCTGATGTGTTGTTGGAATCGATTAGCTAGTATTTGGGGAGGATTTTTGTATCTATGTTCATCAGGGTTATTGTTCTATAGTTTTCTTTCCCTGTTGTATGCTTTTCATATTTAGGAATTAAGGTGATACTGGCTTCCTAGTTGTTTCACAGAAACAACTTCACTTCATAGTTCACAGAAACATGGTCATCAATACAAAAAGAAGGTAAAGGAAGAAAATCTCTCAGTAAAAGATCACAGGAAGTTCAAAGTATATATTAGAAATATCTGGAAAAAATGGCAGGGCAAAGTCACTACTTACCAATAGTCAAGTTGAATGTAAATGGCCTCAACTCTCCAGTTAAAACACTTGGACTGGCTGAATGGATTAAAAAACAAAACCCATCTATTTGCTGCTTACAAGAAACGCATCTTTCCAACAAAAGTGCATAGAGACTGAAAGTGAAAGGTTGGAAAAAGATATTCCATGCCAACAGAAACCAAAAAGAACTGGTGTAGCCATCTTAATAATCAGATTAAATAAACTTTAACGCAAAAAAACTGTTAAGAGAGACAAAGAGGGGCACTATATAATGATGAAGGGATCAATTCAACAGGAAGCTTTTTATATTATTTCAGAACACTTTATCCAAAATATTTACAAATCAAGTATTATGAAAGTATTTCTGTGGCTGTTTAAATCTTGAATTTGTTCATTTTATGAACTTTTAATAGGATGAGGAAAATCAGTAATATATATATGCTATCATCTGGTTAGAAGACTACTTTGGCTCATTTCTAGGATGAGATAATACAGTGCTAGAGAAGAAGCCTCCTGTGTACAGTCTCCAATGGTATACCACTGGCTTTCTAAGGAACTTTCAACAGTTCCATCATCTGCACAGTTTATGTATTCATGATTATTTTCTACTCACTAACAGAAATTTTCAACCATGAAGCCTAAGATGGACAGTGGAAGAGATTCTTGGGTTTTCAACGTTTCAGTGACATAAGTAAACTAGGCACTAAAGACCTTGGGAGATAAGCAGTAATTGGGAGAACAATAGCTTTGTGCTGGTCCATTATAAATATACCAAGGGGCCGGCACTGTGGCATAGTGGGTAAAGATGGTCCTTGCAGTGCCAGCATCCCATAAGTGAGCTGGTTCAAGACCTGGTTGCTCCACTTCCAGTCTAGCTCTCTGCTATGGCCTGGGAAAGCAGTAGAAGATCACCCAGGTTCCTTGAGCCCCTGCAATCAAGTGGGAGACCCCAAAAAGTCTCCTGGCACCTGGCTTCAGATCAGCAAAGCTCTGGCTGTTGCAGACAATTGGGGAGTGAACCAGCAGATGGAAGACCTCTCTCTCTCTCTCTCTCTCTCTCTCTCTCTCTCTCTGCCTCTTCTCTCTCTGTGTAACTCTGGTTTTCAAATAAATAAATAAATCTTTACATGCTATATATATATATATATATAAATACATGTAATATAAATATCTATCTATCTACACACACACACACACACACCAAGTAGAGGAAACTGACTAGAAGTTTCCAGTATTCTTTTATAAGGTTGGCTTGCAAAAACCTACTCTTTTTTGAAGAACCAAAAAGAATTTACTAAACACAGTGTGGAATATTCCACCCAAATGGAAATATATACATTCACCTCATAGCTCATGTCTTGGTCAATCCACTTGATTACAAAATGGAATTTCTTATTAACCAAATCACAAAGATTTAATGAAAAAGTGACTGTGTTAAAATACTACAACATATTTGTACAACAATCAGACAAATAGAATACAGGTTTTTAAAGTAAATTTGCCTGTACACTGCAGAATTCTAGAGGCAGACAAGATAATAATATTTTAAAAATAGTGTCAATTATTTTCCACATCACCAATACAATACTTCTTCAAGAAGTAAATGTATATAAGTGTCAATGCCATGACAATGGAATACATCAGGATAGGAGTGTAGGAACTATTTCAACACATTAAATACTTATGGATATGCATTTTTAAATATCCGGTAACCTAAATTTTGGTGAAAAGTTGGACATTAATAATTTATTTCTAATTTCCAGATTCATTGCTGTGATTTGGGACAAGCAAAAGAAAGTGTATAAGGAGAGGCATGACAGCTATTAAGAAAAGGCCTATTTGACTGGGGACTCATTCCAGGTAGTGGGGTCATGGAAATCCCAAAAGCTAACCACACGTCATCATGGGTAAGGTATGATCCGAGAAGCCTGATCACTACCCATTAAAACATGTATTCCAATCAAACAATGGAGAAAGGATAGTGAGATAGAAAAGTAGAATCTGTTAGCCAACACTAGGCATTGAGTGCTTCCATCTAAATTCTCAGGAGGTTCCTCTTCTTGGATATGTTAACAGAAGACATCTTGGTTACCAAATATTTGCTTTATTTAGTACTTCTGCAAAAGCAGCTACCTGAGGTTTACCATTTTCTTTGGACTATTAAAACATAATAACTATGAATTACTTTTGGTACATGTCAAGCAACATCAATATGAGAGACAAAAAAAGGAGAGATCATCAGAAGTATGGTTATGTGGGTGCTGATAAATGTGTACTAGTAAATAATAACTTACACTCATTGAAAGTAAGATTTCACTGATAAGAAATAATCACTCTGTACTATAAATATGAATATTTTATATGAATAATAAAAGTTTAAAAGATGATTATAGATTGCCCAGTTTACCCTTAAAAACAGATTTCAAAGCTGAATAAGGTATGTCTTTTCATAAAAGCAGATTCTATTGACCATTGTTTATAATGGTGAGTGCCTGAGAGTTAAGCTTTCTTCTCTCAAAGTTTCTCCATGGAATATATATCTACAATTTCAAAATGAACAACTCCTCCTGGCAGAGGTATGCGACCACCACTACAAGAAAAAACAATTCTTGGGAAAGGAGATGAGTATTCATAATTCCTTGATGTTAATCTAGTTGTTTGATCACTACAATTTCATTTACTATTTAAATATATAGGCCCTGAGACCTAAGTATTGGTGGTACAATTACTTCTGTGGTCTGAAATAAAGGCACTTGGGCTGGGAAGTCTCTTGAATGTCATTGATGGACAATTACAGAAGCTGAAAACCTAAAGGAGCTGGTCAATTCATACCTTTTGCAGAGAGTAAATGTGAGATCACCTATGGGCCAAGAATCAGCTTCCCCATGATATTACCACACAAGTTTGCATCAACCTGATTACAGAATCGATGTCCACCCTCATTTGATAGGAACAAGAGTAAGAGCAGAAGCTTTATGAAACCCTTGAGTTCACCTCTACTTAGTTCATGGCAGAAACCAGCAAGGGGAAAATAAAGTTTCAGTCCAGATCTTATAAATGTAATTAATTTTTTCTTAGATGTATGGACAGAGGAACAGGTGGAAAGATGATCACATGGATTTAAAAACTTTCTAGATAAGCAAATACCAGACAGTGCAAATTTAAATTTGCAGAATGATTTTGGAAAACACACACCTTATTACCCAGGTATATTATGTGAATAATTCCACTAGAATACTTTGCCTATATGTAGAATATTATTCATTTATGGCTAACAAGTTATTTTAGTTAATGGGATCAAGCATCATTTTAAATAATCATACAGGAGCTCCCAAACAAATATTAGTTTTTAAAATATTTTCAAATGGAGTTCTTTTGGTTTTTACCCTCCTAAAGTATGTCATGAGTAAATGTGGGTTCTATAACCACAATGCACTCAGAAGAATTAAAAAATAAAGCTGCAGATGTCCTTGAATTTCAATTTATCCATTATAGCACAATTTTTAAAAACACAAACTGATCAAACCAGCAATTAATAAATAATCAGAATCCCTCACGGGTGTCATATATGTAGACCTGAGTTCTGCTGCAATCACTCTATTCCCAGGAGGCTGATTATACAGGAAATACATAGATCACCATTTTTAGTACCTAATGGGGATATATAGCATCTTGTGTTATGTAGCCACATCTTCCCATGATGGTAGCAGTACAGGTCACTGGGAAGCTCTTCTGGGTTAATGTGAAAATGAGCTCCTCTATACCAGCTTTTTCTATTTCATGTAAGTGTCATTTTTGCAGAAATTTGTGCATCATTTACCTTATATTTTTCCTCTCCCTATCTGTAGAGTTTTTATCTCTCACAAAAATTTAATCTTTCATCAAAAAATCCTTTCACCGGCGCCGTGGCTCAACAGGCTAATCCTCCGCCTTGCGGCGCCGGCACACCGGGTTCTAGTCCCGGTCGGGGCACCGATCCTGTCCCGGTTGCCCCTCTTCCAGGCCAGCTCTCTGCTGTGGCCAGGGAGTGCAGTGGAGGATGGCCCAAGTGCTTGGGCTCTGCACCCCTTGGGAGACCAGGATAAGCACCTGGCTCCTGCCATCGGAACAGCGCGGTGCGCCGGCCGCTGCGCGCCGACCGCGGCGGCCATTGGAGGGTGAACCAACGGCAAAGGAAGACCTTTCTCTCTGTCTCTCTCTCTCACTGTCCACTCTGCCTGTCAAAAAATAAAAAAAAAATCCTTTCACTGAAAGTAAAATATCATGCTCAGATTTTTACTTTTACATGGCAAAGTTTCTCAAAATTCTCTCTAGATGTTTTTGGTAGCTTTCTCATTAGTAGTGGCTAATACCCAATTATATCAGTTTGATAGTTCTTTTCTGGCACTGTATTTTGTTCTATTTCTAAATTTTTTGGATTCTTTTTATTATTCTTGATATATGAGAGGTATGCATTATCACAGTCACCATATGGTTTAAGTTTTACTTAGAAAAGTACGTACAATATTTTTGAGAATACCGTCCTCTTCTTTGAATATGAAAAGTAGGAATATATTATTTATTGGGGAAATGTACTTGTGCTTTAGCAAAAAATAATATTTGTGGCCGGCGCTGTGGCTCAACAGGCTAATCCATCACCTTGTGGTGCCGGCACACCGGGTTCTAGTCCCAGTCGGGGCTCCAAATTCTGTCCCAGTTGCCCCTGTTCCAGGCCAGCTCTCTGCTATGGCCCAGGAGTGCAGTGGAGGATGGCCCAAGTCCTTGGGCCCTGCACCCCATGGGAGACCAGGAGAAGCACCTGGCTCCTGCCTTCAGATCAGTGCGGTGCACCGGCCACAGCATGCAGGCTGCAGCAGCCAGTGGAGGGTAAACCAATGGCAAAAGGAAGACCTTTCTCTCTGTCTCTCTCTCTTTCTCACTGTCCACTCTGCCTGTCAAAAATAAAAAAAAAATTTGTGTTTTTTAAAAAATGTATTTATTTAAAAGGCAGAGCTACAGAGAGGCAGACACAATGAGAGAGAGAGGGAGAGAGAGAGAGAGAGTTCTTTCATCTGCTGGTTCACTTTCCAGATGGTTCCAATGGCTGGAACTGAGCTAATCCAAAGCCAGGATAAAGGAGCTTCCTCCCAGTCTCCCACGTGGGTGCAGGGGCCCAAGAAGTTGGTCCATCTTTTACTGCTTCCCCAGGGAATAATAGAGAGCTGGATCAGAAGTGGAGCTAGCAAGACTTGAACTGGCACCCATATGGGATGCTGGCACTGCAGGCAGTGGCTTTACCTGCTATACCACAGTGCTGGCCCCCAATAATGTGTCTTATATATAGTACGGCTATTTGAATAACTTTGTTCTTGGATCTGAGGACTCAAGTTTATTTTGGGGTCAGTGTGTAGATTTTCTCAATTTCTTTTACCCAGTGCCATTTGCCAGGTATCCTCCGCATCTTGCTCATTCGGCATGGCATCTGACTTCAATCAACAGAATCAACTGGCTATAGTTTAAGTACAACTATAAACTGGACTTATTTTGAAGAGACTGTGGATGCATATTTGCAAAATTTGATTTGTACCCTGTATAATTCTTCTCACTGTTTTCATTTCTGGAATGCCTCCTATTTTTTTTTTATTTTTGACAGGCAGAGTGGACAGTGAGAGAGTGAGAGACAGAGAGAAAGGTCTTCCTTTTGCCGTTGGTTCACCCTCCAATGGCCGCTGCGGTCGGCGCGCTGCAGCCAGCGCACCACGCTGATCCAATGGCAGGAGCCAGGTGCTTCTCCTGGTCTCCCATAGGGTGCAGGACCCAAGCACTTGGGCCATCCTCCACTGCACTCCCTGGCCACAGCAGAGAGCTGGCCTGGAAGAGGGGCAACCGGGACAGAATCCGGTGCCCCAACCGGGACTAGAACCCGGTGTGCCGGCACCGCAAGGCGGAGGATTAGCCTGTTGAGCCACAGTGCCAGCCTGGAATGCCTCCTATTATCGAACATCTATCTAGCTTTAAATCTTAGCTCATGTATAACTCAGGAAACAGCTGAATTTAACTCAGAGCACAGTTCTTTTGCAGTCATGTGCCTCACCATTTAGTCAATTTTGATGTTTGAAGGGAATAAAAAAAAATGTTTGTATTTTTCTTCTTAGCTGCTGACTTTGGTAAAATATATTTTCTTCTGAAGCTTGAGATTCCATTTGAGGCCCATAATTTGGTTAGTTCCATTCATTTGGTGATTCTTTATTGTGATGGTTGCCTATTTATACTGACTCCCTGTGTCAATATAAATCATTTGTTATTTTTACATTTTGATTTTCACCAACAATAGCTGATGCAACTCCTGTAGAGTACAGTTGCACCTAGTTTTGCTTCAGAAATTGTTTAAAAGACTATGAAAAAAATTATTCATTATGAAAAAATGATTTATTAGAAAAACATTCACTCTGATATAGAATGTCATGAAAATTAAATCATTTTGTGAGAAATGTGAATGATATTGACATGAATGACCATCATGCTTTAGATCTCCAGGAAAAGCAGCCTATGTTATCCTTATTGCTTTATATGTTGTCACTTCCATATACCATATATAAAAGTAAAGTCATTATTTTATCTAAATTAAGTCAGAATCAAGCCATTAAAGGCATGAACATGTATATTATGTAGTTGTCTTAAATGTGATTTAGTTTCTTATTATAAAATATTGTCAGTTTGGAGTTTGAATTTCTAGTATCAGCCTATCTTTTTTCTTTTCTTTTTTAAAAGATTTTATTCATTTATTTGAGAGGTAGAGTTTACAGACAGTGAGAGGGAGATACAGAAAAAATGGTCTTCCTCTGCTGGTTCACTCCCCAAATGGCCAGAGCTGCGCTAGTCTGAAGCCAGGAGCCAGGAGCTTCTTCTGGGTCTCCCACGTGTGTGCACGTGCCCAGGGACTTGGGCCACTTTCCATTGCTTTCCTAGGCCATAGCAGAGAGCTGGATCAGAAGAGGAGCAGCTGGGACTAGAACCAGCTCCCATATGGGATGCCAGCGCTTCAGGCCAGGGCTTTAACCCGCTGCACCACAGAGCTAGCCACCTTTCATTTTAATTTTAGTTAATTACTAATAGAATCAATATTTCTTTCATTTTAGTTTTTGAGATAGTACATTTTAAGTTTACATTACAGTAAAATGGCTCAATACTTCACTAAATAAGTTTATCAAGTAACAAAGGAAAGACTCTAATTTAATGGGAATATACACAAAGGTTTTAAACAATAATTGAATGGAAAAATGACCATATGCACTTTTGTCAGCTAGTCATTCACAGTTTCATTCAATGAAATAGAACCAGTGAAAATGTAACATCTAATTATTTCCTATGTGCTTACATGATAATAATTAAGTTTGCTCTATAGACTGTAAGCCATTTCTTCTCAGTCTATGCTCAGGAATATTTTTATGCAGATTGCAATGCAAATAATTAAATTACATTTTTTACATTAGCTACCTTAGATCAGGGGAAATTTATGGTTTTAATCTATTTCACTATATATTATGATTTGCAGTTGGATTTATTTTGTTGTGAAAGACAGGATTCCTTTTTTTTACAACTGAGTAGTATACCATAGTATTTATGTATATATATATATATATATATATATATATATATATATCATACACAGATATATCTCAAATTCTTTATCTAATCATCTGTTGATGGACATCTGATCTGGGTTGATTCCAAATCCTAGACATTATGAATTGAGTTGCAATAAACATGGGGGTACAGACAACACATTCATATGCTTATTTGCATATTTTGTTTCATTTGTGTAAAATCTCAAAAATGATATGGCTGGGTCATATAGTAGATCTATTTTCAGGTTTCTGAATTTCTCCATACTGACTTCCACAATGGCTATACTAGCTTGCATTCCCAACAACAATGGACTAGGAAACTTTCCCCCCACATCCTCAACAGCATTTTTTAAAATTTCAGTTTGAGAAACATTCTAACTGGGATTAGGTGAAACCTCACTTTGTTTTTTAATTTGCATTTCCCTGATGGCAAGTGATCTTCAGCATTTTTTCATGTATCAGTTGGCCATTTGAATTTCCTCTTTTGAAAAATGACATTGCACATCCTTTCCTAACTTGATTGATTGTTTTTTTTTCTGTTTGTTTCTTGAGCTCTTTATAGAGTATAGATACTAGTTCTGTGTCAGTTGCATAGTTTGCAAATATTTTCTTCCAGTCTGTTGGTTGCCTCTTAATTTTGTTAAGTGTTTTCTTTGATGTGCAGAACCTTATTAATTTGATGAAATCACATTTTCAGTATTGGCTTTGATTGCCCGTATTTATGGGGTCTCTCCCAAGATGCCTTTGCCAATGCCAATGTCTTGCAGATTGTTCTCAATGTTCTACTCCAGATTTATGATATCAGGTCATAGATTTAGATCCTTGATCCACTTTGAGTTGATTTTTGTATAAGTTGCAAATTTTTGGACATAGATATCCAATTATAATCACCACTTTTTGAAAAGACATTCTTTTCTCCAGGGATGGATTTTAGCTTCTATGTCAAAAATAAGTTCCTTGTAGATTGCATGGATTGAATTCTGAGGATTTGATTCCATTCCATTGGTCTACATTTATGTCTATTTTTGTGCCAGATACTTTGATTATTACTGACCTGCAGCATGTCTTAAAATCTGACATTGTGATACCCTAGCTTTATTTGTGTTGTTTAATATTGCTTTAGCTCTTTGGGGGTATTTGTGTTTACATGTGAATTTTTGCATTTTTTTTTCTGGATCAGAGTAGAATATCATTGTTATTTTCACTGAAATTGCATTAAACCTGTAAATTATTTTGGTAGTTTGGACATTTTGATATTAATTCTTCCAATCCACATACACAGATTTTTCCATTTTTTTGTTTCTTCTTTTTCTTTCTAAATATTTTATACATTTTTTTCTCAGAGACATTTTACCTCCTCAGTTATATTTATCCCAAGTTTTTATAGTTAGAATGAATGGGACTGATTTTACAAGATGTTTTTCAGGCATGACATTGCCTCTGCAATCAAAAGCTGATTTCTATGTGTTAATTTTATGTGCTGAAACTACCAAACTCTGTAATGAGTTCCAATAGTCTCTCAGTGGAATCTTTTGGTTTCCCTGTATATAGAAACATCATCTGCATTAAAGGGATAATTTGTCTTTTCCAATTTGTATCATTTTGACTTATTTTTCTTCCTTAATGGCTCTGGATGAATCTTCTAGGACTATATTTAATGACAGTGGTGCTAGTTCTGATCGTAATGGAAATGCTCCCAACCTCTCTCCATTCAGTATGAGGCTGGCTGTGGTTTTGTCATATATTGCTTTGATTGTGCTGAGGGATGTTCCATCTGTACCCAATTTGCTTATGGTCTTAATCATGAAGGGATATTGTAATTGGCAGGTTCCACGGCTCACTTGGCTAATCCTTTGCCTGCGGCGCTGGCACCCCGGCTTCTAGTCCTGGTTGGGGTGCCAGATTTTGTCCTAGTTGCTCCTCTTCCAGTCCAGCTCTCTGCTGTGGCCAGGAAGGCAGTGGAGGATGGCCCAAGTGCTTGGGCCCTGCACCCTCATGGGAGACCAGGAGGAAGCACCTGGCTCCTGGCTTCAGATCGGCACAGCACACCAGCCACGGCGGCCATATAGGGGGTGAATCAATGGAAGGAAGACCTTTCTCTCTGTTTCTCTCTCTCACTGTCTAACTCTGCCTGTCAAAAAAGAAAGAAAGAAAGGACATTGTAATTTATCAAATGTACTCTCTGCATCTGTTGAGATAATTATTTGTTATTTAGTTTATTAATGTGATATATGACATTTACTGATTTGCGAATGTTCAACCTTCTCTGCATATCAGGGATAAAGCCCACTAAGTCCAAGTGTATGATTTTTTTGAAGTATTGTTGGATTCAATTAGCATTTTGTAGGCCCCAATTGCTAGCCAGTATCGTGTTGAAGATTTTGCATCTATGTTTGTAGAGGATACTGCCAAAATGTTCTCAGGGGAGCACATCCCCTTGAGATAGGGCATGGCAGCAGTTTTGTCTCTGCATATGCAGTTTGGATGATGGCACAGCCTCCCAATAGAATGTGGTGTCAGAAGGCAGCAGGGTTTGTAATCTGTAATTAATGATGAATATTGGTTTTGAGAATTCAGGATTGTAAATAAGATTCTGCATCCTTTTGACATTTTTCATGATATACTTCATGATATGGATCACCTTGCTGTCCCTTGTTCCGGAATATAAGGTTTAATTTTTTTCTGTTCATACAGTGAGCTTCAGTT
The DNA here is from genome assembly GCF_033115175.1 of Lepus europaeus. Taxonomy (NCBI): domain Eukaryota; kingdom Metazoa; phylum Chordata; class Mammalia; order Lagomorpha; family Leporidae; genus Lepus; species Lepus europaeus. The sequence continues at coordinate 67,825,139 of NC_084844.1, forward strand.
AATGAATTGCTGTACCTATAGGCTTGCTATCTTGTAAAATTGTCTGTACCTTCTAATAAAAAGTGCTGACCAAGGGTTATCAAGCAGCACTCTCTTCTGATGGAGGCTCTTGTGGTTTGTCTCCTTTTTTGAAAACCCACCATATGTTCATCAGTGATATCAGTCTATAGTTCTCATTCTTGTACCTTTTTCTGATTTTGAAATTCAGGTGATGCTGGCCACCATTTAGGAGTTTTGGAGGATCCCCCTTCATTTTGATTACTTTCAATAGAGTCAGAGCAATGGGAATTAGGTCTTCTTTAGAAGTCTTATAAGACTCAGCAGTGGTTCCATCCTGTCCTGGACCTTTTTATTCAAAGGGTCTTTATTACCAGGTGAATCTCTATCTTGTTTGTTGGTCAGTTTAGATTTTCACTGTCTTCATGACTCAGCATTCATAGATTGTATGTGTCCAGGAATATGTACATATCTTCTAGTTTTTCCAATTTGTTGGCATATAGCTATTTATATTAAATATGGATGATTCATTTTATTTTTGATTTTATAGATTTGAGTGTTATATTTTTTGATTACTTGGGTCAATGGTGTATCAGCCTTTCCTCATTCATTAGATGCTGGCCATGGGTTTTTATTAATTGGCTCGATTGTGTTGAGGAATGTTCCTTCTAAACCCAATTTGCTTAAGGTTTTTATCATAAAAGGGTGTTGTATTTTCTCAAATGCTTTCTCTCCATATACTGAGGTAACATCAAATTTCGTTTGTTAATGTTATGTATCACATTTATTGTTTTGCCCATATTGAAACAAATGTGCCTACCAGGGATGAAATCCCACTTGGCCCAGATGAATGATCTTTCTGATGTGTTGTTAGATTTGATTGCCACGAATTTTGTTGAGTGTTTTTACATCTATTTTTATCAGGGAATAAGTTCTATAGTTCTCTTTCGCTGGTGTTTCTGTTTCAGGTTTAGGAATTAATGTAATGCTGACTTTACAGAAGGAGTTTGGGAGGCTACCCTCTCTTTCAAGTGTTTTGAAAAGCTGGAGAAAAATTGGAATTATTTCTTTTGAAAATGTCTGGTAGAATTCAGCAGTTAAACCATCCAGTCCTGGATTTTTCTTTGTAGGGAAGGTTTTTATTACTGATTCAATCTCTGTTTTGGTTATTATTCTATTTAAGTGTTATGTGTATTCATGACTCAATTTTTGCTGATTGTACGTATCCAGGATCTGCCCATTTCTTCTAGGTTTCCCAATTTGTTGGCATACAGCTCTTTGTAGCAATTCCTGATGACTTTTTATTTCTGTATCTATTGGTACATTTCCTTTTTCATCTCTGAATTTATTGATTTGGGTCTTCTCCCTCTTTGGTTATTTGAGCCAATGTCTACCAATTTTATTTATATTTTCAAAAAACTTGCTCTTCATTTCACTTAAATGGATTTTTTGTTTCAATTTGTTTGGTTTTTCTCTAATTTTAATTATTTCATTTTTTCTACTAATTTGGGGTTTGGTTTGTTGTTGTTGTAATCCTTGACATTTTTTCATTTAGGCCGCAATTGCTATAAATTTTGTTCTTAGCACTGCTCTTGCTGTATCCCTTAAGTTTTGATATTATGTATTGTCATCTTCATTTGTTTCCAGATATTTTTTGTTTTCACTTTTAATTTCTTGTATTACCCATAGTTCACTCATGTACATGTTGTGCAGTCTCCATGTGTTTGCATAGCATCTAGAGATTCTTGAGTTATTGATTAATCTTTTGAATTCCATTCCCAGCATTTCATCTATCTCTTCATCTTCTAATATTCTAATATTCAAATGTTATTATGTTTCTCTGGGGTGTCATGGTATCTTCCTTATTCTTATTTCTTGTATTTCTGCATTTATTTTTAGGCATTTGTGGAGTTACTCATGGTTTTCTCTTCTGATGGGCTTTTATCTCTAAACTATGTTTCTGTGGATTATTGGAATGTCTGCACTTCCAATAAATTCCTAGAGGTGTGTGCTGGGTGTGGGAAGGGTTCTCTGGACAGTGCTGCAGTGTGGGTGAGTATCCAGGGTAACACCCAAGTTGGGCATGGTAGAGCCCCTCTTCTTAACAGAAGGAGGGGATGTTCACCTCTGTTGGTATGATTACCCCCTCACCTCCTCTTCTCAAGGCTGAGAAATGCTCCAGTGTTAGCCCCCATTGTGTTCAACACCCATCTGTGCCACCAAATGAACTGCACAAATGATCTGCACTGTCCTCACTGTAGTTTTCACTGAAAAGAACCACCCCAAGCAACCAAGGAGCTAGGAGTATGTGGAGCCACACCCAGTGATTGCAAATAGAACCAGATACACCTTCCACCTCTTCATGTAGCCTTCAAGTCACCATGGTCTCGGCACACAAGTCTCCCAGTCACTGGGCATAGAGGTTTTGCTCTGCCCTGCCAGCCTGTCCAGTTAATAGGCAGGCAGATGTTTGCCAAGCCAGCTCCACCTAAGAAGCTTGAACCCCTGAGCCTGTGGTATATTGGGAGGCTTCAGGAACCTCACAGTCCCAGTCAGGCTAAAAGTCAGTGGGGACTGTGGATTTTTCCCTCTGACTGCATCTCTGGATCACACATGCACACATAAGCCATAAGCCCCTGGCCAAATGTTTCTCTCTCCCTATCACTGTCACCAGTACTGCTGAGAAGATGGTGTTCTGTCTCAGCCAGTTTCTGAGAACATGTACAAAGGCTTCAGTAGCTGCTGCCCAAACCCAAAATGCTACCCACCCTTTCTCAGCTGGGCAGTGGGCACTGTTACAGAGAAGTTGTGTTGAGATAAACGTACCCCTTTTAATTCTACTGTATCTATGGGTGAATGGCAGTAACTGCTAACTCCTAGGGCTGCAATCTGGACCTACGCCATGTTCTCCCTCAGGCTATAGCACCACAGGTTGCTGCAGCCCATTCTGGTTCTTGGCTGCAGTTGTGTGTTGTGTTTATGTCCACACCTTCCAGGATGTTCTTCTAACTTTTGTAGAATTTCCAATGGGTTTTCTCTCTAATTCTCCCAAAGAGTGCATTTCTTACACTTTTTTTAACTAATTATACCTGGCCTAGCTCAGTGCGTCATTCCTTAATCTGGCATCTTGTTATCTCCCCCAACAGGTTCTTTTAAGACCATGTCTCTCCATTCTCTTGCAGCCTGTAGAGTTTCTGATTAGAAATTGGCTGTCAGGCCAGCACCATGGCTCACTAGGCTAATTTTCCACCTGTGGCACCAATACTCCAGGTTCTAGTCCCAGTTGGGGTGCCAGATTCTGTCCCAGCTGCTCTTCTTCCAGTCCAGCTCTCTGCTGTGGCCTGGGAAGGCAGTGGAGGATGGCCCAAATGCTTGGTCCCTGCACCCACATGGGAGACTAGGAGGAAGCACCTGGCTCCTGGCTTCAGATCCGCACAACACGCTGGCTGTAGTGGCCATTTGGGGGGTGAACCAACAGAAGGAAGACCTTTCTCTCTGTCTCTCTCTCTCCCTAACTCTGCCTGTCAAAAAACAAAAAAAGAAAAAGAAATTGGCAGTGAGTCTAATTGAAAATCCTCTGAAGGTAACCTGGTGTTTTTCTCCTGAACATTTTAGCATTATTGTTCAAAGTTTGGCTAGAATGTGTTTTGAAGATCCTTTCTGCTTGTGTCTATCAGCAGTATCGTGTACTGTACTTGGCTGCCCGTTTCTTTCTCCTAATTAAGGTAGTCTTCTGTAATGATTTCACTGAATAAGCTTTCTAATCTATTCTCTCTTTCCATGCCTTCAGGAAATTCTAAAACTTGTATGTGATGTTATTTGGTGGTATTATCTAAATCTTGAACATTGTTTTTAATTTTTGTTATCTGTTATTTTTTGTCCTGAAGTATTTCCAGACTTGTTTTCTAGCTTAGATAGTCTTTCTCCTGCCTCACTATGTCTGTTGTTAAGGCTTTCCACTGTATTTTTATTTGACATATTGATTTATTCATTTCTAATATTTGAGTATAATTTCTCTTAAAAGTGTCTATATCATGGGGAAATTTTTTTCATCCATATTACGTATGGATTTCTTTAATTCACGATTTTGCTTCTCATTGCTTCTGAGTAATCCTACTATCATTCATTTGAATTCCTTTTCAGGTATGTCATTGATCTCTTTGTCTTCACATTTTTTAACAGGCAGAGTGGATAGTGAGAGAGAGAGACAGACAAGAAAGGTCTTCCTTTTTGCTGTTGGTTCACCATCCAGTGGCTGCTGCAGCCGGCACATCATGCCGATCCGAAGCCAGGAGCCAGGTGCTTCTCCTGGTCTCCCATGCAGGTGCAGGGCCCAAGGACTTGGGCCATCCTCCACTGCCTTCCCGGGCCATAGCAGAGAGCTGGCCTGGAAGAGGGGCAACCGGGATGGAATCCGGTGCCCCAACCGGGACTAGAACCTGGTGTGCTGGCGCCGCAAGGTGGAGGATTAGCCTGTTAAGCCACGGCACCGGCCCTTGTCTTCACATTTTAATATTGGAGTGTTTTTGTGTTCCTTTGGGGGAGTCACATTGCCTTTCTTGTTCTTGTTTCTTGTATTTGTGTAATTATTTTAGTCACTTATGAAAACACTTGTTGGTTTTCTCCACTGATATTCTTTATCTTCAACCTATGCCTATGTGGTTTAGTGGGGTGTCTGCTCCTTCATTGAATACTCAGATGTGTGTACTGAGTAAGGCTAGGGAGCTCAGTCAGCATGAAACCAGGCCAGGCAGTCAAAGAACTCAGCCTCTTAGGCCAGACCCAGTGATTGCCCAACAAGCCAGCTAGGCCCCATTCCACATTTTGCAGTCACATGATTCCCACAGTCATGGGATGCAGGGGATCCCCACTCTGCCATGTGAGCCTTCCCTGTCCATGGAAAGAGCAGAGTCTTTCCAGAGCCACCTTCCTGTGGGCACTTCCTCTTGGCATTTTGAGCACATGAGCATGTGGTAGGTTGAGATTTTGGGGGTACCTCTCAATCCTAAGTCATGCCCACCCCATCAGCCTGCCCAAAGTCAGCAGGTAATACAGCTTTTCCCCTCTGGCAAAATCCCCTGGTAATTAAATAAAATTAAATAAAACAAAAAATCTCCAAGAGAGCCACCACAGTCTTTACTGTTGTCACAATGGCACTTTCTCCCCAATGGTTGTCAGTACTTTTGTGTGGGATGGGGAGAGAACAATGTGCTTTTCCTTCCCTGGATTAGGTGAGTGCCCTGTCCCTTGCTAGGGCTCAAGAATGGACAAGGTTCTCCCTCATGAAGTATCACCTGTGGCACAGGCTACCACAGTTTGCCCTCCCCTTGCTCTGAGAATCTGATGTCTCTTCCAGCCAATGACTCTGGGGTTCGTGTGTGGTGTCCTGCTTGCTGCTCCACATCTGAAGTTTCCATGCTGCTCCATAGCATTCTTCTTCTTTCTACTCAATTTCCACTGCACATTTCTCTCCAACACTCCTCTGGGAATACACTTCCTCCACTTTTCTTCTGCTATATTCCCATGGTCAGGATCAGCACCTCCTTTTCCTATTCATCTTTGAATCCCCTCTAACCTTTCCTTTTATCAATATTTATTTTTCCAGAGAAATTCTGCATTCAGTTATTTTTAGGTGGTTACATGCTTTGAAGAAAATACACCTGAGCAAGTGGTCACAGATTATTTAAATTATATATTAGGGAATGTATAGTACAACAGTAAGAAAGAAAAGTATGAAGTATGAGGAAAATATCCAAATTAAATAGTGAGAATTTGTAAGACCAAAAATGCCTTGAAAACCTGGTGAAATAAAAAAGGTAGAAATATGGGGAAAGATGGTGCCAACTCAGTCACAGCAATATTGATTAGCCTTAGCAGAGCAACCCACAAAATACATAGCACTGATTAGGTTCCCTTGTAATTGTGAGTGAATAACATACAACTTGTTTCTGAATTAAAACCACAATTTCTGCAAGTTTAAATATTTCACTGCCAATACAGCCCTTGTAGAGATTTTGCAGGTCTGATTTATTTCCTTAAAATGCTAAAAAAATCATACAACACTAAATCATCAACCTGGAATGTACATTCAGAACACAAAGCAATTCAGTTCACCTAAAAACTATAAAATACCCTATTTCGCTAGAGCCTTAAAGGAGAGAAATACTGTGAGGGATGCCTGCTTTTGTATGGAGAGTTACAGCCCCTTGTCCCAGAATGAGACAGTGAGTAGCCATTCTTTCAGCATCAACTCAGATGCAGGAAGTAACACACTCATGAGACAGAATTTAGTGTTGTCCATTTTACCCAGGACATATTCTGTGTTTGTTCTTTTCTAAGACATTTAATCATCCCCAGTCCAGCCTTCTGAACATCTGCATAACAGACTGCTCCTCTTCTTGCATTTCATCCTTCTGGTCCTAACTGCCTGATATTCCTAAATTAAGAACTCATCAGATCAGATCTTAGAAACAGCCCATTCCTCTCACAATGGGGCCACCCACCCTGATATCGGCAAGCAGAGGAACTGCTGCTGAATCTGACACTGACCAGAATCTCAATCATTCCTCCCATAAATTGTGTGTTCTGCATCCTGGGGGTCCTCAAAGCTCATGAACAGGAAGGGTACAGGGAGTGTGAGTTCTTGAACTTGGTCCCCTGGATAAAGCCTATTTATAGAACAAGTCCTCTAGGTCTGTCTCACGTACCTCACTCAGAAAATTTTCCATGCATATGTGCACGTCCTCCTTGCCACTACACACAGCCTGACATCCACACCACCAGGTGCCATTTTTCTCCATAGCCCATGAGGCTGACACCACAGCCTCAGCCCAGGTCTTTCCACACAATCCCCATGGGATCCAAGGCACTCTGCACACTCTAATGAACATGTTAATCACTTATTAATTTCCAGATTAATAAATATAGGCATGCAAATATATGTGTGCATGCATATGTAGATAAAAGCATCTTCCTTTTCAGTTTTTTTATTTATTTATTTTTAATTTTTTTATTTATTTGACAGGTAGAATTATAGACAGTGAGAGAAAGAGACAGAGAGAAAAGTCTTCCTTCCATTGGCTTACTCCCTAAATGGCTACTACGGCCGGCGCCATGCCAATCTGAAACCAGGAGCCAGGTGCTTCTTCCTGGTCTCCCATGTGGGTACAGGGGCCCAAGCACCTGGGCAATTCTCCACTGCCCTCCTGGGCTACAGCAGAGGGCTGGACTGGAAGAGGAGCAAGCACGACTAGAACCTGGCACCCATATAGGATGCTGGCACCACAGGTGGAGGATTAACCAAGTGAGCCACGGTGCCAGCCCCTTCCTTTTCAGTTTGAATGTGTTCTTTCTTGACTAACTGCTCTGGTCAGGTCTCCCAGGACTATGAAGATTACAAATGTTGAAAGTGAGTACCTTTTGTGTCTGTTTAAGTGTTTAGAGGTGGTGATAATGGAATGAACCAAAGCCTTCACTAACCAGGTGGTTAACCAAATGCTGCTAAAGGGATATGCGTAGCTCCCCACCCAGGAGACAGTGGCTTTAGACATTGCCCTGTGCTAGCAGAGAGTAACTCATTGCCACATGTCAGCAGGAAGTAGCTCTAAAGGCAGATCATTGTTCCTCCACCCCTCCTGGACTTTAGGACTGATGTAATCCCATACAGCTCTTGCTTAATACAAATCAAAAAGGAGGAATGTTAGTAATATGGTGCAGTCTTACCTTTGGTGCAATCTATGCCCCAGACACGATCCTATGCTCTGGACCCCTGCTGCCATTGCTGGAAGCCAGGTGACCACATGGTCCAACCTCAGATGTCAGCTCCACCCCCACACTAATGGGATTCACTGATACCTCCCTGCCCAACCCCCAGCAAAGGTTTACCAGTAGCTGTTCCCAAACACGTGCTCTCTCTCTTCAGCTCTCCTACTCTTTCTTACCCTCTCACTCTCTGTCTCCTGTCCATTGAGCATCCCCTACCTGACAATAAACCTTTCCTCTAAGAAAAAGAGAGTATTTTTACCTTGTGCCTGATCTTAGAAAAATTTACTTCATTATTGTTGATGATAATTTTTTTTTCATATAATGGCCTTTATTATGTTGCGATACTTTCCCTCTAGTACTAATTTTTTGAATCTCTTTATCATGAAGGGGTGTTATGACAAATCTTTTTCTGTATCAGTTTAAATGGTCATGTTTTTCTCTTCATTCTGATAATGTGGCATTATTACAATGATACATTTCCACATGTTTAACTAACCTTGCTTTCTGAGAATAAAGCTTTTGTGTAAAATCTTTTAAACAAACTGTTCTATTTATTTTGGTATTGTTTTGTACAGGCATTTTGTATCAATATTCATAGGAAGTATTGATTATTGGTTTCCCATTTCTTCTAGCAGCTTTACCAGACTTTCTTATCAGGGTATTGCTTGTCTCATAATAATCAGTTAGAAATTATTAATTATTTTGTAATTTTTAATGATTTGTTTATTTTATTTTTTTAACTTTTATTTAAAGAATATAAATTTCAAATGTACAGCTTATGGATTACAATGGCTTCCCCCCATAACTTCCCTCCCACCCACAACCCTCCCCTTTCCCACTCCCTCTCCCCTTCCATTCACATCAAGATTCATTTTCAATTCTCTTTATATACAGAAGATCACTTTAGCATATATTAAGTAAAGATTTCAACAGTTTGCACCCACATAGAAACACAAAGTGAAAAATACCCTTTGAGTATGTATTTATTTGAAAGTCAGAGTTACACAGAGACAGAAGGAAAGGCAGAGAGAGCCAGAGAAAGAGAAGGGTCTTCCATCTGGTGGTTCACTCCCCCGCTGGCACCAATGGCCAGAGCATTGCACTTTTTTTATAATTCACCAATAAAGGCATTTTGTCCTTTGATTTGTCCTTATTCTGTCATTTTAATATTGATTAATGTCTATTTAATATCTCTTATAATCTAATATCGCCTTTCAATTTTATCATTAATTATGATTCATTTGAAATTTTCAGTTTCTTTGTAACATATTTTTGAAAGACTGTGCTTCTATGGGGCTGGCACTGTTTCATAGTGGGTAAAGCCACTGCCTGCAGTACCATCATCCCATATGGGCATCAGTCAGAGTTCTGGCTGCTCTCATAATTCTCATAATTCTTTTTATTTGTGTAAAAGTATAGCAATGCCCCCTTTTTTACTTATTTAGTCACTTGATTTTTTAAATTTTTGCTATTTGTTTTCCCTTTTTTCTTAATTCTCCTGCATGTTATAAATTATGCTCATTTTTAAAAATTATTTACATTAAAACCACTTTCATTTTTATTTGAAAGGGAGAGAGAGAGAGAGAGAGAGAGAGAGAGAGAGAGAGAGAGAGAGAGATCTGGTATCCTGGTTAACTTCCCAAGTGCCTTCAACAGCTATCACTGGGTCAGTTCTTGCCAGGAGCACAGAACTCAATATAGGTGGAAGCAATGCAAGCAGTTGAGTCATCATCTACTGCCTCACAGGTGTGCAAGACGTGACTTAGTAAGAACATGGATCAAAAGCAGAGGAGATAGGTCCAAACCAGGCACTTAGATATGTGATAGAAGCAGAAGAGATAGGTCCAAACCAGGCACTCAGATGTGTGATATGCTTCCCCAAGTGATGTATTAAGTGCTATGCTAACATTTACCTTCTGTTCACTATTTTGAAGAATCAAATCTTAGTTTAATTGGTTTTCTGTATTTTCTTTTCTTTTTATCTTTTTTTTTACAGGCAGAGTGGACAGTGAGAGAGAGAGACAGAGAGAAAGGTTTTCCTTTGCCATTGGTTCACCCTCTTCCTTTGCCGTTGGTTCACCCTCCAATGGCCACTGCGGCCGGCACACCGCGCTGATCTGAAGCCAGGAGCCAGGTGCTTCTCCTGGTCTCCCATGCAGGTGCAGGGCCCAAGCACTTGGGCCATCCTCCACTGCACTCCCTGGCCACAGCAGAGGGCTGGCCCCGACTGGGACTAGAACCCGGTGTGCCGGTGCTGCAAGGCGGAGGATTAGCCTGTTGAGCCACAGCGCAGGGACTGTTTTTCTTTTCTCTGTGCTGTGTATCTCTGCTCTAAACTATATTATTTTCTTCCTTCTGGTATCTTTAAGTTCACTGGGTTCTTTTTCTACTGCATAAGGTAAAAGGTATTTTATTTGCAAATTTTGTTTCTTTTTTTGTGTGTGATAGAGCTATATATTTCTCCTTTCTGCTTTGCTTTTGCAGGATCCCATTGGTTTAGGTACACCATGTTTCCTTTTTCTCAGGACATTTCCTAGTTTCCTTCATGATTGTTTTTTGTTAATCCACTAGTTAATATACATATATTTATAACAAATTTTCCCACTTCCATTGCTTTTGGTTTATTTTGCTCGAGGCGACCCTAAACAATGACTACAGGCTTTTTAATTTATCAACACTAGTATTGTATCCTAACATGCTCTGTTCTAGAAAATGTTTTGCATTGCACTTCTACCAATTGTTATTCTGCTGTTCCTATGTGGAATACACACATGAGTATATCTACATATATGTTCCACTTAGTCTAAAGTAGTATTCTAGTACTGTTTTTCCTTATTGAACTACTCTCTGTTATATTTACTATTGAATATAGGATGTATTCACTCTATCTTCATCCATGCCTGATTTCTGTACTTAGAGGTGCAAATATTATATAACTTTACAACTGTTATAGCTATTACTGGATTGACCATTTTGTCATATTTTATCTTTATCTCTTGTAGCAGTTTTTCTCATAAATCCTGCTTTTATTTTTCCTATTTCTTCAATTTTAAAGTTTTTTTAAATTTATTTGAAAGGCAGAGTTACAGAGAGGCAGAGGCAGAGAGAGAGGGAGTGCTGGTTCACTCCCCAGATGGCTGCCATGGCTGGAACTGCACCAATCCAAAGCCAAGAACCAGGATTCTCTTCTGGGTCTCATAAGCATGTGCAAGGGCCTAAGGACTTGGGTCATCTTCCACTGTTTTCCCAGGCCATAGCAGAGAGCTGGATGGTAAGTGGAGCTGGCAGGACTTGAACCAGCACCCATTTGGGATACCAGCACTGCAGATGGTGACTTTACCTGCTATGCCACAGCACTGGCACCAATCCTACTTTTCTAATAATGATAAAATCTCTTCTGTTTTTTGATTGCTAATTTCATAAAATAGCTTTTCTCCATCCTTGAAGTTTCAAAATATGAATATGTTTAAATCTGAAGTGAGTCCCTTTTTAAATGATATATTTATTTATGAAAGTCAGAGTTACACAGAGAGAGAAGAAGGAGAGAGAGAGAGAGGGAGGGAGGGAGGAGAGGTCTTCTATCAGCTTTTTCACTCCTCAAATGGCTGTCATGGTCAGAACTGCACCAATCTGAAGTCAGAAGACAGGTGCTTCTTTTGAGTTTCCCATGTGGGTGTAGGGGTCCAAGGACTTGGGCCATCTTCCACTGTTTCCCCAGGCCATAACAGAGAGCTGCATGGGAAGTAGAGCAGTTGGGACTCAAACTTGACCCCATATGGGATGCCAGCACTGCAGGCAGCAGCTTTACCCACTACACCACAGTGCCGGCCCCTGAAGTGAGTCTCTTATAGACACTATATAGTTTGCTTCTGTCAGTTATACATTCAGGATACCTTTCTTATTGATAAATTTTATCCATGTACTGGCAAATTAATTATGATAATAAAGTGCTTAGTTTTGCTATTTTGTTTTCTGATGTCTCTAAGTCTTATATTTTCTTTTTCTGTGTTGCCTACATTATTGGTTTACTTTATGTTTAGTTGATTTTTTATTACTTTTTCATTTTCTTTTTATACGTAAAAATATTTTATGGTTATTATGGGGATTATTCATATTGTTCTAAAGTTGTAATGATTCATGTTAAACTGATACCAACTTAACTTCAGATCCATGCAAATATTCCAGTCCTTAGTAGTTTGTTATTTATGATAATTAATGTTACATCATTAATGTTTGTTCTTAATATCACAGATTATTTCTTTGTATACCATATACTTATTAATATAGATTTATAATATTTTATGATTTAAATTTTATAACCCAGAAGAATGAAAATGGAGTTAGAAACCAAAATTTCAATAATACTGATGTTTATATCTTTTTATTTATCTTTCCTGGTGAAATTTCTATATTTATATGTTTTTGGTTTAAAATTCAGTGTCCTTTTACCTGCACTGAGAAAATCCCATCTAGGTCTCCCACAAGTTGCAGGGATGTAAGTACATAAGCCATCATCTGACATTTTCCCTGACACATTAGCAGAAAACTAAATCAGAATCGGAGTAGTCAAGACTTGAACCAGTCACTCCTATGTAGGATGTAGACACGGAAAGTACTAGGCTAATCCAGTGTGCCATAATGTCTACCCCTTCATTTTGTAAAATTAGAAAATAAACAGTACTCTAATTTTATTCATTTTCAAGATTGTTTTTGATTATTTAGATCAAACTGAAATTCTTTTTTTTTAAAGATATTTATTTGAAAAGCAGAGAGACACAAATAGACAGAGATTTTTTAATTGGTTGGCTCAGTCTTCAAATGCCTGGCAAAGGCAGAGGCCAGGTCAGTCCCAAGTCAATAGCCAGGAATTCAGTAAAGGTCTCCTGTGTAGGTGGCAGCGATCCAAACACCCGAGCCATCACCTGCTGCCTTCTAGTGTACACATTAGCAGGAAGCTGGAAACAGGAGTAGAACAAGGACTCAAACCCAGGCACTTTGATATAGGATGCAGGCACCCCAAGCATGATCTTAAGTGCTGTGCCAAATGCTTGCCCCATAATTTTACTCTTAAAAACTAAGTGGTTTGTGTAAATAAAGTGTATTGCTACTCTTATCTAAGAATCACTTTGCTAGATTGTTAGCTACTAGAGGACAGGATTCTAATAAGTACTAACATTTTTCCTTTACATTTTGCTTTGCAAGCTACAAAGCAATCACCATATTTCATGGTTACCACAATCCTGAGAGGAAAGCTTAGGAGCATTAAATATTTGCCTGATTTCGGTTGGGCAAGAAGGGCTGCAGCAGTTGCTTTTTGACAACTAGCCAGACACTTCCCCGCTAGCTGTTTATCCTTTCGGATCTAACATGAAGCCTCACTCTGAACAAACATTTATTGAATTAAGTGTGGAGAGAGTGTGGAGCCCCCAGAGAGCAAGGCCAGCCTGCACATCCTTGCTCAGGGAGAGACAGTGCAGCACGGAGGGCAAAGGGGGCTTCTGCTGCTCTAAGATTCCACTACCCAGATAACAAAGAGCCTCTGATTACCCCAAGTCACCAAAGGCATTTCACTTGTCTGATGGCTTAGCTTTCTTGGGGAAGGCTTGCTTACACTTAATAGAAATCGAGGAGAATATTAAAAGGAATGAGCAGGGAACAAATATTTCCCAAAGAGCCTGGCGTCGCGGCCAGAGGCTCAGTCCAGTGCCGGCTGTGCTCCGAGGCGGCAGTGCTCGCCCACGTCTGTAGAAGCCCCCTCCACAGCAGCCCCTCATTTTTTCCGCAGCCTTTCTCCCTGGCCGTTTTAAAGCGTCACTCCCTCGACTCCACAGGCAGTGTTCCGGCAGGCCACTGATGTCATTAGCTATCCTCCGGTTAAGTCCTTCCTGTCGTTCGCAATAAAAGAACCTCAACTCCATGTTCTTTTTCAAGCCCGAAACATTTATTCTCCAGATGAATTACCCCTGAGATCGTTTTAGTTTAAACATTTCAGTGACTGCTCCGCATAGTTATGTAACTTGTTTGCGCTCCCGTTCTTTGTGAATCCCTGGCTTCCCACTGAAAGCGCTTTTGGAGAATGTGTGTGCACCTGACCCTCACCATTGCTAGCGGGCAGACATTAATGGGAAGTGGCTTCTTGCTTCAAGTGCAGCATTTCTTTTGTGAGATTATTTCTTTGACGTCTCAGTCACTTTGACACTTCCTTGCTGCTTCCATTAGGACATTAGAAAAAATTGTCTTACGGAAAACAAAGCAGGGCTGTTTCTTTCTTCTCTTTCCCAACGCCACTATTTAGTGCCTTCTTTACCACGTTGGGAGTGTTGGATAGATAGGACCTCAATTTTAAAATTTTTTTTGGTTCTTACTATCTTTTTTTTTTTCAGTTTAAAAATGATATTTCATTTTCTTTTATTTTTTTTTCCTTTCAATTTCCCTTGATATTTTTTTTTACTTTTTTTTTAACTTTTATTTAATGAATATAAATTTCCAGTGTACAGCTCATGGATTACAATGGCTTCTCCCTCCCATAGCTACCCTCCCACCCGCAACCCTCCCCTCTCCCGCTCCCTCTCCCCTTCCATTTGCATCAAGATTCATTTTCAATTCTCTTTATATACAGAAGATCAATTTAGTATAAAGATTTCAACAGTTTGCACCCACATAGAAACACAAAGTGAAACATACTGTTTGAGTACTAGTTATAGCATTAAATCAAAATGTACAGTACATTAAGGACAGAGATCCCACATCAGGAGCAAGTGCACAGTGGCTCCTGTTGTTGACCCAACAAATTGACACTCTAGTATATGGCACGAGTAACCATCCTAGGCTGTCGTCATGAGTTGCCAAGGCTATGGAAGCCTTGCAAGTTTGCCGACTCTGATCATATTTAGACAAGGTCATAAAAGACAGAGTGAGGATAGTAACCAATGATCCTAAGAGTGGCATTTACCAGGTTTGAACAATTATACAGCATTAAGTGGGGAAGAGGACCATCAGTACACACAGGTTGGGAGTAGAGCCATTGGTGGTAGAGTAGAGGTTATGATTACAAAGGAATGAGGCCCAAGTGCACTAGACAGGGCCTAGAACAAAGGACAGAGTCATTATTAGAGGAGCTAAGAAAGGTGCTGTCTAAGATACAAGTAATTTTTCTGATTGAGAGGCAAATAGAACCTGATAGAAGGGGCTTGATAATAATCTGGTGGGCTTTAGGCCTTGTAAGTTAAGAGGCCCAGACCTATCTATCTCTTCACATGGGGTATATCCTAAGGGAGGTGTGAACCTCCTGGGGGAAGGCACTCTGTTGACTTTCATTACTTGACTGGCCTGGGAGGAGAGCTGGCCAGATAAAGGCAGGGGGCATCTCTAACAAGAAATTTACAGTTCTGCCTGCAATGTTGCTGACCCTACTTGACCATCCCCTCAGCTGCAGTGGTCACTTTGGAAGTTGGGCTGAGTGAAGGGCTTTTCAGCTTGGAGCCAATAAGATCTGTGGCTCTGACCTGGGCATCCTTCGACTCCAGGGCAGGTCCATTTCCAGTGATCCAACTCTTGGCAGAGCTGCCAGGGCTCTTCACAAGCTGACTTCTGCTGAAGCCCAGGCAAACTGAAATTCTATATGAATTGTAGAATGAGCTTTTCCCTTCTTTCAAAATTCAGTTGGAATTTTGACAGCCACTTTGTATCTGTACATTATATTGGGTAGTATTACTATCTTAACAATAGTTAATTTTCCAATGCATGGATGTGGGATATCTTTCTATTTATTGATGTTTAATTTTTTTCAACCTAGTTTTATAGTTGTCAATGAACAAATCTTTAATCTCTTTGGTTAAATTAATTTCTAAGTATCATATATATTTGGTGTCATTTTAAATGAAATTATTTTATTTATTTTACTTTAAGATTGTTCATTATATATTAATGAATAAGAATATACCTGATTTTTCATGTTCCTTTCCTTCATGAATTTTTCTGAATGAATTGTGAGGTCTAACTATCTTGTGATCAATAAATTGGGCTTTTCTACAAACAATACCATTCCATCTGTGAAGACACTGAATTTTTTTGTTTGTTTTGTACAGGAACATTTTTGTTTTACTAGCTCTGGCCATAATACTGAAATGTTGATAGCAAACAAGGAAAACAAATATTTTTATTGATTTTAATCTTAACAGTAAAACTTCACTATTTAAGAAGAAGTATGATGTTAACTATAGTTATTTTCTACATTCTTTTATTTGTTTGAAGAAATTTCCAGTTTATTTCAGGAATGGATGATACAGTTTATAAATTTTCTTCCTGCATCAATTGATATGGTAATGTATGTGCTTTCCTCTTGATTCTATGGGCATGTTGCATACATTTTTTTTTTAAATTTATTTTATTTATTTGAAAGACAGAGTTATAGAGAGAGGTAGAGACAGAGAGAGAGGTCTTCCTTCTGCTGGTTCATTGTAGATAGCTACAATGACTGGAGCTGCTCCGACCTGAAGCCAGAAGCCAGGAGCTTCTTCCTAGTATCCCACTCAGGTGCAGGGGTCCAAGGACTTGGGCCATCTTCTACAGCTTTCCCAGGCCATAGCAGAGAGCTGGATTGAAAGTGGAGCAGCCGGGACTAGAACTGGCTCCCATATGGGATGCTGGTGCTTCAGGCCATGGCTTTAACCCACTGTGCCACAGCGCCAGCCCTCTCATACATTTATTTTTATATTTTGAGCCATTCCTCCATTCTATGAATAAAGTCCTCCTTCATTTTAATTTTTTTATTTTTTAATATTTTATTAATAACAATTAAACACATGTATGGGGTACATTGTGACATTTATTTTTCTCTTCATGATCCTAGAAGCATTTTTGTAAATTTATTTGTGGATTCAATATTTTTAACATTTTGTCATTTTCATTTCATCTGAAAATATTATATATGCATCCATGCATACCATTTTTGTGTTAAAATTGAAACATTAATGTTATATAATTTAGTATTCATTAAATTATTGTAAAGTGAAAAGAAAGGTATATATAGATGGTATAATTCAGTGAAGGCCAAATTTATAACTATGTATATACCAAATAACATGCCATCACACAATTTTATACTCTATATTAATTTCTACAAAGAAGAAAATATGATATTTATGTTTTGCATCTTTTTTACTTCATTAACATAATTATCTCCATTTCCATCCATGTTGATACACATATCAGAGTTTAATTATATTTATGAATAATATTCCATCACATACATGTGTATATGTGCATGCACATATGTGTATATATACCAAATTTTAATTATCCATTATCAGTTAATGGACATCTAGTTTGATTCTGTATCTTCTCCATTGTGAATTGGGGGTGTTATAAATATGGGAGCATAGGTATGTGTTTTGTACCCTGACTCTATTTCCTATCTATATATTCCCAGAAACAGGATAGCTGAATCCTATGGTAGATCTATTTCTCCCTATTGGGGGAGTCTTAATAATGTTTTCCCTAATGGTTATACTAATTTGCAGCCACATCTCAATGTATTATGGTATCCTCTTCTCTACAACATCACCAGCATGTGTAATTATTTGATTTTTGGAGGATAGATACCCATTTTAATGATAGCGAGATGATATCTTGTTATATTTTTATTGCACTTCCCTGATGGCTAGGGTACCTGAAGATTTTTTCATATGTCTGTTGGTCACTTGTATTTCCTCCTCTGAAAAATGCCCATTCACATCTGTGCCCACCTCTTTATTAGATTGTCAGTTTTGCTGCTGTTATGTTTCTTGAGCTCATAATTTATTCTGGATGTTAATCATTTACCAGATGCAGATTGCAGATATTTTCTCCAATTCTGTCAGTTTTCTATTTGTTGCTTTCTTCATGATGCAGAAGTTTATTAGTTTGATTTGCTCACATTTGTCTATTTTTGCTTTTTGTCCTGTGCTTTTGGGTTGCAACAGTATGAAATAGATGAAAGTTGCCAAACCAGTAAACTTTACTTTGAAACTTTTTTTAAATGATGAAAATGTGTTTATTTCAATTTTGGTATCAAAAATTACTCATTAAAATGTAGCATCATTAGTAAATAGCACATTACCATATTAATGAAGAAATTCTTTATATCAGCATAGCAGAATTACATCATTCTTTGCACATTGTGGAATACAACTATGATGTTAGGAGAATGGGTAATAATTGCAAATTGAGCTTGTATTATAAACACACAAACCATCAGAAAGGATTCATGTGTAAAAACATTTTATGCTGTATTTATTTATTTGAAAGTCAAAATTACACAGAGAAAAGAAGAGACAGAGAGGTATCTTCCATACACTATTTTACTCACCAGATGGCAACAACAACCAGTGCTGGGCCAAGCCGAAGCCAGGAGCCAGGAGCTTCATCTTATCCATCATGTGAGTAACAGGGACTCAAACACTTGGGCTATCCTCCAGTCATTTTACCAGGAAATTGGCAGGGAGCTGGCCCAGAAACGAAGCAGCTGGGTCATGAACCAGAGCTCATGTGAGATGCTGGCATCACAGGCAGAGGCTTTACTGAGTGTACCACATCGCCCCCCCCCCTTGGAAAGCTTCTTAACTATAAAAATTATCCTGCAATCATTTAGTCATTTCTACATGGGCATGAGGCAATGAATATATGTATTAATCATAACTATGATTATGTACTAGAATGGTTGTAGATAACAAAGTTTTTATTGTTTTCTATAGGGATATATACTAAAATCTAACAGTCCATTTTAAGTGCATGATTAAGTGGCAAGAAATACATAACATTGTTTTGCAACATCAGCACCATCCCCCAAAGAAGTTTTTAACCATCAGTCAGTAATTCCCTGTCCCCACCCCTCAACAATATATCTAACCAATAACTGCTCTAGTTTCTTTTTTAAAGATTTATTTATCTACTTGAAAATCAAAGTTACACAGAGAGAGAAGGGCAGGCATAGAGAGATAGAGAGAGAGGTTTTCCATCCACTGGTTCACTCCCAAATTGGCCACAATGGCTGGAGCTGTGCCAATCTGAAACCAGAAGCCAGGAGCTTCTTCTGGGTCTCCCACACAGCTGCAGGGGCCCAAGGACTTGGGCAATCTTCCACCGCTTTCCCAGGCCACAGCAGAGAACTGGATAAGAAGTGTGGCAGCTGGGACTCACTCAAACCGGCACCTATATGTGATGCTGGCACGGCAGGCTATGGCTTTTCCTGCTACACCACAGCATCAGCTCCTGCTCTGCTTTCAGTATCTATGTATTTGTCTATGTTAGTGCCTCATATAAGCCAAGTCATACAATATTTTTTCTTATTATTGGCTTATTTAATGTAGCATAATGTCTACCAGGTTCATTTATTTGGAGAATTTGTCCAGATTTTCTTTTTAAAAATCAGTTTTTTCGCCATGAAACTGGGATATTATCTCATAAAAGTTGCTCGCTTCAGTCTTTGTGAACAACACAACCCCAAACTAAAGGGCAATTTCCTCGCTCTGCTCCAAGCCACTCACAGGAGGCAGCTTCCCTTTGTGAAACCAGAAGCTCCCTCCACTGGCTAATCACTATCCCAGATGCCAGTGTGAGAGATTCTTGGTGGAATCTGGTATTGCTAGAAGAGCTTTGCTGATGCAACAAAAGACTGGCACCAGAGTCTCTGTCCTTGGGGCATGTCTCTCATATACTTGGGCACTGCTGAGCAGGCATGCCTAGTGTAGCCTGGTGAGATGATATGTACATGGCCCCTAAGAACTGGCCTGCAATTCTTTTAGCCCACTCAGCAGGGCACCATGGACTGTGGCTGGATAGTTCTGGCTTGTATATTCTGCAAAGAAGAGTCATGCAATGGGCTGTGGGGCACCTGGAACTGAGAGCCCACGAATGATGGTCTGAGCCATTATATCATAGTCATCCCCAGATGTTCCTGTGACAGTGTAGGAACAGGAGCCCCAGGACCTGACCAACAAACCAACAAACACCACTCTTTCCCTGGGCTGGGGGACTGCATTGCTACCATCAGCATTACTATGGTTTGAAAATAATTTACAGAGGTTTAATTCCTATTATGGAATAGTGAGAGGGTTGAAACTTTATAGAGTTTAGAGGTGGTTCCTTTGGGGGATTATTGGAATTAGGTAGGTAATCAAGGAAATCTCCCATGATTGAGTACTTGGGTTTAGAGAAAAGACAGAGACTAAGGAGACACTTGTATGCTCCCTGTCTCTTGCCATGCAGTGCCATGCACTGCTTTGAGGATCTGCAAGCAAGGAGGAGGCCATCAACAGATGAAGCTCCATATGCTTCAGCCAGAACTGTGAGCCAGAATACACCTCTTCTCTCTTTAACTTGCTCAGTGTCTTACATGGTGGTATTGGGAAAAGAGAAAATAATGCATATATAAATACCCATTTGTTTATCCATGCATCCCTTCCTGGAAGCTTGGGTTGCTTCAGCCTTTTATTTATTGTAAGTAAAACTGTTATGAATATGGATGTATGAATATCTCTTCCAGCACCTATTTTACCTCCTTCAGGTGAATTTCTAGGGCGAGAATTTACGATAAATTCTGGATAGTGTGGTAATTTGGTTTCTGTTTTCTAGGATATTCAGTACTAATTTCTATATTGGTTCTATGCTTTCATAGCCACACCAGAAATGCTGGTTCACTCCCCAAATGCCACAAAATCTGGGACTGGCCCTGTTTAAAGACAGAAGCCTGGGTATCAGTGTAGGTCTAACACATGGGTTGCAAAAGCCTAACAACTTGAGCCATCACCTGCTGCTTCCTAGGATGTGCATCAGAAGAAAACTGGAGCATAAGAGGTGCCAGGACTCAAACTGGCACTCAAAATGGGATGCAGAGCTCCCAAGTGACAGCTTAATTCATTGTGTAGCAATTTCCCCTAAGACAAAATATATAAGGGGCCTGCACCATGGCACACTAGGTTAATTCTCTGCCTGCGGCGCTGGCATCCCATATGGGTGCTGGCTCTAGTCCTGGCTGCCCTTCTTCCAATCCAGCTCTCTGCTGTGACCTGGGAAAGCAGTAGAAAATGGCCCAATCCTTGGGCCCCTGCACCCATATGGGAGACCAGAGGAAGCTTCTGGCTGCTGGCTTCGGATCAGCACAGCTCTGGCCATTGCGGCCATTTGGGGAGTGAACCAGTGGATGGAAGACCTTTCTCTCTGTCTCTACTTCTCACTGTCTATAACCTAACTCTCAAATAAATAAATAAAATATTTCTTAAAAGAAGATAAAATATATAAAACATAAATATATGTTTATCTGTATCACAGCATAATTTAGGTACTATTGGAAGACATATAATAAGGAGAATTTTCAGAATAATTTTATGTATGACCACTTAAATTCCATCCTATATGTGTGTGTATACATATGCAATCAACTTATGAATATATGACATGATGTGATAGTTTTGCTTTAAATCATATATAATTTAAAGAAATAAAAGAATATGGGCCAGCATTGTGGCACAGCAGGTTAAGCCACTGCCTGTGATGCTCGTATCTTGTTTGAACACCAACTTGAGTCCTGGCTGCTCCACTTCCAATCCAGTCCCCTGATAACGTGCCCAAGAAATTGGGAAAAGATGCATTATGTGTTTGGGCCCCAGTCATCTACGTGGAAGACCCAGATGAAAGGTCTGGCTTAGGTCTGACTTAGCTCCTCACTATTGTGGCCACTTTTGGGTGAGCCAGCAAATGGTAGGTCTTGCTCTTTTTTATTTTATTTATTTATTTTTTTATTTTTACAGGCAGAGTTAGACAGTGAGAGAGAGAGACAGAGAGAAAGGTCTTCCACCCATTGGTTTACTCCGCAAATGGCTGCTACAGCTGGTGCACTGCACTGATCTGAAGCCAGGAGCCAGTTCTTTCTCTTGGTCTCCCATGAGGGTGCAGGGCCCAAGCACTTGGGCCATCCTCCGCTGCCTTCCTCGGCCACTGCAAAGAGCTGGACTGGAAGAGGAGCAACCAGGACAAAATCAGCGCCCCAACTGGGAATAGAACCTGGGGTGCCAGCACCGCAGGGGGATGATTAGCCTAATGAGCTGCAGCACTGGCCTGTAGGTCTTGGTCTTTGTGTCCCTCTCTGTAACTCTGCCTTTTAAATAAGTCGTTTAGAAGAAATTAGGCAACTAAACAAATGTATATTTCCTTTTCTCTGTCCACACACATATTTACCAAGATATCTGTGATCTGTAAAAACAAATACAAGTGATAAATGAGATTATCAGAAAGGTCAATATTAAATATATATCACTACATACTAGCAAGAAACAAATAGGAAATATTTAGGGGCAATAGGCAGATGAGAAAAAAATGGCAAGAGTAAGGGTAAAATGATTGCATTATGTGATATCTTTTAACATTTTTAAAATCAATATTTAAAAAAACACAAATGACTCAACAGAAAAATACACCATATATCTGGTGAAAATGTAAGGCTCTGAAGCCAGTAAACAGCCATTGAGTCATAACTGACCTGAAGCAGGTTAGGGCACTGTGCAGGTAGGATCCTCTCAGGAGCAGGAACCGGGAGGCAGGAGGGAGCCCAGCAGCGGGCAGCACCAGGGGTGAACAGCCCTCCTGCCCCAGGGATGGTGGCACCTGGAGAATGCAGTTTTGGTACAGCACCCAGGACTGGCCTCTTATATTTTCCTATCTGGAAGACACGAAGAGATGCGTCAGCGCAGTGGAGGAAGCTCTCACGGCCAGCTAAACTGTCCAGTCAGGAGCGGCGGCGTTAGTGCCTCATAATCACAGGGAATCGTGACGCCACAATCCTCCTCCAGTTCTGCGGGGAGAGGTCCAAAGAGGACCTGGTGCTGGAGATTATGAAGGAATAATTCGTCTACTCTCCTCTGACCGCCTTTTCCCACAGGATTCCGCACACCTCAGAGGCCTTGGGAGGTCAGTGTAGGGCAGGCTGCAGGGATGGGGAGGCGGTGTTGGCGGTGAAACAGGCTGGCAGGAAGCAGCCTCCCAGAGGTCTCTGGAATCCATGGCCCCATCTCGCTGCCGACGGCCGGCACGTCCTTGGGCTCCCTCCAGTCCACAGTGTGCGGCTGGACTGGCACCCAGGACTCCAGGAGTCCTGCCCCTTCCAGGCAGGGACTCGGCCTGGGAGCCCAGGAGCCTTCTCTGGGCAGCTGTGTGGCGGCAGCCTCGCGTCTTCCTCCATTGTGCAGCGGGGACCCGGTAATCTCTGGGGACAATCCGGGCTGTGCAAATGGCATTCGTGCAGATGAGGCACTGTCGTTTCTGGGGTCCTCGGTGCCTCCTTTCTCCCCAGGGTGACCTGACCCCGTTTCATGAATGTGTCGGAAGCAGGGTCTCAGATCATGGACCCTGACCTCTCAACATTAGCTCTTTCTGGGGGTTCTGAGCTCATTTTCTGATGCCAACAGCAGTGTTGTGGACTAGGTAAGTTAAAGACTAAACAGTTTTATGTGGCTCAGGGATTCTGTCCAAGTTGTGGGGGGACAGGAGGACACTGTAATTTGGTACTTGGTCGACAGACTGTCATTTGTCTTTGAATTTTAAAAGTACAAATTTTAGCTAGTCACATTTATGAGGATTTTAAATATTATTTCTGTTATAGGATAACCTTCCCAATCATGTAGATACAAGCCTAGATTCCGCTATTTTTAATTTATATTTTAATATAGGATAATATTTCATGAATATTGGATATTAGTTAACAAAATTTTTTTATCTTCAAGGTCTGCAACCCTGTGCTTTGATATGTGAGGAGACATTTAAAAGTTTATGGAAAATTCACATGATCTGCTAATCTAATTTTTCATGAACCTTTTTGTGTCTCCTTGTGGGATAATTGCGGAGGCAACAAACAGTCCCACGTAGAACTTGCCGAGAAACTGCTAAATTACCTCTCACAGCGGCTGCAGTAGTTACTGGAAGTGTATGAGGATCCCATGATCTCCATGACTCTGTCAGTGTTTATCTATGGTTGAATCGGTCATTTCACTGAGTGTGAAGTGTTATTTTCCTGAGGTTTTCATTTGCATTTCCACAATGACTGTTATTAATCATATCCTTTTTGAAATATCAAAATGTCTTACGGAAATCACTGCTTCATTTTTAAAATCATGTGCTTGATCTTATCTTTTGTATTTTTTGATACAAAATCCAAGATTTTTCTCTTAAATTTCTTAGTGGTATTTTCACTTTGATTCTACCTTGAATGTTAATTTATTTTCATCATGTCCGTTGCTACTATACAGAAATATAATTGATACTTATAACTTTATTTTATATTCTGCAAAATTACTGAATTTTACATTGAGTTCTTAATGAATTCTTCGGAAGTCTTTTACTTACAAGATTATGTCTTGGGCATTACAAGTCATAAACATGACTTTGTTTGCATTGCTCTTTTGTTTGCAATCTGGAGATTTTTCTCCTTTAGGTGATTTCTTTAGCAGAATCTTCCACTACACTCTCAATTACAAATGATGAAAGTATCTGCCTTGTTCACACCACATAGGAGTTTACTGTAGATTCTCCTTAGGTGCCCTTCCTGTGGTGGGAATTCTCTTCAACTAATTTTGTTTAGGGATTAATCATGAACTGAATTTAGTCAATTTTGTTTTATCGATGACATTATCAAATCTTGATTATCCTACGTTATTGTATTAAATATTGATCATTAAGTTTTTTTTTTTATTTTAGAGACAGAAAGAGAGAGTGAGCTCCTATCTTCTGGTTCACTGACCAGATATCTGCCATGACCAGGTCTGGCCTGGAAGTGGAACCAGAGGCAAAAGCCAAAAACACAGTCCTGGCTTCCATTGTGGGTGTAGGGACCACAATCACTTGTCCAATCACTACTGTCTCCCATGTTCTTCATTGACAGGGAGCTAGAGTCACGAACCAGAACTGAGGATTGAACTCAAAACACTTAATATGGAATGCGGGCAGCTTTAATGGGCATCTTAACTGAGAGGCCAAATGCCCACCCTAGCCTCTCCATGCCATGCCTTTGTTCTGTGTCTCTGTTTTTATGTTAACACTATACATTTTGATTACTCTTCCTATTGAATTAAAGAAATCTGAGTCCTCTAATTTTGAACTTATTTTCAACTATATTTTGGGTGTTTGGATCTTTTGACTTTCCATATGAGTTTTCTGTATAGTTGTTAATATTTTCTGCTAAAACAAACTATAGAGGTGTTAAAAAGAAAGATTTGAAACTATAGATCACTTAGGAACATGTTGATTTCTTATACACATTTTGTAATCCATGAACACAGGTAATACTTCCATTTATTTGTGTGATCATTAATTCCTGTCAGTAATTCTTTATAGTGTCAGTGTTTAAATATTTTATTTCCTTGGTTAAGTTTAGTGCTAAACACTGTATTCCTTTTGAGGTTATTGAAAATCCAATTGATCTGTTTATTTCTTTTCATTTTTAATTTTAAAGTATTTTATTTAAATAGGGTGAACAAATTTCATGATTTTCATATATATAGGTTTAGGAGCATAGTGATACATCCCACCCTAATCTCTCTCCTACCCATGCTTCCAACCTCTTTCCCTCCTTCCTTTCTTATTTTTCTTTTAAATTTTACCATGATATGCTTTCAGTTTATGTTTTAATCCCAAGCTTAACCCTGTACCTTAGAATTCAGTAAATAGTAAATAGAAAAAAAAATCACTGTTCCGCGCTCTCGAGGCACGCGGCCAGGATGCTGGGGTCCAGGATGAAGATGAAGGGCGCGTGGCTGTCAGACAGCAGCGTGCTGATGGCGTTGAGCACGCCCACCACACGCTCTGGGTAGCAGGTGTCCAGCCCGGTGACTCTGAGCACCAAGCACAGCCGGTGCCGCTGGTAGGTCTCCAGGAAGCACAGGAAGTCGGTGAGCAGCTCCACCTCCTTCTTCACCTGGCACATGAAGCCCAGCTGGCTGCCGAACTTCTAGCTCAATCTTCTTGCGCTGGCTCACAAACAGGTGCTTGCCCACCGAGTACACGGCCATGAGCAGCCCCGAGCCAGACAGCGTGGTGGCCGCGCCGCAGAACACCTTGAGCATGCTGCCGGCCGCGGCGCCGTGGCCGCCCAGCGACAGGTAGAGCAGGCTGAGCGCGGCCAGCAGCGCCGGCAGTGCCACTCGCGCTTGCAGAGGCCCCGCGCCGTGGCCGGCTTGTTGCCCAGCACCCAGTACACGCTGAGGGCAGCGCGCCCTAGTGGCGGTGGATGCCCTCGCACAGCGTGGTCCCCAGGCCGGCCCAGAGCTTGTCGATGCCCGCGTACTGCCAGGTGCTGAAGCGGATGAAGAGGAACTGCACGTTCTTGCGCCTCAGGTGCAGCTCAGTGATCGCGGGCTGCAGGAACACCAGGTACCACAGCAGCCGCGGGAAGCCCTGGCCGCCCATGGCCAGGGGCCACCACCGCATGTGCTACAGCTCCTTGGCCTCCCGCTGTGCCCCCTCCTGCTGCATCAGCAATGCGGGGGGAGGGGGCGGTGCCTGAGGGGGCGGGGCGCTCTGCCGAGACGGGGTGGGGGTGGGGGGCCGTGAGCAGCGGGCCTGGACTTCCGGTGAGCCACAGGTTGCCCTAAAAATTAGCAGAGCTCAGGTGCATAGGGTGCTGCCTGGAGGAGCCTGGGGCTGGTTTTTAACCAGAAGGCGCCCGGGGTGGGCGGGAAGTGGTGTCCAGGTGTGGGGGGTAAGAGCCAGAGCCGGGCAAGGGGCTAGAGGTGGGTCTGATGTCCGGAGGGGCTCTGGGGCATGAAGGAGAGATGCTGAGGATGCGAAATGCAAGGCCGCAGAGACCCAGCCTGGCTTGCCGCTCCTCCTCCAGGGAGCCCTCCCGGGTGCCAGGCTGAGCCAGGGGCCGGCTGCTCTGCCTAGTCTGGGACGCCAGTGTGTGCAGGACCAGGATGGACAGCGCCCCAGCAGGGCCGGGTTCCCTGGGCTCCACGCAGGAGCTGGAGGAGGCCTGCAGTGCGGGTCCGGAGCCGCCCCAGGGCAGGGAATGGGTGCAGGGTGCGTCCCCAGGCTTGGCCCCAAGACCTGTCTCCTCCCAGGGCCCTCACTGGTTCCTCTGACAGCACAGGGCCAGAACCCAGGCCCGAGAGTGAGCAACTCACCAAGGTGACGGCCTGCACCAGGGCTGGGACCCAAGGGAGGGGTCACGCCCAACTCCGTTGTGGCCAGGGCACAGGCTGAGCACTGAGCCCTGTGCAGCTTGAACCAGGTCAAAGCCGCCGCCTGCGGGGCCTGGCCAGGCTTGGGCCCCTGTCTTTGGTGGGCGTGTCCTCTGTCTTGTGTCAGGGTGCAGGGGCCAGCACGGGGAGCAGGGGAGGGGCAAGACCAGTTGTGGTCTTTTGAAAGATTCTTTGGAGTGGACTTAGCAGGAGGGTGAGGAGGGGTGAGACCAGGGAGGACCTGGGCAGGGGGTGTGCGCCAGGGAGGGGCCGGGGCTCCGCCTCTCATCCCCCCACCCCCCACCCAGAGCCTCACTGGTGATCTTGTCCAGCATCATGTGCAGGCGGCAGCTGAAGGGCGCATAGAAGCCCACGGGCACGTGGCACAGCGTCTTGGCCAAGCAGCTGCAGTAGATGTCATCTTCCGTGAGGATGTCTGGGGTGGAGAAACCGAGTCAGCGGGCTGGCTGGGCACCGCACCCCTGCACACCCGCCCACCAGCACCAGCATCCCTGCCTCGCTCGCTCCCACAGGCAGCGCAGGCCACAGAGGGAGCTGCGGCCACTGGCAGCTTCCATCTCCAAGGCCATGCGTGCGTCCCTTGGGGCCCCACAGGAGGACCCACCCCTGGAGCTGGCAGGCTGAGTCTGGGAAGTGGTCCTGGCCCTCCCTCGCCCAGGAAAGCTCTGCTGGGCTCTCTCCTCTCTCCCCCTCCATGGCCCCAAGTCCCTGTCCCCTCCCCACATTCCAGTCCTGGCCTCACCACCTTTCTCTGCACCCCCCAGTGACAGCGACACCCCTGAGTGGCTCAGTCCCCTCCTCTGGGAGCCGGCCATGCCCTCAGGCGATGCCGGTGTCTAATGGCCACGGAGGACCTAGGTTCCACCCTGAGGTTCCCGGGGAGCCATTAACAAGCACACCGAGGCAGCCCCACCCCCACCACCAAGCGCCACTTCTTTGACCAGGGCTTGAGGAGCCAGAGAGAGGACTCAGAGGTGGTGAACACCCACATCCAGAGACCCGGGTTGGGGGGATAGGAGGGCAGGAAAGCAGCTGGGACTGGGGACAGGTCCAGGCAGGCAGGCAGAGGACTTAGGACAAGGTCAGCTGAGGAGGCGGTCAGCTGAAGTGGCAGCCAGGGTGGAACCTAGCGTGATAGCTGGGGGGGGGGGTGCTCTGTTGCCCTGGCTGTGAATTGGGCACCCTGGCCCCAAGGATCCAATGACCAAGTCCCCATTCAGCTTTGCTCCACATTCAGACTGGGCCTGGACCCTGCTGTGTGTCCCCACCATGGCCACCACAGGGCCCACCTGTGGCCCATGCCTCTGAGCCATCCCGGGGACAAACTCCTGGGAGCCTTGTGCCTGCATCCCCATGATGGGGTCTGCGGCCCTCCCCCGCCCCTCTGCCTCCCCCACTGGGCTCCTTTCACTGAGCCCCTTCTTACCTGCACCTGTGCCCTGTCTGCCCCACTCCCCACTGCGCCCCCAGAGCAGAGCCTGGCCCTGGGGCAGGCACTCAGTACCCAGTCCGGAAACCACTTCTGCAGCTGCACGCCTGGCCTGGCCCCCACTCCACATTCTCCACGGCTGCCAGGTCAGCAGCGGCCGAGGGCAGGAGGGAGGACTTCATCACCCAGCTTGGGGCAGCAGCACCAGGCAGCCCTGGACCCCAACAGGTGAAGCAGAGGCAGCCCCCAGTCCCAGGGTGGCAGGGATGCACATCCCTCCTGGACAGGGGACCGGAGAGCGCCAGCCAGGGAGCAAGAGGCCTAGGCAGTGAGTGCGGCGGCTGCAGCGCTGGGCAGAAGCTTGGGGAGCCTGGGGGAGCACCAGAGCTATAGGTGAAGGAGCCGCAGGCTGCTGGGGCCTGCAGCGGCTGGGCATCTGTGGGCTCGCTGGGCTATAGGAGGACCCCGGCTGCCGAGGGGAGGGCTTGGCCGCTGCTGGCCATGGCAGGGGCTGCAGTGGTTGTGGGGGGCCACTGTGGGGCGGTGGCTGGTCCCACGGGGGCAGTGGTGGTTGCAGGTGGCCCTTTCTGGGCCCTGTGAACTGGGCAGTTTTGTGGGTACGAGGGGCTGGGAGGTAGAGGCTGAGGCTGCCACCGCTGCTGCAGAATGGGGGACTGGGGGCCCTGGTGCCGGCTACCGCTGCCACCGCTCTGGGGGCTTTGGCAGGCTAGCCGCCAGTGTGGCTGGGGGGTGGCCGACAGGGCCCAGGGGCTCGGGAGGCCGCTGGGTCCTGGCGTCGCTGGTGACAGCATCTTGGAAGGAAGGAAGTGGCTTTAACTGGGCCTGGGTCCCCTGAGGAGAGTGGTACCAACCAGAGGGGTCTTCCACAGGAGCATTCTGGGAAGTTAGAGAGACAGCGGAGGTGAGGGCTGGGCTGCTCACCCATGGGGGGTGCAGGGACCAGAGAGAGGAGGACCAGGCCCAAGGCTCCTGCATCGTTGGCGGAAGGTGGGTGTCCCTGCCGCCCCAGTTCCTTGGGCCCCTGAGGGTCCTCACTCAGAGTAGGGGAACAGGGAACCATGCCATGGGTGGCGGCACAGAGAGGGGACAGCAGGGACTGGGGAGAGGCAGGCTGGCAGGAAGGTGTGGGCCCCTGTGGCTGGGGACCCACGCCAGCCCTAATTGAATTGGCTGTGAGGTGAGGTGAGGGTCCCTCCCCCACTGTAGTGCACCTGCAGCTAGCATGGGGGACGACCCCCCCAGCCTGAATCAGGCACATTGGGAGGGGGCGCCCTCTGCCGCCAGGCTGCTCCCCACCCTGGAGGGGGCTTCAGGCCTGTAGATGGGGAGGGGGACTCTTCCTATGCTGTGGTCAGGACCCCAC
This sequence comes from Lepus europaeus, assembly GCF_033115175.1. Lineage (NCBI taxonomy): Eukaryota > Metazoa > Chordata > Mammalia > Lagomorpha > Leporidae > Lepus > Lepus europaeus. The sequence goes on from NC_084844.1 coordinate 67,854,939, forward strand.
TCTGCAGAAGCCCCCATGGGGCTGCCCCAGGCTTTCTCCAGGGACCTCGGGTCTATGTCTGCCAGCTGCTCGCTGCCCCCCCTCGGTCCCCTTTACCTCTTTGGCGCCCTAGCTCAGGATCCAAGAAGTGGCGCCCTTGACAAAGTGGACGCTGTAGTTGCTGTGCATGGCAGGCAGGGCCAGGGGCCTGCTCCTGGCGCAGGAGGGGGACCAGAGCTCAGGGCCAGCCCCCTTGACCAAGGTGGGTTCCCCGGGTCATCTTGGGGGGATGGAGGTGCTCCTCAAAATGATAGGCCAGGATGGGGAGGGATGGCAGCGGTGGGGGGAGGGGCTGCTGAGAGGCCAGGGGCTCACTGGGAGCCATGGGTTTGGGTGTCCAGGAGCTCCTGGGTCTGGGATAACAGGGAGTGTTGGGTGAGTGGGCGGGGGAACAGGCAGGCGCTGTGGGAGTGGGAGGCCAGTGAGCTGAGGAGGGGGGTGACAAAGCCCAGAGCCAGGTGTACCTGGGAGGTGGGGGTGGGCTGGAGGGGGTACCCAGGGACCAATGAAATCAGTGCTCCTCCCCTCCCCCTCCAGAGGCTGGCTTTCGAAGGAACCAGACCTGCAGGGAAGATGCAGCCCCTGCAGTGAGGGTGGGTGGCCCGCTGGGGGCCCGGCCCGCCCCCTCCCCCAGCCCAGGGTCCCCAGAATGTACCTGGCAGCGGCCTTGCAGCCCCAGAGCCCTGTCCCATGGGACGCTGGCCTTGGCCCCGCCCTCACTCCCCGCCCCCCGCCCTCCAGGGCAGCTGGCCTGGCAGGCGCTGCTGTCGATGATCCGCGGGTGGGGGCCGGGGACTGGGCCCGCCTTGCTGTGCCCGCTGCACGGGTCTCCTGGGGGCCCTGGGCGCCCCTGCCGCGGGGCGAGGGCGGGCAGTTCCTGCACCATAGAGCTGTGCGACCTCGGAGGTGACTTCATCCCTCTGGCCTGGGCTTCCTCATTGCTGAGTGGGCCGGGGCCAGGCAGCCTCTGCTGGCAGGGCGAATCAGGTGGGCATCCCCCTGGCTCAGGGCCTGGCCCTCAGCGGGCCGCGGCTGACACATGCTGGGCACGGACTGACCCAATTACTGGCACTGCTCCAAATCCCGGGGGGATGGCAGCCACAGCATGGGGCGGAGGGGCTCCCAGGCAGGCTGGCGGGAAGCCCCGGCCCTGACTCGCAGGCGGTAGCTTGTGCTCCACAGGCTCTGCCTCCTGGGCCAGTGCCCTGTGGGTGTCTCCTTGGGGACATCTTTGGACAGGTGAAGGCCAGGGCAGGGCTGGACAAGAGGGACCTTACGATACCATAGAAGCCCCTCTGCTTTCCGGGGGCCCATCTGCCTGCGTGCTGAGAGGTGGGGTGGTCTGATGTGCCCAGAGGGGAGCCACAATGGGGGCCAGGGTCACAGGACCGGAAGGACCCCACCCAGCACTGCCCCCTGCCTCCCACCCAGACAGTCCTGTACAGTCCTTTGGGGAAGGCTCTGCCCTCCCCCCACTCCCACCACCCTGGCTGTGGCACATGTCCAGTGCAGGGCATGAGGTGTGTCTGTGGGTCCCCTGCCCCCAGCTTGGCACACTCCATTCCCTGGGAGACATCTGGGGTCCAGGGGGCACCCCCACCCACCCTACCCACATCCGGAGGAGGGTGTGGGTCGGCAGAAGCTGCCAGGTACTAATGAGGAGCCGGAGTTTGGGGAGTGGGCTGGGCAGGGGTAGGCATGTGCACTCAGCTGAGGGGGGCCAGACAGGAACGGGATGGGGTCTAGTGGGGACCCTGCCCGCTAGCAGTGTTCGAGCGGGGGTCTCTGCCCCAGCCTCGGGTTACGGCTCTAAGGCTGGGGCTCTTACCTGCATCGGGCATTGAGACAGAGCAGGGAAGGCAGAGGCCGGAGCTGCCTGGGGACAGACAGCTGGGCTCTTGTCCTGGGTGAGACTCAGGGATGCCAGGCTCAAGAAGTACAACAGCGTGTTGGGGGTGGGTTGGGTTTGGGGCATCTGGCTGCACCCCTCTACTGTCCATCCTCGGGTCCCAACCAGCTCCAGGCCTGCCCACAGCCTGCTGCTGGAGAGCCCTGGGCCCTGCTCCCCCCACCCCATCCCTCACTAAGCCCAGGGCAGCCCCAGACTTGCTGGCATGGCAGTGTTGCCAGAGAGACAGTCAGGGCCCCCTTCTGTGCCAGGCACACGGAGTGGGGGGGGACCGAGGCCAAGGGCTGGGGGGGGGGGGCCCGGACACCACTTGGGCCTGCGTTGTTCCCCGCTTGCCCCCACTCCCACTGCAAGCTGGATGCCACACATAGAACCTTTATTGAGTCTGGCACAGAGGGAGATGCCCAACCTGGCCACCAGCCCTGCCCCCCGCATGACTGACCGTGGCTGCGACCACCCTGCCTCCCGGACCCCCCCCACCTCCCTCCGATGCCCACTCCTGAGCACCCGGGACCCCTGCATCAGCATGACGGCACTGGACCCGCAGTCCCTGGGCCGGGTCCCTCAGGGTTTCTGGATCACCACCTGGAACTTACCTGGAAGAAGAGAAGGACTAGCTTTAGTGCAAGACTGGGGCATGGGGGGAGGCAGTGGGCACCCAAGCAGCCCGGAGATGCTCATCTCTGCCCTGGACCATAGTCTGGGTGGCCTGGGCACGGACCCGGTTTGATCAGTGGGGCAGAGGGGGTGACGCTCCCTCCGGCTGGCCTGCACCCCAGGACTGGCTGTGTGGGTGATGAGAGGGATGGAGTCCAAGCATGTAGGCCACGGGGAGGGGCCCAGGCCACCAGCCTTCCCTGGCATGTGGCGCTCAGGACCTGCCCTCCTGGCCCCAGGGGCCCCCGGGAGTGGCCAGTGGAACTGGAAGAGGGAAGGGCAGGTGCAGTGGGGAGGAGGCCTGCACCTAGCACCCCACAGGCAGCCAGTGTTTCCTGGGCCCAGCTGCCCCGGGAGCCCCCTGGAGGCCCCGCACCATGTCTACCCACAGGTCTTTGCACAGGAACTTGAGCACATCCAGCTCCTCCCTGAATGCATTGCATCCTGGGGCAGCCTGGGTTGGGCAGGGGCTCAGGGTGGGTGGGGCACAACCTTCCCCAGCCCGGCAGGCCCAGCCTGAGTCCTCCTGGTGGGCCCTGCCCACCCCTGCAGGGGGCCAGCTCTCACCTCTTGCTCAGGGCCTGGCCCACGCGGAAGCCCATGCCCTCCAGCATGGACAGGCTCTGCTTCTGTCCCTAGAGGGGCAGGGGAGAGAGGCTCAGGGCCCCCGGGGTGCCATCCAGGGGAGGGGGCCACAGACAGGGCCTGAGTCAGCGCCACTCCCCTACCCACCCCTGCAGGCTGCGCAGGGTCTCTCTAGCTGGGTGACCTGGATGCAGGAGGGGCACAGGGCAGCCAGGGGCATGGGAGCCACGTTTTCAGTGGAACCCAAGGTGAAAGGGGTGGGGAACAATGGAGAAGGCACAGAGCCCTGGAGGAGGAAGCTCTGGCCTCCTGCTGGGCCCTGCCCTTGGCCCTGCCCCGAGGCCCTGGCTGCTCCAGCAGCTGCTATCCCAGCAGTGGTGGGAGGTCTTTGTGGAGATCCCACCCCAGGCAGGATGTCCTGGTCTCCTCCTGTGGGGGCTCAGCAGCCCAGGCTTCCCGCTTTGTACTCAGCCCCGTCCCACTCTGGGACGTGGGTCATGGAGCCCAACTCTGCCCACTCGGACCCGGCTCTGTGAGGCTGGGGCCCCGGGCCTGGCCCACAGGAGATGCTTCTGGAACAGGCGCCAGGTGCACCACGGACCCTCTTGTTTGAGCTGGGCAACCCCATTGGTGGGCTCAGGGGGGCCAAGAGAACCTGCCAGAGGCCCCCACAGTCCTGGGGCTGTCCGGGAGCCACATGTGGCCACAGCCACGGCTGTCAGAGCTTGGTGCGGGACTTGGGGGGGGCACAGCCTCCTGTGGGACTTCACTGCTCTCTGGCTGCCTCCACACCGCAGGGCTCAGGGAAGGCTGGTGACAAATGACATGCAGGGAGGTCCCTGCCACAGGCATCCCCCTCACAGCCGCACACAGTGCCAGAGCCCCCGTGGGGACCTGGAGCAGTGGCTGCTGTGCCTCAGTTTCTCTCCTGGGGTCCTGATGAGGAGCGGAGGGTTTGGTGAATTAAGCCAAGTGCCAGGTGGGCTTGGAGCTCGCCCCGCCCTGGTCCTTCCTGGCCCCTGGCTCACGGGGGAGGAGGCCCACAATGGAAGGGCTCTGCCATGTGCCCCACAGCAGCCACGACTCCCAAGCGGCCTCCAGGATTGCCCCCGCAGCACCCAGAGGCGGCGCCATTGTACACCGACCCAGCCCATCTGTCCACTCCCGAGCACGCCCTCGTTCGGCCCACAGCCATTTCCCAGGTGCCCCTGGAGCTTGACTACCACGCCCAGATGGTGCCCACCCACAGCCTGGCAGGGCTGGGAGCTCGAGGTCCACAGGGCAGGGCAGGGAGGGGATTCCCGGCCAAGGGTGTGGCGAAGGCAGGGGCCTCCTTCGACACAGCTTAGGCCTGACTCAGGGGTCACCAGGGGCAGCCAATCCTTGGGCCATTGCCACGTGTGCTGGGTGCTGGTCACGCGGTGCTCCTGCCAGGTGGCTTGCTCATGGGGAGCACATGAGAACCACAGGTGCAGGCTGGGCAGCCCCTCCAGGCCCAGGTGGCGGCCAGGACAGGGGCTGAGCAGGGCCTGACCGGAGGCCGGGAGGGCTGGCCTGATTCAAGCTTTTCCTCTGGGAATGTGACGGGGCCGGGTTTCAGTCCTGGCTGCACTGCTTCCAGGGTGTGCGCCCTGGGGCAGGTTGCGGCCTGTGCCCCAGCTTCCTCACTGTCCCTGCTCACTGCAGTGGTGTGCCTGGCACTGGCCGAGCTCGGCACCTGGGCTACAAAGACTGGGAGTGGGAGGGAGGAAAGGGAAGTGGGGAGCGGGCCCTGCCCCAGCCCTGCAGAGCTCTGGGGACTGGGCTTCAAACAGAGGGGCAAGGCAGGGCCGCTCCTGCTCTGGGCCTGGCGCGCGCTGCACCTGTCGCCGGGCAGCCTGCGGGATGGTGGTGTGAGAGATGGGGGGGGCAGGACACCACGGGAAGGCTGCTGCAGTGCCAGGGCCTGAGGGAGATTCTGGTGTCTGGGCTTTTGCTGAGAGGGTGGGGTCAGGGTGGGCCTCTGTCAAGGGCGGGTGCAGGGAGATTACAACTCCAGTACACCTGCTGTGTCATTAGCCTCTCCAGTCTCCTCCCGGGGCTGGTCACCGGCTGAGGCCACTGGAGCCTGTGCAAGCTGGTTTTGCTGATCTGTCAGTGTCAGGAGGGGACTGGGGTCCAGAGGCTTGATTGACGGGAATGGCCTGTGTCTGGTTAGGGGACAGTGCTGGATTCGCTAACCCTGGCCAACTGTGTTCCCAGCCTGCCTCGCCAGAGGTCAGCCGTGATGGCCCCCGTAAGTGGGTTCCTTCACCGATGGGAGACCTGCCCTGAGTCCCTGGCTCCTGGCTCTGATCCAGCCCTTGCAGGCATCTGGGAAGTGAGCCAGTCTGCTTTTAAACAACCCAAACCAGTGCCGTATCCACAAGCCAGGCCTGCACTTGGCTCAGAAGAGCACACGCTGGTCCAAGGAGAAGGGGTGGAGAGAGGAAGCAGGGCCAGAACTGGAGAGACCAAGCACAGAGCAACCTCCCCAGCCTGAGAGTGGGAGAGTGCCAAGAATGGCCCTGGGTCTCGCTGCCACCAAGGCCACGTCCATCAGGCCAGGTATGGGGCCAGCATCAGAATCCCCTGGGCACGGCCTCCCACAACCCTGCAGTGAGCCAGGCTGAGTAACCCACAGGCTGGATCACAGGAAGCCATCAAACCCTTCCAGACAGCGTGGGGGCCCAGCCGGGAAATGCGGCCACAGTTCATGAGGCTGTCCCCTCCCTGACCCTGCTACCCTGCCCATCAAAGCCCTGGCCCCTTGATCTGCTAGGCGGGAACCCTCACACCCAGCTAGCTGTGGAATCAGCAGTGTGCAGCTCAGGGGGGCCAGGGAAACTGTGGCAGGTGGGAGGAGCTGCTGGTGGTGACCATGGAAACCAACCTCCCACTCTCTGCCCCATCACCTGCACGGATTCAGCAAGTCCCTAGGGAGGCCGCACTGTGTGCCAGGCCTGGTGCCGGCCCCCGCGGGGCACAGTCGGGCCGGGGAGACAGGCGTCCATCAAAGGGCCGCACAGGGGCGCAGTTCAGATCAGTACTGAGCTGTGATGGTGGACTGGGAGAGGGGACCCAGACTCCGCGGGGGGGAAGGGACTTGGAGCTGAGAAGAAAGGAATGAGCTGAGGCCGGGGGTGAACGGGAGGTGAGGGGGAGGCAGGTGTTTGGAAGCCATCAAGGACAGGGAGCTGAGGCACATCGCCCTCCCCAAGCCCGGGCCATGCACACGCCCTGAGCCCACGGGGAGGGGTGGGGGAGGGACTGGAGTTCCGAGTGGGTCACCGCGGGCTCCCCGGGGTCTGGCACCCTGCAGGTCTGTCTTGCTCCCAGTGAGGACCCCGGGGGGACAGGGCTCCCGAGTCTGAGGGCTGTGGACTGGGTGCTGCAGCGATGCCCACTTTTGACTCGTTTATTCCTCCCAAGGACCACCTTCGCGCGCTGAGCCCACTTGCCTCCCTTCTAGAAGGTTCTCTCCCCCAATCCATGGGACCCTTTTCCCCTTGGCAAAGGCTTTCTCCCATCCCCCTCCCCGACCCCGCGAGTGTGTACTGTACACAGGACGGGATGCTTGTCTGAGCTCAGAACCTGCGTCCAGCAGGCGCTCAGTGCGAGTCCCAGCTATGGCTGTGAGGTCCGTGAGACAGAGGGAGACCGAGGCAGAGGGGTTACGTCACGGTCGCACGCCCAGCACAAGCGGTGGTTGTCACTGCCCACCACCTCCACGCCCTCCACTCCAGCCGCCGAGCCCGGCCTCGCACACCCGGAAGCCAGAGCAGGGCGGGAGCTCAGACCCTGGCGGCGACGCGCCCCCTCCCCCCAGGTCCCGGCGCTCACCCCCGGGGTGGGGTCGGAGTCGGGATCGTGATCCCAAAGCTCCGCCACCATCTCCGTGTGCAGAAACTCCAACAGCACGGAATCCGCCATGCGCCAAACGACCGCCCAGCACTTCCTACTCCCATTGGCCAGGCTGGGCAAGCCCCGCCTCCCGCCTCGGCGCGACCCTGCCTACCTCCGCTTCCATTGGCCTTTTGGACTAGCCCGCCTTCCCGCCCCAGGCTCCCGAGCACACAGCATGAGCCTGGGCGACAGCGGGGAGGGCAGACTCCGTTCATGGGCCACACGCGACAACGTCTTCCGCCCTTACCTCAGTTTGTTCCCCACTTCCGGGTCCTCGAGCATTGCCATTGGCAGAATCAGTATTTACACGTGACACGCTTTTTTTTTAAACTCCTATTTGCCCGCTACAGCCTGCTTGCTGCACAACCCGGAAGCGCCGGCGCAGACGCTTACCTATTGGTCGAACCTCCGACCACGTGACTCTCCTGCACGCCAGCCTTCAAATCTCGTTGCTGACAACTTGCTTCCTGATTTGTAGCCGGGCAACACCACGTGACTTGGCCGCCAAGGCACGCCCAACCCTCGTCCTATTGGCTGAGCCCGCAGCCCTTTCCCTCCGGGGCGGGGCCGCCGCGCTTCGGCCAGGGAGCGGATTCTGCGGCCTCTGAGCTCCGGGGGTCTGGTAGGTCCTTTGGCGACGCGCTGCCCCTGGCCACCGCGAACGCAGCCTCCCTAGGTTCCCACCGGGCTGAGCCCTAAGCTTCCGGGTCTGGAGGACGGCGCGGAGGGTGTGGCCTCCGCTCGGGCGCAAATGGCTCCCTGGGGCCGGGTGTCGGTTCCCCCAGCTGCACGCTGAGGGCCGGGGGCCGCGATAGCACCCAGGGTGCTGGAGTGGGCGCGGGGCGCGGGCCCGGACCCGCGCCTCACACCGCCCCTCGGTTGCTCCTCTCCCCTAGCGCCGCGGCATGGCGTCGCGGGGTCATCGGCGGAGGCCGCAGACCATGGTGCCGGGGGAGGCGGCCGAGACGGACTCGGAGCTCTCGGCGTCCTCGTCTGAGGAGGAGGAGCTGTACCGGGGACCCGCGGGCCCGACGCGCGGCCGCCCCACGGGGCTGCGGGTGGCGGGGGAGGCCGCGGAGACCGACCCGGAGCCGGAGCCCACGGCCGCGCCCCGGGACCTGCCTCCGCTCGTGGTGCAGCGCCAAGCGGCGGGCGAGGAGAGGGGCGTGGTGGAGGCGCCGGCGGCCGCCCCTGCGCGCTCGCTGCTGCAGCTCCGGCTGGCGGAGAGCCAGGCCCGGCTGGACCACGACGTGGCGGCCGCCGTGAGCGGCGTGGACCGCCGCGCGAGCCGCGATGTGGCCGCGCTGGCCAGCAGGCTGGCGGCCGCCCACAGCGTGCGCCTGGCGCGAGGGGACCTGTGCGCGCTGGCCAAGCGCCTGGACATCGTGGCCAGCTGCTGCCTGCTGCCGGACATCCGCGGCCTCCCGGGGGCCGAGCCCGAGCAAAATCCGGGACCACAGGCCTAGCCACGGCCCTTCTCCCCCGCCGGACTCTGCCACTTGGGGGTGGGCTTTCCCCCGCGTGTCCCCTGTCGCCTCCACCCCCGCCTTCCTGTTACCCTCGTGGCTAACCCGCCCGCTGGGTAAGAGCCTTGTGTTGGGTTCTGGCCAGGCTTCTGTCCTTCCCGCGGGGGGCCGGGGGCTTGGGGCCTGGCCAGGGTGACCCCCCCCTGCGCCTGGGGGCCAGCCCCACCTCCTGAAATTCACCCCCCAGGCTTGGCAGGGCTTCCATCTCCAAGCGCTGGTCTTGCTTGGCCACCTCGTGGCTCCTCCCCCTTGGGCTTAGCCCCTCCCCCTCATCCTGACACTGGACCTGAGGGTGGGTTTTGCTTCCTCTGGGGTTTCCCATCCTACCGACATCCTCCCCCCGGGCACCCCCCCCCCCACGCACACACAGCTTCCCTCCTCCGGCCCCCAGTGAAGCCTCCCCACTCCAGACCTAGTGCTTGGGCTGGTCCAGCCCGGTGCTCTGGGTGGGAGGTGGCACCGCTTTGGAGATAACCCTGGGCCTGGTGCTCACTGCTTTGGTTCCTGGATGCTCAGAGGTGCTGGGTTTCTGATTCCACCAGGGGCTCTGCTGCTGCTTCTCACCTGCTCCCTCCCCTGGGCCCTGGAGCCTGAGATCTGAGCCCCTAGGGAGAAGCGGGGAGGAGCTGGGGGGCCCTGGGCTGGTGATGTGGGCGTCCCAAGACCCCCTGGGCCTGCCTCCTCAGCAGTGGAGCTGCAGCTGGGTGGGCAGGGCTTTGCTGTTGTGCACGGGTTGTTTTCCGTTCATTCACATGCCTTTGGAGATGGGAGCTAAATGGGGGGGGGGGGATCCTGCCCGCCTTCACTGTCCAGCGGGGGGCAGGCGTGAATAAACCTGAATGTTGCTAGTGCCAGAAAAAAAAAATCACTGTTCCTTGAGTATAGACAAGGCTGTAAGCATTATTCAAATCTCAAAATGTCTTGCATCTCTTTTTTTTGTAATCTATATATTAGTTAACATAAATCAGGAAAAAATATATGGTATTTGTCCTTGGGGACTGGCTTATTTCACTAAACATAATGGTTTGCTGTCCCATCCATTTATTGCAAAAGACAGGATTTTTATCCTTTTTTAAGGCTGAATAGTATGCCATAGTGTATATATGCCACATTTTGTTTATCTAGTCATCAGTTGACAGACACCTGGGTTGATAGCATATCTGAGCTCTTGTGAATGGAGCTTCAGTAAACATGGGGATATTGAAAACAGTTTCATATGCTGGTTGTATTTGGTTTGAGTAAATTCCTAGGAATCAAATGTCGGGGTCATATGGTAGCTATATTGTCAGAGTTTTGAGGAATCCCCATACTGTCTCCAGTAATGGTTGTATTAGTTTACATTAATAGACATGTAGACCAATGGAACAGAATAGAAACCCCAGTGTATACTGGCAGTGTATTTGGGTACCTTTTCTCCCAGATCCACCTTATTGGTTTTTGACTTTCAGATGATAGCTCTTTTGACTGAGATGAAGTGAATCTTATCGGGTTTATTTTTTTAAAGATTGTTTACAGAAAAGAAAATCTTCCTTCTACTGGTTTACTCCCCAAAGAGCTATAATGGTCAGGACTGGGTCAGACTGAAGGCAGAGTCAGGAGCTTCATCTGTCCTCCAACATGGTCCAGGATCATGAGCCACCTTACACTGCTTTCCTGGGTGCATTAGCGGGAAACTGGATCATAATTGGAGCAGCCAAGACTCAAATTGGCACCCAGAGGGATGCTGACGGTGCAGGTGGTGGCTTCATATACCGCCCACAGCACAGGCCTCTCAGTGTAGTTTATATTTGCATTTCCCTGATGTCTAGTGGCCCTGAGCATTTTTTCATTTTGAATATTTATTTTTCATTTTGAATTTCATCTTATGAAAAATGTCTACTCATGCCCTTTGACCTTTCTTCATTGGATTTTTTTGTTTTGTTGTTGTTGAGTTTCTTGAGCTCTTAATAAATTATGGATATTAATCCTTTATTGCATAATTTACAGATCATTTTCTCATTTTATTGGCTGCTTCTTCACTTTGTTAAGGGTCCTTTGTAGTACAGAAGCATCTTAGCTTAGTGTAATTGCATTTGCCTAATTTTTTTCCTTTTATTGCTTTGCTTCCTGGGTTTTTTCCAAGAAGTCTTTGGCTATGCCGATTACTTGCAGAGTTTCTCTGATGTTTTCCTTTAGTCATTTGATGGCATTCAGTCATAGATTTAGATCTTTGATCCATTTTGTTTTGATTTTTGTATAAGGTGTAAGGTACCTATATTATTTCATACTTCTGTATGTGTAAAACTAATTTTCCCAACAACATTTGTTAAAGCATCATTTGTCCTTTCTCCAAGGATTGATTTTAGCTCATTTGTAAAATATTAATTTATGATAGATGTGAGTTAGTTTCTGGGGTTTCTATTCTGTTCCATTGGTCTATATGTCTATTTTAGTGCTGGTACCAGGCTGTTTTGATTACAGTGACCTTGTGTACTAAGTCTAGAAATCTGATATTGTGATGCCTATAGTTTTGTTTGAGTTGTTCAAGATTACTTTAGCTATTCAGGGACTCTTTTGTTTCCACAGCATTTTAGCATTGATTTTTCTAGATCTGGCATTTTGATTGGGATTGCAGTGAATCTGTAAATTGCTTTGGGTAGAATTGACATTTTGATGATATTAATTCTTTCAATCCATGAACATGCAAGAGTCTTCCATTTTTGTGTCTTCTTCTGTTTCTCTCTTAAATGTTTTATAATTTTCATTGTAAAATCTTTCACATCTTGGTTAAATTTATTTCAAAGTTTTTTTTTGTAACTATTGTGAATGGCACTGTTCTTACAAGTTCTTTTTCAGACATGCACTGTATATACAAAGGCTATTGGTTTTTATGTGTTGATTTTATATTTTGTGACTGTATCAGACTCTCTTATGAGTTCTAGTAGTCTCTTGGTGGGACTCTTTTGATTTCACTAGATATAGGATTGTGTCATTTGCAAACAGGGATAATTGGACTTTCTCCTTTCTGGTTGGTATTACTTTGGTTTATTTTCCTTGTCAAAATGGCTCTGAATAAAATTTTCAGAACAGTATTGACTATCAATGGTGAGTGGACATCCTTGCCTGGTTCTTGGTCTTAGAAGAAATGCTTGCTCATTCAGTATGAGGCTGCCTGTGAGTCTGTCATCTATTGCATTGAATATGTTAAGGCATGAAGGTTTTTTTCATGAGAGGATGTTGTATTTTATCAAGTTGTTCTTCTGCATCTTTTGAGATAATCTTATGGTTTGCTTTTATTTGTTAATGTGATCTGTCATATTTATTATTTTCTGTATGTTGATAAATCCCACTTCATATGTGTTGTTGGTTAGCTAGTATTTTGTTGATGATTTTTGTATCAATGATCATCAGGAATATTGGTCTATAGTTCTTTTTCTCTTTTGTATCTTTTTTTAATTTGGAATTTAGTTAATACTGGCCTCACAGAAACAGTTTTGGATGGTTCCCTCCTTTTCAATGTTTTGAATAGTTTGGGAATTGGAACTAGTTCCTCTTTAAAAGTTTGGTGGGATTCAGCAGTGAAACCATCCAGTTCTGTGCTTTTATTTGTTAGGAGAGTCTTTATCATTGATTCAATCTCCATCTTGATTATTGCTCTGCTTAGGTTTCCCATGGCTTCAGGAATCAATTTTGGGCGATTGCATGTGTCCTTTATTACTTACTCAATCTCCATCTTGCTTATTGGTCTGTTTAGGTTCTTATACCCTCATGAATCAAGTATGCAAATTAATATTCCAGTTAGAGTGATATTCTCAGACCAAAAAATGCTGATGAAGATGTGGAAAAAAAGGGGTCCTTATAAATTATTAGAATGAAATTGAATATGACCATTTTAGAGAACTATCCAACATCTAATCATAAGTGTGAATGAAATTTAAATGAACCCATGAAAGAGAGCTCCTGTGTCCAACACTATTCTAAATAGCAAGGTATGAAATCAACATAGGTGTCTATTGATGCATGAATAGATGAAGAAAATGCAATATATAAAATAAAAAAATTGGCTATAAAAAGAATAAGTTCCTAACATTAGCCATGAAAAATGGATTTAACTGGAGGTTATTATGTTAGATGAAATCATCCAGACATAGAAAGTTGAATATTACATTTTATCCCTGTCATGTGGAAGTTTATCAAATGTAGAGCTGAAGTTGGAATAATGATTAGTAGAGACTAAGGATTTGGGGGGCAGGATAGAGAAAGGTTGGAGAAAGAGTACCAAAACAGAATAAATAAATTTTAATGTTCCACAGCACAAAGAGGTGCCTGCAGCTCATAATAATGTATTTTGTATTTATTTCTTTGAAAACAAATATATTAGTATTACAAAATGGATTCATGGCAGTGATCATAACATGGGGAAAGTGGCATATTCTCATATACATGGTATAATTCAGAAAAGCAGTATTTATAACTATATACAAATATATATCCATGTAATTATTATACTCTGTTGATATAAACTTCCACAAATAACAGGAGATATGTGATATAGTTGTGTCTGGGTCTGTCTGTTCACTTAGCATGAGTATGTCTCTTTTGTGGCAAATGTCAGGAGTTCATTCATTTTTTGAGGCTGGGTCATACTATGCCATGTATATATAATATTTGCTTTACCTGACTTTCAGTTTATGGCGATCTTGACTGATTCCATAACTTTCTGTTGTGGATTTGGCTGCAATAAACATGGGAATGACTCTTTGATATGCTGATTTCATTATATTTAATTTTAAATATGCTGATTTCAATGTAATTTTGTTATATTTCCCTGATTTGGACAATTGGATCATAAAAGAAATGCACCTTGAGTTTATTGAGGTTTTTCACAATAGTTATGATAATTTGCATTCCCACCATGTTGTAATAGGGTACCCTTTTCTCTACAGCCTTTTCAGCATTTTTTATATTTTGATTTTGGCATCATAGCCATTCTGGCTTGGGTGAGATGAAATCTCATTGTGGTTTTCGTTTTCATTTCCCTAATGGCTAGTGATACTAAGCATTTTTATGTTTCTGTTGGTAATTTGTGTTTCTTTCTTTAAAAAATATCCATTGCTATCCTTTGCCCATTTCTTTGCTAGATTATATTGTTATTGATTTTGTGGGCTCTTTATGTATTCTGGATATTAATATTTTATCAGATACATAATTTGCAAGTATTTTCTTCCATTCTGTCAATTTTCCTTTTGCTTTGTTTCCTTTGCTGTGCAGAAACACATTAAGATTGATATAATCTCATTTCTCTATTTTTTGCTATATTGCTTGTGCTTCTGGGATATTATACAAATTTTTTTTGCCTAGAGTAATCCTCTACAGCATTTCCTCTATGCTTTCTTCCAGTAGTGTGATAGTTTCAGATGTTAAGGTTATATCCTTCATTCATTGTGAGTCGAGTTTTTGTATAAAGTAGAGGTCTTGTTTCAATCTTCTGCATGCAGAAATCCAAGGTTCCCAATACCTTTTCAAGGAGATTTCTAGCATGTTTGTCAAAGATTGATTATAAATGAGAAGACTGGCCGGCGCCATTGCTCACTAGGCTAATCCTCCGCCTGTGGCACCAGCACCCCTGGTTCTAGTCCTGGTCGGGGTGCCGGATTCTGTCCTGGTTGCTTCTCTTCCTGTCCAGCTCTCTGCTGTGGCCCGGGAAGGCAGTGGAGGGTGGCCCAAGTGCTTGGGCCCTGCACCCCATGGGAGACCAGGAGAAACACCTGGCTCCTGCCTTCGGATCAGTGCGTTGTGCCAGCCGCAGCGGCCATTGGAGGGTGAACCAATGGTAAAGAAAGACCTTTCTCTCTGTCTCTCTCTCTCACTGTCCACTCTGCCTGTCAACAAAATAAATAAATAAATGCAAAGAGTTATTTCTGGTGTTTCTGTTCGGCATCGAGTTAAATGTTTATGCAAGTGCCATACTGTTTTGATTATAATAGCCCTGTGTCTTGAAATCTGGTGTTGTGGTACTTCTAGCTTTATTTTTATTGTTTATGATTTCTTTGGCCTTTTGATGTCTTTATATCTCTATATTGAATTTAGGATTTTTTCTGTGAGGAATGCCCTGAAAATAATTTTGATGGGGATTACAATGAATCTGTAAATTTGGGGGATAGTATGAACACTTAGAATAATATTAATTTCTCCAATAGTTGAACCATGGAAAATTGTTTTCTTTTTTTGTATCTTCTGTTTATTTTATTAATATTTTATGATTTTCATTGTAGAGATCATTCACATCTTCTGTTAGAGTTATCCCATTATTTAACATTTGGTAGCTTTTCTGAATGGCATGGTTCTCTAAGTCCTTTCTCAGCCAGATAATTGTTGGTATGTATCAATGATATCAAGTTTTGTGTGTTGATTTTGTATCCTAAAATTGCTGAATAAGTTTGTAAATTCTAATAGTCTATTATGAGCGACTTTTTGTTTCCCAGTGTAAAGAATCATATCATCTGCTGTAATATTTTTATTTCCAGCTTTCCAATTTGTATCATTTTAGTTTCTTTTCCTTGCCTTGCCTTATTTCAAAATAAAACTTCAAGAACTATATTGAATTAAAGAGGTGTCAGTGGAGATCCTTGTCTGGTTCCAGATCTTAGTCAAAATAGTAGCAATGTTTCCCCATTCTACATGATATTAGCAGTGGGCTTGTCATACTTCCTTTATTGTGCCGAGGTATGTTCCTTCTGTACCCATTTCTTATTATTTTATAATGAAATGCTATTGTATTTTATCAAATGCTTTCTCTTTATCCATTGTGACAATCATATGGATTTAGTCTTTATTTTGTCAATGTTATGCATCACATTAGTCATCAGTGTATGCTGAAACATTCCTGAATCACTTTCAGGTACTACATATAAAAAGTAAAATCACTATTTCATCTCAGTTTAAATCAGACTTAAGACATTAGAAATATGAAATGTATATTATGCAGCTGTCTATTAAATATTATGTAATTTCTTACTGTAAAATATACTCAATTTGAAATATGAATTTCTATTATCAGCCTTTTCTTTTTTCTATGTCATTTTTACTTAAGTTTTGACAAATTCAATGTCTTTCTTTTTAGTTTTTGTGATAACATTACATTTTGTGATTACATTACAGTAAATTGGCTTTATGCTACACTAGATGGGGAGTTTAACAAGAAAAAGGACCCCAGTTTAGTCAGAATATACACAAAGGCTATAAACCTGTATGCATTTTTGCCAGCTCGTCCTTCATAATTTCTTTCAATAAAACAGAACCCATGATAATGTAATAACTAAATATTTCCTTTGTGGTTACAAAAATAATAATTAAGTTAATTTATCTTTTAAGCCATTTCCTCTGAGTTTATGCTCAGGAATATATTTATACCAATTGCAATGCAAATAATTATACATTATGTTTTTGTATTAGTTACCACAAATCAGGGAAAACATGGTATTTCTCTTTTTATGAATGGCTTATTCCACTAAATATAATGGTTTCCAGTTACATCCATTTGCTTGAGAAAGACAGGATTTCACTCTTCTTTACAGCTGAGTAGTATCCCATAGTGTCTATATAACATATATTCTTTATCCAGTCATTCAATGGTGGACATCTAGGTTGATTCCAAATCTTAGCTATTATGAATTGAGTTGCAGTAAACATGGGGGTCCAGAAAGCAATTTAACATGCTGATTTCATTTCATTTGGGAAAATTCCTGGAAATGGAATGGCAGGATCATACAGTAGATCTATTTACAGCTTTTCGATGTATCTCCATACTGTCTTCCACAATGGCTATACTAATTTACATTCCCACCAACAGTGGATTAGGGAACCATTTTCCCCCATCCTCATCAGCATTTATTGTTCTTTTATTTCTGTGTGAGAGCCATTCTAACTGGGTTGAGGTGGAACCTTAGTGTGGATTTAATTTCCATTTCCCTGATCACTGGTGATCCTGAGCGGTTTTTCATGTATCTGTTAGCCATTTGAGTTTCCTCTTAAAAAATGCCTGTTAAAGTCCTTTACTCATTTCTTAACTGAATTATTTTGTTGTTGTTGAATTTCTTGAGCTCTTTATAGGTTCTAGATCTTAATGCTTTATCAGTTGTATAGTTTGCAAATATTGTCTCCCATTCTGTCAGTTGTCTATTCACTTTGTTAAGTGTTTCCTCTGCTGTGTAGATGCTTATTAAATTTATGAAATTCTATTTGTCTATTTATGCTTCTATTTCCTGTGCTTCTTTGGTCTTTTCCAATAAATTTTTGGATATGCTACTGTCTTGCAGAATTTCCTGAATGTTCTTCTCTAGTAATTTGATAGCTTCAAGTCATAGATTTCTATCTTCAATACACTTTGAGTTGCTTTTTGTTTTAAGTTTTAAGGTAGGAGTCTTGTTTCATACTTCCATACATGGAGATCCAATTTTCCCAGCACTATTTGTTGAAGAGACAGTTCTTTCTTCAGGGATTGATTTTAGATCCTTTGACAAAGACTAGTTGGTTGTAGATGTGTGGATTGACTTTTGGGGATTCTATTCTATTCTGTTGGTCTACATGTCTATTTTTGTGCCAGTACCATGATATTTTTATTATAACTGTAGTATGTCTTGAAGTCTGGTATTTTGATGCCTCTGAGTTTGTGTTGTTTAAAATTTCTTTAGCTATTTGGTGGTCTTGTGCTTACATATGAGTTTTAGCATATTTTTCTAGATCTGAGAAGAATGGTATTTTGATTGGGATCACATTGAATCTGTAAATTGCTTTCAGTAGTATTTACATTTTGATCACATAAATTTTTTGAATCCATGAATATGGAAGGTTTTTCCAATTTTATGTGTCTTTAATGTTTCATAATTTTTCTCATATAGGTATTTTACTTCCTTGTTTAAATTTATCCTAGTGTGTTTAAGTTTTATGTAGCTATTGTGAATGGAGCTGATCTTACAGGTTCTTAGCTATGGTTTTGTCTCTATATTCAAAAGCTCTTGATTTTTCTGTGTTAATTTTATATCCTTCAAATTCACCAAACTCTGTTATGAGTTTCCATAGTCTCTCAGAAAAGTCTTTGTTTCCTATGTATAGAAATGTATCATCTACAAACAGGAATAATTTGACTTACTCTTTTCCAATTTGTATCCCTTTGATTACTTGTTCTTGCTTAATGTCTATGTCTAACACTTCCAGAATTATACTGAATAGCGTTGGTGAAAGTGGGCATCTTGTCTGGTTCTAAATCTTAATGGAAATGTTTCCAGCTTCTCCCCATTCAGTATGAGGATGGCTGTGAATTTGTCATATATTGCCTTGATTGTGTAGAGTAGTGTTCCTTCTATACCTAATTTGCTTAAGGTTTTCATCATGAAGTTGTATTTTATCAAATGCTTTTTCTAAATCTGTTGAGTTGGTCATATGGTTTTTATTCTTTAATCCATTAATGTGATGTATCACAACTATTGATTTGCAAATTTGAACCATCCCTGCAGAAAAGATAAATCTCACTTGGTCTGAGCAAAGGATCTTTCTTATGTGTTGTTGTCTTCAATTAGCTAGTATTGGAAATGCATGTTGTGAAAAATCTATGCATGTGTTTCAGAGGACTTCAGCCAAAAATATCCTTATGTCTTTTTTAAAAATTAAGATTTACTTGTTTGAAGGATAGAGTGATAAGGAAGAGGAGAGACAGAAACTTTTTATCACTGATTTACTCCCCAAATGTCCAAAACTGCCAGGACTTCAGCCAAAAATATCCTTATGTCTTTTTTAAAAATTAAGATTTACTTGTTTGAAGGATAGAGTGATAAGGAAGAGGAGAGACAGAAACCTTTTATCACTGATTTACTCCCCAAATGTCCAAAACTGCCAGGACTGTGGCCAGGACCCAGGAACTCCCTCCAGGTCTCCCAGGTGGGTGACCTCAGTACGTGGGCATTACTTGCTGTCTCCCAGATGTATTAGCCAGATGCTGGACTGGGTGAGTGGAGAGGCCAGGCCTTGAACCAGGCACTCTAATGAGGGATGCAGCAGCCAAATTCACTGCACCACAACACTCACCCCAAAACTCCTCATCTGTTAATTCCATTTTCCCATGAATATTCTGACATGTGTGTACACACACACACACATGCAAACATTCCTACAAGATGGCAGCAATGTTAATGAATTGCATAGTTAATACTTGTTTAAACGTGTGTGCATACCTTTCTTTGTCCTCTCCTTAGTTTTTGTCTTCTTGCACAAATCTACTCATTGCTCTGGGTTGGCTGACCTTGGGATCTGTCGGCTTTACTGGGTGAGAGGCGATTCCAGTACGCCTGCACACTCGTGTCCTTTTTCTGCAGCGTGTGTAAAACTAGGAAGCCTTTAACTCTCTTTGTCACCTTAAAGATAACCCAGTGTCCTCAGACATACTTTGTCCATCGAAAACCTAGATTTCAGTCTCCCTGAGGGCTGTCAGTGTTCCTGGGGGCTTTTGGTGTCCCTGGGGGCTGTCAGTGTTCCTGGGAGCTTTTGGTGTCCCTGGGGGTTGTCAGTGTCCCTGGGGCTGTCAGTGTTCCTAGGGACTGTCAATATTCCTGGGGGCTGTCAGTCTTTCTGGGGGCTGTCAGTGTTTCTAGGAGCTGTCAGTGTTCTTGGGGATGTGTTCCTGGAGACTGTAGGTGTTCCTGGGGGCTGTCAGTTTCCCTGGGGGCTGTCAGAGTTCCTGGGGGCTGTCAGTGTTCCTGGGGACTGTTAGTCTCCCTGGGGTCTGTCAGTCTCCCTGGGGGCTGTCAGTCTCCCTGGGGGATGTTAGTCTCCCTGGGGGCTGTCAGAATTCCTGGGAACTGTCAGTCTTTCTGGGGGCTGTCAGTGTTCCTGGGGGCTGCCGGTCTCCCTGGGGCTGGTTTAATAGTCTCAAAGTTTCTCACTTCCACACTCTGCACACCTGAAGTATTCTGCAGTTTTGACCTCAGTGGCTAAAGCATCGTGTACCAAGTGCTGTGTGCATATCCATGTGCATCATCCTCTGTGTGGCTTAGAGTGCCATGTGCATATCCGTGTGCACCATCCTCTGTGTGGCTTACACAGTGCTTCGTGAACTTGGGGGTTCATATTTCCCATCAATTCTGAACATTTCTGGCTGTGACTTCTTCACGTATCAATTCTCTTTCTGTCCTCTGTCTGAATGGGTCTACAGATAGATATGATTTTCCTCCTCCTTCCGATATTTCTTTTTCTAAAAGATTTTATTTATTTATTTGAGAGGTAGAGTTAGAGACAGTGAGAGGGAGAGACAGAGAGAAAGGTCTTCCTTCCATTGGTTCACTCCCCAAGTGTCTGCAATGGCCCAAGCTGTGCCAATCCGAAGCTATAAGCCAGGAGCTTCTTCTGGGTCTCCCACGTGGGTGCAGGGGCCCAAACACTTGGGCCATCTTCCACTGCTTTCCCAGGCCACAGCAGAGAGATGGACTGGAAGAGGAGCAACTGGGATTAGAACCAGTGCCCATATGGGATGCTGGTGCCACAGGTGGAGGATTAACCTAGTGTGCCATGGGACCGGCCCCCAAATATTTCTTGTGCTCTCTTCTCTACTTTTTGTCTTTCTTTCCATTCTCAATATTGGATATTTTCTAATGGTCTATGATTCTGTTCATTAGTTCTACTATGTTTTTTCTATTAGCAAACCCTGTCTCTCAAGTTCTTAATTTCAGCTATTCTATTTTTACAAGGCTGTAATTTGTAATTGTTTTTTTAAATATTGTAATTCTGTTGTGAATTTTTCTGCCTCATCACCTATCTTCCATGTTTTTGTTATTTCAAACCTGCATCTGACACCTCCAGCACATGGGCACCTGTCCATCTGATCCTCCAGCATGTGGGCACCTGTCCATCTGATCCTCCAGCACGTGGACACCTGTCTGTCTACTCCAGCACATGGGCACCTGTCGATCTGATCCTCCAGCACATGGGCACCTGTCCATCAGATCCTTCAGCATATGGGCACCTGTCCGTCTGATCCTCCAGCACATGGGCACCTGTCCATCTGATCCTCCAGCACGTGGGCGCCTGTCCATCAGATCCTCCAGCACATAGGCACCTGTCCATCAGATCCTTCAGCATATGGGCACCTGTCCGTCTGATCCTCCAGCACATGGGCACCTGTCTGTCAGATCCTCCAGCACATGGGCACCTGTCTGTCTGATCCTCCAGCACATGGGCACCTGTCCGTCAGATCCTCCAGCACATGGGCACCTGTCCATCTGATCCTCCAGCACATGGACTCCTTTCCATCTCCTCCAACACATGGACACCTGTCCATCAGATCCTCCAGCATATGGGCACCTGTCCATCTCTTCCAGCACATGGGCACCTGTCCGTCTGATCCTCCGGCACATGGGCGTCTTCCGTCTGATCCTCCGGCACATGGGTGCCTGTCCGTCTGATCCTCCGGCACATGGGCGCCTGTCCGTCTGATCATCCGGCACATGGGCACCTGTCCGTCAGATCCTGTTGCCTGGTTCTTCTCTTGTGTGCATTTCATCAGACACCTGCTGGTCAGGGCATCAGGTCTCAGTCACACAAGTGAACACTTCAGGGGATTTGTAAACATCTCAGTTTCCCCAGATCTCTCTCTCCATCCTCCCGAATGCAGCTCAATGCCATCAGGCTAAGTCCTCATGCAAGGCTGGGGTTTGAACCTTTTATGGCCAGGGGACCTCTGCTGGGTCTCTAGTGTTAGGAGACAGCTTTCACATCTACAGCCCAGGCATCACTCAGGCCCTCCTTCTCGTCCCAAGATGGCCAGCACTGTGTGACCACACAGCCAGGCTCACATGGGGAGGGGCACAGTGTCAGCCTCCTCTGTGTCCTTCCTCTCTCTCCCTCTGTGTGTGTGTGTTTCCTTCCTCTCCCTCCCCCCACCTTTGCATCCTTCCTCTCTGGGGCCTGAGCCCCTGCAAGCTGCACACTTTCCCATCTCTCCACTTTTTTGCTTCCTCCCCAGGTTGACATTTTCTTCAGGGCAGGGCCAGTTTGCTGCTGCAGCCTTGTCAGAACCGTGAGAGAAACCCTTCATTCCCAGGGTTCATGTACTCCTGATATCCAAAACATGAAAATGTTAGGATTGATTGAGAGGCTGTTAAAGCATAGGTGTTCAATGACCCCAGTGAGAATAACTGTGATGAAAGCTGTTACTGAGATGCGTGCTTCTGCTAACGATGATGATATTGCATAATCAAAACTTCACGTTACATTTTGGCTTTGTGATTTCACGTTCTGTGGAAGTAGGTGTCCTTAGTGTCAGTCACTTGGTACTGGTATTTCTCACTTTAACATTTGATCCATGTGTGGTTGCTGGTGAGTATGGTGTGTGTAACAGTAGTATTAATAGTGATGATTATAACAAGTGGCATGTGTTAACAGTGTCAGGAATGGCTCTACTTATTTTGCCTCGATTCCTCACACCTGCTCACCTCCAGCCATGTCACAATTGCCCTGGAATCACGACACTCTTTGCGGCCAATTTCTCAGCTCCCCAGACCGCCCCCCCCCCCCGCCTCTCTCCCTCTCTCCTTTGCTACTGAAGGATTTCATAAGACTGTTTTACACTCGGTGTGCCCGTCTTCCCTGCTTATAGTGCCACACCAAGAATAGGCTGTGTCAGCAGGTTTCCAGTTTCTAATCCACCTAGACACGAAGTAGGTGCACAGGGACCATGTGGAACCCATGGCCCCGTAGCCAGGCCATCTGAAATTGAAGTCCATGTGCAGAAAAGCACTCTTGAGTGGAAATCCCCAAATACCACAAGAATCTTACAGGTTTCTAGGTCTTTCTTTATTATAAAATAATACATTTTTTTTAACTTAAAGTCCTGATTAAGTAATAGGATCCCAGAAATTAATACTATGGGGGACCTTAATGAGTTTCTAACCCAGAAAAAATTCTGCTATTCCAGGGAGGCTGTGATGACCTGAACTGTGAGGCTCCCAAGGCCAGCAATTCCTTGTGACACTTTGCAAATTTATTATCCTATTAAACAATTCAGTGGATGCTAAGCAATCACTTGGTGAAAAATAATAATTGCTAAAATTATCAGGTGTGCCCTGGTATTAGCCAGGGACTATTCTAAAAATATTCACAAGGGTTTTTAATTTTTTTTGACAGGCAGAGTTGATAGTGAGAGAGAGAGACAGAGAGAAAAGTCTTCCTTTTTGCCATTGGTTCACCCTCTAATGGCCGCTGCGGCCGGCGCATCGTGCTGATCCAAAACCAGGAGCCAGGTGCTTCTCCTGGTCTCCCTTGCGGGTGCAGGGCCCAAGCACTTGGGCCATCCTCCACTGCCTTCCCGGGCCATAGCAGAGAGCTGGCCTGGAAGAGGGGTAACTGGGATAGAATCCGGCGCCCCAACCGGGACTAGAACCCGGTGTGCTGGCACCACAAGGTGGAGGATTAGCCTGTTAAGCCACGGCGCCAGCCAGGGTTTTTAATTTTTTAAAGATTTATTTATTTATTTGAAAGGGAGAGTGACAGAAAGAGAGAGGGAGGGAGGGAGGGAGAGAGAGAGAGAAAGAATCTTTCATCCCATGAAATGGCTAAAACTGCTGTGACTGAGCCAAGCCAAAGCCAAGAGCCAGAAACTCCATCCGGGTCTCCCACATGGTACAGGGACCTAAGTACTGGGGTCATGATCCAGTGCTTTCCCCAGCCATTAGTGAGGAGTTGGATCAGAAGTGAAGAAGGGGCCGGTGTTGTGGTATAGCTGGTAAAGCCACCACCTGGTTCATGGACATTCCATATGTGCTCCAGTTTGTGTGCCAGCTGCTCAACTTCCAATCCAGCTCCCTGCAAATGCTCCTGGGAAAAAGCAGTGGGAGATGGCCCAGGTACTTGGGCCCTTGCCACATACCCAGGTGACCTGAATGAAGCTCCTGGCTCCTGGCTTCAGCCTGGCTCATCACTGGCCATTGCAGCCATTTGGGGAGTGAACCAGTGGATGGAAAATGTCTCATCACTGTCTCTCCCTCCTGCTCTGTAACTCTGACTTTCAAATACACAAAAATCTTTAAAGAAAATGGAGAAGCTGGGATTCAAACCAGCGCTCATGTTGGATGCCAGTGTCTTAACCCTCTACGCCCCATTGCCAGCCCCAGCACTCACGTGGCGTGATGGCTGACTTTGCACCAGGGTGCCCAGTTTTTTATAGGCCTGAGATTGCTATTGGGCATTTTCAGATGTAATTGGTGGGTACAGCCTGTGAACTCTGTGTCGCAGCTGCCCCTCTGGGTCGCAGGGGTCCTCGCCCAATCTGTAGAAGGTTAAAGAGCAAAGTCTCAGGCACCCTGAGGAGCAGGTGGTTCTGAGCTGAGATGGTGACCTGGAGACTCTGCCCATCAGTTCTCAGCTGAGTGTCCTGCAGGTGGAGGACCTGCCAGCCATCCAGTTGTGTGAGCCAGTTCCTTAAAAGTTTTCTCCTTTCATAACACACACAGCCAGTTAGGAAGGTTCCCTCTGCCCTCACTGACTTCCAAGTGCTGTCAGCAATCCACACAGTGTGCATCAGCACCACCATGCTCCAGGCAAATCCACCATAAAAATCTACCCAAGGAATTTCAGGAATTATTCATAGATTTTGATAGATGATGATGCTGGTGATGATAGAAAGATACATATATAGATAAATGATAGAGATGGGAACAGATAGATGATGGATGATGATCCTAGATAGGTAAGTGATATAGATGATAGATAATCATAGATAGATGACAGGTAGATAGATGATCACAGATGATGGATAGATGCTCATAGATGATTAATAGATAATAGCTAGACAGACAATAGATGGTGGTCATAGATGATAGATAATTATAGATGGATGAGGCCGGCGCCGTGGATCAACAGGCTAATCCTCCGCCTTGCGGCGCCGGCACACCGGGTTCTAGTCCCGGTCGGGGCACCGATCCTGTCCCGGTTGCCCCTCTTCCAGGCCAGCTCTCTGCTGTGGCCCGGGAGTGCAGTGGAGGATGGCCCAAGTGCTTGGGCCCTGCACCCCATGGGAGACCAGGAGAAGCACCTGGCTCCTGCCATCGGAACAGCGCGGTGCGCCGGCCGCAGCGCGCTACCGCGGCGGCCATTGGAGGGTGAACCAACGGCAAAAGGAAGACCTTTCTCCCTGTCTCTCTCTCACTGTCCACTCTGCCTGTCAAAAAAAAAATAATAATAATAAAAAATTATAGATGGATGACAAGTAGATAGACAATAGATGGTGACGATCATAGATGACAGATGGTGATCATAGATGAGTGATGATGATAGATGAATAATCATAGATAATAGATTTGGTCGTAGATGATTAATAGATAATAGATAACAGATAGATGATGATCACAGATGATAATCATAGATGGAGATCACAGATGGTAGATAATGACAGATACATAATCATAGATACAGATGATAGATGATAGAAAATAGGTGATAGATGGTGATCACAGATGACAGATAATGACAGATGCATAATTGCAGCTAGATGACAGGCAGGCAGACTGGTATCTTCTACAGGCTCTGTTCTGTGGTCCCAGAAGTGCACTGAAGTGCACGCCTTAGTGCCTTAGTTTATGGGACAGCCCTGCAAAGGCAGCCCACTGGCCTGGGCCTGGCCTAGTGGGGCTTGGAGCTCAAGGCCTTCAGCAGAGCTGAGCTGCTGAGAGAAAGAGAGAGAGACAGCTCCCAGCAAGCTCCAGAACCTCCCCATTTCTTCATGCCACATACCAGTCTGTCATCCAGGCCCAGGGACGAGCTGACCCCGGTCTGGCCTGCAGCCAGCAGCTGCAGGACTGTGCAAGGAGCAGCAGAGGATTCTGCTCTGAGAGGGACTTGCTCAGCCTGGCCACATCCAGAGGCAGTGGAACCTTCAAGAGGGGGGTCTGGGCGGTGCTGGTACCTGGGGAGGGATCAGGGAGCTCTGGTGCTGTGTACACACAGAAGCCCTAGGAGCATGCTCCACACATGGTCATGGCCGGCAGCTCTCTCCATGGCACCCTTGCCGCCTGTGCATCCCTGGCACCCTCTCCAGGGCTGGCTTCCTCCCAGCACCACCACTTGTCACCCTGGGGCTTGCACAATGTGTGAATCTCCCTGAGCCGAGCTTCAGTTCCAGGGCCGCCATATCAGATGGCACTAAGCCCACAGCCACAAGGCAGGCATGCAGACACACTCAATGAGACCTGTGTCCTCAGCCTCCATGGCACCTCGCTATTGGCAGAGCTAGGAGTGAACTCAGGGGCGTCAGAGTCCATGCTAGGCTGTGTCCTGCTGGACAGGGCCACTCCCCAGCTGCCAGAGCCACATTGGCCACCCTGAAGTTCCTGGTGTCATTGCTGTGAGCAGGGGGAGCGGCCTCACTTCAGAGCCCACACCCTCCATGTGCAGGGTTCACCACCTGCCAAGGTTGTCCCCAGGACAGAGGCCGAGGCCCCCAGGCTGTGGCTCCCAGCTGTCAAGGGGATGGAGGGGAGGCCACCACCCAGGGCCCCTGTGGTGGTGGGATGCTTGATTCACTGCAGATCAGGAAACTGCTCAAGTGTCCCCAGAGGTTGGGGTCCCAGGGGTTCCGAATGACAGGGAGGAGGCTGGGCAATGTGGGTCCCAGGTGCCCAGGAGAGACCTGGGCTTCTGAGTGTCAGGGAGGGGGCTGAGTGTCTGGGGTCCCAAGTGACAGGGAGTGGCCGGGAGTCAGGAGTCACGGGTGCCAGGGAGGTTGTTGGTATTGAGGTCAAGTGGCAGAGAGGGGCCGAGCGTCAGGGGTCCTGGTGACAGGGAAGAAGTCAGTCATCTCGGTTGCCAGGGAAGCGGCTTGGTGTCTGGGGTCCTGAGAGACAGGGATGAGCCTGGTGTTGGGGCCACAGGTGCCAGGGAGGGGTCGGGAATTGGGTCTTGGTGCCAGGGATGGCCAGGCGTTGGGGGTCACGGGTTTCAAGGAGGGGTCCAGGCATCAGGGATCCCTGGGCCCAGAAGGGAGCTGGGCGATATGGGTCCTGAGTACCAGGGAAGGGGCTGGGCATTGGGGGTCCAGGGTGCCAGAGAAGAGGCCGGGTGTCAGGGATCACGGGTGCCAGGGAGGAGGTCGGGGGGGTCTCGGGTGACAGGGAGAGTTTGGGCATCAGGGGTCCCGACTTCTAGGGAGGGGCCAAGCATCAGGGGTCCCGGGTGCCAGGTAGGGGCTGGGCGTCGAGGGTCCCAGGTGCCAGGGAGGGGCCTGGTGTCGAGGGTCCTGGTTGCCAGGAAGAGGACTGGCCTCAGATTCTTGGGTTCCAGGGAGATGCTGGGCACTGGGGAAGGGGTCGGGCGTCTGGGGTCATGGATGCCAGGGAAGGGGTTGGGCATCCCGGGTAACAGGGAGGGGGTCAGGTGTCCTGGGTAACAGGGAGGAGGCTGGGCATCTGGGGTCCCCAGAGACAGGGAGAGGGCCAGGTACCAGGGAAGGGCTGGGCGTCAGGGATCCCGGGTGCCTGGGAGGGAGCTGGAAGTCGGGGGTACCAAGTGACATGAAGGGCCAGGCACCAGGAGTCACAGGTGCCAGTGAGGGCCAGGCGTCAAGGGTCCTGGGTGCCAGGGAAGGGGCCAGGCATCACAGGTCCCTGGTGCCAGTAAGGGGGCCTGGCATCTGGGGTCCCCAGTGACAATGAGGGGCCGGGATTGGGAGTCCTGGGTACCAGGAAAAGGGCCTGGCATCAGGGTACCAGGTGACAAGGAAGGGGCTGGGCGTCAGGGGTCACAGGTGCGAGGGAGGGGCCGGGCATCGGGGGTACCATGTGTCAGGGAAGGGGTCATGGGTCCCGGGTACCAGAAAAGGCTGGGAGTTGATGTTCCGGGTGCCAGGGAGGGGTCTGGGCTTCTGGGGTCCTTAGAGACAGCAAAGGGCCAGGCATAATGGTTCACGGGTGCCAGGGAGGGGGTTGGGGGTTCCCAGGTGCCAGGGAGGGTTCGGGCATCAGGGGTCCAGGTACCAGGGATGGCCGGGCTTCAGAGGTCAAGGGTTTCAAGGAGGGGTCCAGATGTAAGGGATCCCTGGGCCCAGATGGGAGCCAGGCGATTTGGGTCCCGGGTACCAGGGAATAGGCTGGGCATCAGGGGTCCAGGGTGCCAGGGAAGAGGCCGGGCATCTGGGGTTTCGAGTACAGCAAGGGTCTCAGCATCTGGGTTCATGGGTGCCAGGGAGGGGGTCGGGTGTCCTGGGTGCCAGGGAGAATTCAGGTATCAGGGGTCCCAGGTGCGAGGGAGGGGCAGGGCATCAAGGGTTTTTGGTGCCAGGGAAGGGATTGGGCATTGGGTCCAGGGTGCAAGGGAGGAGGCCAGGCGTCAGGGATCCCATGTGAAAGGGAAGGGCTGGCTTTTCTCTCTGTCTCTCTCTCTCTCACTGTCCACTCTGCCTGTCAAAAAAAAAAAAAAAGAAAGGGAGGGGCTGGACATCAGGTGTCCTGGATGCCCAGGAGGGGCCTGGGCTTCTGGGATCCCTAGAGACAGGGAGAGGCCCAGACAATGGGGGTCCCGGGTACCAGGGAATGGCATCACAGCAGGGAAGGGGCTGGGTGTCATGGATCCCGGGTGCCTGGGAGCGGGCCAGAAGTCGGGGATCCCAAGTGACATGGAATGCCCGGCGTTGGGAGCCACAGGTGCCAGGGAGAGCCAGGCACCAAGGGTCCTGGGTGCCAGTGAAGGGGCTGGGCGTCACGGGTCCCCGGTGCCAGTAATCTGGGGTGCCCAGTGACAGTGAGGGGCCAGGCTTCGGGAGTCCTGGGTGTCCAGTAAGGGGCTAGATGGTGTGGGTCCTGGGTACCAGGGAATGGGTTGGGCCTCAGGGAATGGGCTGGGTGTTGTGGGTCTGGGGTGCCAGGAAGGGGGCCAGATTCAGGGATCATGGGAGCCAGGGTGGAGGCCAGACTTCGAGGTCATGGGTGCCAGGGAGGGGGTTGGTGGTCCCGGGTGCCAGGGAGGCGGCCAAGCCTCATGGGTCCTGGGTGCCACGGAAGGGGCTGGGCAGCAGGATTTCTGGAAGACAGGGAGGGGGCCAGGCGGCAGGGATTCTGGGTGCCAGGGAAGGAGTTGGGGGTCCTGGGAGCCAGGGAGGGGCCAGGTTTCGGGGTCCCTGGTGCCAGGGAAGGATCTGGGCCCAGTGTTCCTGAGTGCCAGGGAGGGGGCTGGGTGCAAGGAAGGGGTCGGAGTCCCGGGTGCCAGGGAGGGGATGGGCGTCAAGGTTCCTTGGTGCCAGGGAAGGCACCGTGTGTCAGGGGTCCATGGTGCAAGGGATGAGACCAGGCATCATGGTCCGGAGAGACAGGTGGGGGCTGGGCAATGGGGGTCCTGGGTACCAGGAAAGGAGCTGGTCATCAGGGAAAGAGCTGGGCATCAGGAATCAGGGGTGCCAGGGAGGGGGCCGGATGTCGGGAGTCTCAAATGACAAGGAAGGCCAAGCGACGGGGTCACGGGTGCCAGGGATGGTGTCGAGGGTCCCGGGTTCCAGGGAAGAGGCTGGGTGTCAATGTCTAGGGTGCCAGGGAGGGGGCTGGACTTCAGAGTCCTGGGTGCAGGGAGGGGGCCGGGTGTTGGGGGTCCCGGGTGCCAGGGAGGTGCTGTGTGTCAACAGCTAGGGTGTCAGGGAAGGGGCCGGACA
Organism: Lepus europaeus; assembly: GCF_033115175.1. Classification (NCBI taxonomy): domain Eukaryota; kingdom Metazoa; phylum Chordata; class Mammalia; order Lagomorpha; family Leporidae; genus Lepus; species Lepus europaeus. Next base: position 67,884,235 of record NC_084844.1, read on the forward strand.
TCTGGGGTCAAAGGTTCCAGGGAGGGTGTCAAGTGTCCTGGGTGCCAAGGAGGGGCTTGGTGTTGGGGTCTGGGTGTCAGGGAGGGGGCCAGAACTTGGGGGTCCCAAGTGACAGGGAAGGGGTCAAGGGTCCCAGGTCAGGTTCCAGGGAGGTCCTGGGCGTCAGGGTCCCGGGGGCAGGGAGGGGGCTGGGTGTTGGGGGTTCTGGGTGCCAGGGAAGGGGGCCAGACATAGGGTGTCACAGGTGTCAGGGAGGGGGCTGGGTGTCTGCAGTCCCAAGTAACAGGGAGGGGCTGGTCTTTGGGGTTCCTGGGTGCCAGGGAGGGGGCTGGGTGTGGGGGGTACCGCGTGTCAGGGAAGGGGGTCATGGGTCCCGGGTGCCAGGGAGAGACCGGGAGTTGATATTCCGGATGCCAGGGAGGGGGCTTGGCGTCTGGGGTCCTGAGAGACAGGGAGGGGCCAGGCGTCATGGGTCACTGGTGCCAGGGGGGTGTTGGATGTCCTGGGTGCCAGGGAGGGGTCGGGCATCAGGGATCCGGGTGCCAGGGATGGGCGGGCTTCAGGGGTCATGGGTTTCAAGGATGGGTCCACACATCAGGGATCCTGGGGCCCAATAGGGAGCCAGGTAATGGGGGCCCCGGGTACCAGGGAAAGGGCTGGGTGTTGGGGTTCCAGTGTGCCTGGGGGGAGGCCAGGCATCAGGGTTCCTGGGTGTCAAGGAGGGGGGCAGGTGTCAGGGGTCACGGGTGCCAGGGAGTGGGCCGGACGTTGGGGGTAAAGGGTGTCAGGGAAGTTTTCAGATGTCCTGGGGCCAGAGGGAGTAGGGCAATGGGGGTCCCGGGTATCAGAAAGGTGCTGGGTGTCTGCGGTCCCACTGACAGGGAGGGACCGGGCATCAGGGATCACGGGTGCCAGGGAGGGAGTCGGGAGTCCTGGGTGCCAGGGAGGGGTCGGACGTTAGGTGTCCTGGGTGCCAGGGAGGGCCCGGGCATCTAGGGTCCTGAGAGACAGGGAGTGGCCTGGTGTTGGGAGTCATGGGTGCCAAGGAGGGCATTGGGGGTCCCGGGTGCCAGGGAGGGGTCAGGTTTCAGGGCTCCAGGTGCCAGGGAGGGCCAGGTGTTGGCTGTCATGGGTGCTAGGGAGGCGGCTGGACGTCGGAGTCCAAGGGTTTCAAGGAGGGGTCCAGGCATCAGGGATTCCTGGGCCCAGGAGGGAGCTAGGCGATTTGGGTCCCGGGTACCAGGGAAGGGGCTGGGTGTCAGGGGTCCAGGGTGCCAGGGAAGATGCCGGGAGTCTGGGTTCCCGGATGTCAAGGAGGGTGGCAGGTGTCAGGGATCATGGGTGTCAGGGAGGGGCAGGGCATCGGAGGTCACAGGTTCCAGGGAGGGTCTTGGGGGTCTCGGGTGCCAGGGAGGGTTTGGGCATCAGGGGTCTGGGGTGCCAGGGAGGGGCTGGGCATCGAGGGTCCTGGGTGCCAGGGAAAGGGCCGGGTGTCAGGGGTCCTGGGTACAAGGGTGGAGGTCGGGTGTCATGAGTCCTGAGTGAACAGGAGAGGATGGACATCAGTGTCCCAGGTGCAAGGGAGGGGCTGGGCGTCAGGGTCCTGGGTGCCAGGGAAGTGGCTGGACACCGGGGTCTTGGGAGCCAGGGAGATCTTGGACGTCGGGAATAGGCTGGGTGTCTGGGGTCATGGGTATCAGGGAGGGGGTTGGAAGTCCCAGGTAACAGGGAGGGGGCCAGGTGTCTGGGGTCCCAAGTGACAGGGAGGGGCCGGGCATCAGGGGTCTCAGGTGCCAGGGAGGGGTCAGGCATCAAGGGTTCTGGGTGTCAGGTAGGGGATGGGTATCAGGGGTCCTGGGTGCCAAGGAGGAGATGGGCATTGAGGGTCCTGGGAGTCAGGGAAGGGGCTGGGTGTCAGGGTTCCCAGGTGCAAGGGAGGAGACTGGGCGTCAGGTGTCCCAAGTGACAGGGAGGGGGCTGGGTGATGTGGGTCCCAGGTGCCCAGGAGGGGCCTGGGCATCTGGAGTTCTGTGAGACAGGGAGGGGTCCAGTCGATGGGGGTCCTGGGTACCAGGGAAGGGGCTGGGCATCAGGGAAAGGGCCAGACATGGGGAATCAGGGGTGCCAGGGAGGGGGCCAGGTGTCAGGGGTCACGGGTGCCGGGTAGCGGTCAGGCATCAGGGCTCCCGGGTGCCAGGGATGGGGTTGGGTGTCCCGGGTGCCAGGGAGGGCTGGGCGTCTGGGGTCACGGGTGCCTTGGAGGAGGCCAGACGTCGGGGGTCCCAGGTTTCAAGGAGGGGGCCAGGTGTCAGGGATCCCTTGGCCCAGCAGGGAGCCGGGTGATTTGAGTCCTGGGTACCAGGGAAGGGGGTCGGCATTGGGGGTCCAGGGTGCCAGGGAGGAGGCCGGACATCAGGGGTCCCATGTGACAGGGAGGGGACAGGAGTCGGTGGTCACAGGTGCCAGGGAGGAGGTCGGGGGTCCTGGGTGACAGGGAGGGGTCAGGCGTCAAGGTTCCTTGGTTCCAGGGAGGGGCCAGGCATCAGGGGTCCAGGGTGCCAGGGAGGGGATGGGCGTCGAAGGTCCTGGATGCTAGGGAAGGGGCTTGGCATTAGGGGTCCTGGGTGCAAGGGAGGAGACTGGGCATCAGGGGTCCCGAGTAACAGGGAAGGGGCTGGGCGATGGGGGTTCCAAGTGCCCAGGAGGGGCTGGGCTTCTGGAGTCCTGAGAGACAGTGAAGGGCCCGGGCAATGGGGGTCCCAGGTACAGGGAAGGGGCTGGGCGTCGGGGAAGGGGCCAGGCATTGGGGATCAGGGGTGCCAGGGAGGGGGCCAAATGTCAGGGGTCTCGACAGGGAGGGCCAGGCGATGGGGTCATGGGTGCCAGGGAGGGTGTCGAGGGTCCTGGGTGCCCGGGAAGAGGCCGGGTGTCAGTGTCCAGGGTGCCAGGGAGGGGGCTGGACGTTAGGGTTCTGGGTGCAGGGAGGGGCCCGGGCGTTGGGGGTCATGGGTTCCAGGGAGGGGGTCAGGGGTCTCCGGTGCCAGGGAGGTGCTGGGCATTGGGGTCCCAGGTGCAGAAAGGGGGCCAGGCTTGGGGGTCCTGGGTACCAGGGAGGGGGCCGGGCGGTGGGAGTCCTGGGTCCCAAGAAGGTGCCAGGAAGGGGGCCGGACATCGGAAGTCACAGGTGCCAGGGAGGGGGCCAGGCATCTGCGGTCCCAAGTGACAAGGAGGAGCCAGGCGTCGGGGGTCCCAGGTGCCAGGATGAGGCCGGGTGTCAGGGGTCCCAGGTGCCAGGGAAGGGCCGGCCTCAGCAGTCATGGGTGTCAAGGAGGGGTCCAGGCATCAGGGATCCTGGGGTCCAGTTGGGAGCTTGGCAATGGGGGTCCCGGGTACCAAGGAAGGGGCTGGGTGTTGAAGGTCCGGGATGCCAGGGAAGGCCGGGTATCAGGGTTCCGGGGTGACAAGGAGGGGGCCAGGCGTCAGGGTTCATGGGTGCCATGGAGGGGGCCAGACGTCAGGGGTTATGGGTGTCAGGGAGGAGGCCAGGTGTCAGAGGTCCTGGGTGAAGGAGGGGCCAGGCATTGGGGATTTTGGGGCCCAGTAGGGAGCTGGGCGATGGGGGTCCCTGGTGCCAAGGAAGGGGCTGGGTACCAGGGAGGGTTGGGTGTCAGGGGTCCCAGGTGCCAGGGATGGGCTGGGCGTCGAGGGTCCTGCATGCCAGGGAGGGGGCCAGGCGTTGGGGATCCCGGGTACCAGGGAAGGGGTCAGAGGTTCTGGGTGCCAGGGAGGGGCTGGGCATTGAGGGTCCTGGGTGCCAGGGAGTGGGCTGAGCATTGGGGGTTCTGGGTGCCAGGGAGGGGGCTGGGTGTCTGGGGTCCTAAGAGACAGGGAGGGGCCTTGTGTCAGGGCCACAGGTGCCAGAGAAGTTGTTGGGTTCCGGAGTGCCAGAGAGGGGTCGGGAATCAGGTCTGGGTGCCAGGGATGGCTGAGCATCAGGGGTCATGGGTTTCAAGGAGGGGTCCAGGCATCAGGGATTCCTGGGCCCAGGAGGGAGTCGGGCGATTTGGGTCCCGAGTACTAGGGAAGGGGCTAAGTGTCGGGGTCCAGGGTGCCAGAGAAGAGGCTGGGCGTTGGGGGTCACAGATGCCAGGGAGGAGGTTGGGGGGGGTCTCGGGTGACAGGGAGGGTTTGGGCATCAGGGGTCCCAGGTGCCAGGGAGGGGCCAGGCATCAGGGGTCCCAGGTGCCAGGGAAGAGGCCTGTCGTCACATTCTTGGGTTCCAGGGAGATGCTGGGCATTGGGGAAGGGACCGGGCATCTGGGGTCATGGGCGCCAGGGAGGAGGTCAGGCATCCTGGGTAACAGGGAGGGGGCTGGGCGTCTGGAGTCCCCAGAGATAGGGAGGGGCTAGATATTGGGTATGCCAGATGCCCATGAGGAGCCCGGGCTTCTGGGGTCTCCAGAGACAAGGAGAGGCCCAGATGATGAGGTCCTGGGTACCAGGGAAAGGGCTGGGTGTCAGGGAAGTGGCTGGGCATCAGGGATCCCGGGTGCCTAGGAGGGGCTGGAAGTTGGGGGTCCCAAGTGACATGGAGGGCCAGGTGTCGGGAGTCACAGGTGCCAAGGAGGGCTGGGCGTCAAGGGTCCAGGTGCCAGGAAAGGGGCCAGGCATCACGGGTCCCTGGTGCCAGTAAGGGGCTGGGTGTCGGGAGCCCTGGGTGCTTGGTAAGGGGCTGGATGGTGTGGGTCCTGGGTACCAGGGAATGGGTTGGGTGTTGGGGAAGTGGCCAGGTGTTGGGGGTCTGGGGTGCCAGGGAGGGGGCCAGACTTCGGGGGTCACGTGACCCATGGTGGAGGCCGGTCTTTGAGGTCATGTGTGCCAGGCAGGGGGTCCATGGTCCTGGGTGCCAGGAAGGGGCCCGGTGTCAGGGTCCTGGTGCAGGGAAGGGGCCGGGCGGTGGGAGTCCTGGGTGCCAGGGAGGCAGCCAAGCCTCGTGGGTCCTGGGTTCCATGGAAGGGGCCAGGCCGCAGGGTTCCTGGGTGTCAGGGAGGGGGCCGGGTGTTGAGGGTCCTGGGTGCCAGGGAGGGGGCCAGACATTAGGTTTCCCAGGTACCTTGGAAGGGGATGGGGGTCCCAGGTGCCAGGGAGGGGTTGGGCATCAGGGGTCCTGGGTGCCAGGGAGGGACCATGCATCAAGGTTCCTGGGTGCCAGGGAGAGGGCCTGGCATCAGGGATCCCGAGTGTCAGGGAAGTGGTCAGGTTTCCCAGGTACCAGGGAAGAGGCTGGGAGTTGACGTTCCAGGTTCCAGGGAGGGCCGGGCATCGAAGGTCCTGGGTGCCAGGGAGGGGGATGGGTGACTCGAGTCACAGGTATCAAGGAGGGGACCAGGCGTCAGGGATCCTGGGGTCCAGTAGGGAGATGGGTGATGGGGGTCCGGGGTACCAGGGAAGGGGCTGTGCATTGGGGGTCCAGTATGCCTGGGTGGCAGTGAGCGTCAGCATTCCCAGGTGACAAGAAGGGTACCAGGTGTCGGGGATCACGGGTGCCAGGGAGGAGGCCGTGTGTCAGGGATCCTTGTTGTCAAGGAGGGGCCAGGCATTGGGGATCCTGGAGCCCAGGAGGGAGCCAGGCGATAGGGGTCCCGGGTACCAGGAAAGGGGCCTGGTGTCAGGGTCCTGGGTGCCAGAGAAGGGGCCGGGCGCCAGGGTTCCCAAGAGCGAGGGAGGGGCCAGGCATCGGAGGTACTGTGTGTCAGGGAAGGGGTCAGGTTTCCCGGGTACCAGGGAAGAGGCTGGGAGTCGACGTTCCAGGTGTCAGGAAGGGCCCGGGCATCGAAGGTCCTGGGTGCCAGGGAAGGGGCTGGGCGACACGGGTCACAGGTGTCAAGGAGGGGGCCAGGCGTCGGGGATCCCAGGGCCCAGTAGGGAGCTGGGTGATGGGGGTCCCGGGTACCAGGGAAGGGGCCTGGTATCAGGGTCCCGGGTGCCAGGGAAGGGGCCGGGCACCAGGGGTCCCGGGTGCAAGGGAGGGCTGGGCATCCTGTGTCATGGGTGCCAGGGAGGCGGCTGGACGTCTGGGTTCATGGGTTTCAAGGAGGGGTCCAGGCATCAGGGATTCCTGGGCCCAGGAGGGAGCCAGGCAATTTGGGTCCCGGGTACCAGGGAAGGGGCTAGGCATCAGGGGTCCAGGGTGCCAGGAAGGAGGCTGGGTGTCTGGCGTCCCAAGTGACAGGGAGGAACTGGGCATCAGGGGTCACGGGTGCAAGGGAGGGGCTGGGTGACAGGGTCCTGGGTGCCAGGGAAGAGGCCGGGCGTCGGGGTCCAGGGAGATCTTGGACATCAGTGGAGAGGCCGTGTGTCTGGGGTCATGGGTGCCAGGGAGGGGGTTGGAAGCCCCAGGTAACAGGGAGAGGGCTGGGTGTCTGGGGTCCCAAGTGACAGGGAGGGGCCAGGCGTCAGGGGTCACGGGTGCCAGGGAGGGGGTTGGGAGTCTCAGTTGCCAAGGAGGGGTCAGGCATCTAGGGTCCTGGGTGCCAGGTAGGGGACGGGCATCAGGGGTCCTGGGTGCCAAGGAGGAGATGGGCACCGAGTGTCCTGGGTGTCAGGGAAGGGGCTGGGTGTCAGGGGTTCCAGGTGCAAGGGAGGAGACTGGGCATCAGGGGTCCCGAGTGACAGGGAGGGGGCCGGGCAATGTGGGTTCCAGGTGCCCAGGAGGGGCCTGTGCTTCTGGAGTCGGGTGTTGGGGGTCCCGAGTTCCAGGGAAGGGTTTGGAGGCTCCAGGTGCCAGGGAGGGGCCAGGCATTGAGGGTCCTGGGTGCCAGGGAGGGGCCTGGCGTCGAGGGTCCTGGCTGCCAGGGAAGAGGCCTGGAGTCAGATTCTTGGGTTCCAGGGAGATGCTGGGTGTTGGGGAAGGGGCCGGGCATCTGAGGTCATGGGAGCCAGGGAGGTTTCAGGTGTCCCAGGTCACAGGGAGGGGCCGGGCATCTGGGGTCTCATGTGACAGGGAGGGGCTGAGTGTCTGGGGTCCCGAGTGACAGGGAGGGGCTGGATGTCGGGTGTCCCGGATGCCCAGGAGGTTCTGGGCTTCTGGGGTCCCCAGAGACAGGGAGAGGGTCAGGAGATGGGGGTCCCAGGTACCAGGGAAGGGCTGGGCATCAGGGAAGGGGCCGGATATCAGTTATCCCGGGTGCCTGGGAGGGGGCCGGAGGTCGGGGGTCCCAAGTGACATGGAGGGCCAGGCGTCGGGAGTCACAGGTGCCAGGGAGGGCTGGGCGTCAAGGGTCCAGGTGCCAGGGAATGGGCCAGGCATCACAGGTCCCCGGTGCCAGTAAGGGGGCCTGGTGTCTGGGGTCCCCAGTGACAGTGAGGGGCTGGGCATTGGGAGTCCCGGGTGCCTGGTAAGGGGCTGGATGTTGTGGGTCCCGGGTACCAGGGAATAGGTTGGGCATTGGGGAAGTGGCCAGATATTGGGGGTCTGGGGTGCCAGGGAGGGGGCCAGACTTCGGGGGTCACATGATCCATGGTGGAGGCCGGTCTTTGAGGTCATGTGTGCCAGGGAGGGGGTCGGTGGTCCCAGGTGCCGGGGAGGTGCCTGGTGTTAGGGTCCTGGGTGCATGGAAGGGGGCAGGCGTTGGGAGTCCTGGGTGCCAGGGAGGCGGCCAAGTCTCATGGGTCCTGGGTGCCACGGAAGGGGCCGGGCAGCAGGGTTCCTGGGTGTCAGGGAGAGGGCCCGGTGTTGAGGGTCCTGGATGCCAGGGAGGGGGCCGGACATCAGGTGTCCCGGGTGCTTGGGAGGGGGTCGGGTGTCCCGGTACCAGGGAGGGGCTAAGTGTCAGGGTCCCAGGTGCCAGGGAAGGATCTGGGCCCAGTGTTCCTGATTGCCAGGAAGGGCGCCAGGCGACGTGGGTCCTGGGTCCAGGGAGGGGTCGGGAGTCGATGATCCGGATGCCAGGGAGGGGGCTGGGCGTCTGGGGTCCTGAGAGACAGGGAGGGGCCGGGCGTCGTGGGTCACGGGTGCCAGTGAGGGGGTTGGGGGTCCCGGGTTCTAGGAAGGGTCGGGCGTCAGGGATCCAGGTGCCAGGGACGGCTGGGCTTCAGGGGTCACGGGTTTCAAGGATGGGTCCACACATCAGGGATCCTGGGGCCCAATAGCAGCTGGGCAATGGGGGTCCCAGGTACCAGGGAAGGGGCTGGGTGTTGGGGTTCCAGTGTGCCTGGGGGGAGGCCGGGCATCAGGGATCTTGGGTGTCAAGGAGGGGGGCAGGTGTCAGGGGTCACGGGTGCCAGGGAGGGGGCCAGATGGTGGTAACCGGTGTCAGGGAAGTTTTCAGGTGTCTCGGGGCCCAGAGAGATCTGGGCAATGGGGGTCCCGGGTACCTGGAAAGGGGCCTGGTGTCAGGGGTCCCGGGTACCAGGGAAAGGGCTGGGCATCAGGGGTCCAGGGTGCCAGGGAGGAGGCTGGGCGTCTGAGGTCCCGAGTGACAGGGAGGGGCCGGGAGTCGGCGCTCACGGGTGCCAGGGAGGTGTTCGGGGGTCTCAGGTGCCAGGGAGGGTTTGGGCATCAGAGGTCCCAGGGCGGGGCATTGAGGGTCCTGGGTGCCAGGGAAAGGGCCGGGCGTCAGGGTCCTGGGTGCAAGGATGGAGGCCAGTCGTCCTGGGTCCCAAGTGACATAGAGGGGCCGGACATCCGGTGTCCCAGGTGCCAGGGAGGTCCTGGCATCGAGGGTCCCGTTTGCCAGGGAAGAGGCCGGGCGTCGGGGTCTTGGGAGCCAGGGAGATCTTGGACATCGGGGAAGAGGCCAGGTGTCTGGGGTCACGGGTGCCATGGAGGGGGTCGGGGATCTTGGGTGCCAGGGAGGGGCCGGGCATCAGGGGTCCTGGGTGCCAGGGGTGCCGGGCGTCTGGCGTCATGGATGCCAGGAAAGGGGCTGGGCTTCGGGGAAGGGGCTGGGCTCTGGGGATCCGGTGTGCTAGGGAGGGGGCCGAACGTCAAGGGGTCACAGGTACCAGGGAACGAGTCGGGGTTCTCAGGTGCCAGGGAGGGACCGGGCATCGATGGTCCCGGGTACCAGGGAAGAGGCTGGGCGTCGTGGGTCCCGGGTGTCCTGGTATGGCCGGGCGTCGGGGGTCCCGGGTGCCAGGGAAGGGTTCCAGGGTCCCAGGCAGCTTCCACCTGTTCCGCTTTCCCCCTGTCTGGACTCCCGGGCCCACACACTCACCATGTCGCAGTCCTCAGTTCCTAGGTACCCGGCGACCCCCCGCTTGTGAAGGTGGAGAGCACAGACCCCGATTGGGCTCACCTCGCTCTGCGGAGGAACTCTAAGACCACTGTGACGTCAAGATCCCGCGTGATGACATCACCATGCCTGATTGGATGGGGGCGCACACAGCGTCACAAAAGACTCAGCCAATCAGCTTCCTCCAAGGTGTGGCTCCTTAACCAGTCTGTGCTTGGTGTGAATCAGGAGAGGTGGGAAGCAGACCCCTGCCCTCCTCTCCCCGTGGTGCACCTGCCATCTGCTGGGGTCGCCCTGGGGTCGCCCTGTGCTTCCCGCAGGCGGATCCTGGCTGCAGCTTGCGGTCACCTGCTTCAGGTGAGTTAAAATTCTGCTTCTTGGCTTAGGGGCTTTCGCATTGTATTTCTGCTCATTTTTCTGTTGGGCCATTTGTATCATGTTTTAATACGGATTTGAAGAATGCTTAAAGGCATCACATAATTGAATCCTTTTTCTTGCTCCTGTCAATATATGTTTTCCACTCTGCCTACTGACCTTTAATATCTTCTATTTGTTTTTTGCTGGTGCTTGGTAATCTAATGGATTTTAAAAATATCAATCATTCCTGAAATCTCGTTCAATTCATTTATCAGTTTTTGTTTTTAGATATTATGGATTCTCTCTAAATAAAGATCTATAATATACTGACATTGTATTGCTTAGAAATTGATTTTTACACCTTATTTTTTCCTTTTGTTCTTTTTCCCTCTCCCCCGACTACTTGGAGACGAAAGAAAGAAAGAAAGAAAGAGAGAAAGAGAGAAAGAGAGAGAGAGAAAGAGAGAGAGAGAGAAAGAGAGAGAGAGAGAGAGAGAGAGGAAGGAAGGAAGGAAGGAAGGAAGGAAGGAAGGAAGGAAGGAAGGAAGGAAGGAAAGAAGAAAGAAAGAAAGAAAGAAAGAAAGAAAGAAAGAAAGAAGGAAAGAAGGAAGGAAGGAAGGAAGGAAGGAAGGAAGGAAGGAAAGAAAGAAAGAAAGAAAGAAAGAAGGAAAGAAAGAAGGAAAGGGAAAGGAAAGGGAAGGAAAGAAAGGAAAGAAAAGAACCACAGCCTGGAATTCTGGAATTGAGGATTTTTAGGTTCACTAACTCTATGCTAAGGAAGACAAGTGCATGTGTGAATTTCATAGGCCTCACTTTCCAGTATAAATATATTACTTCTATTTGGAATAAATGCCTTGATCAGAGTAAGGAAGCCACAGTTTATTTTTACTAAAGAAAAGTAAGTTTTTTTAATTGCATGCTGATTTTTTAAATGCTTTTCAACATTCAATCTAAATGGTCATGTGATTTTCTTGAATTTTTCCACTACCTGGACAATCTACATGGCTTGTTCAAAATGTTAACCACCTCTTGCATTTTTTCTTCTATCTCACTTGTCATTAATTTTATTTTCATATGTATTTCATTTATCATAAAACGACTAGGGAGATATGCATGTGTTTTTAAAAGACAGGCTTATACTAAATTCATATTTCAAGTTCTGATCAATTTGCATCATAATCAGTGTAATGCTGGCTTTCTAAAAAATGTGAAAATATTCTGTGCTTATTTCTACCTTGGTATGTCTGGGAAATATAAGGGTGTCTGTTTTTTTCTTAAATGTTTGGAATATTTTGTATTTCTATAACTTAAATTTTGTTTCTGTAACTTTTTATTGGTTGGTAGTCTTCAAATTGTGATTCAAATTTCTTAGTTTAATTTGGAGTTTTCCTATTTTACATTTGTTATATTGGATTTGGGAAATTGATATTTGTTTTGTGGGAATTTCATTTCCAAAGTGTGGTAGATTTTTATCTCTGGTCAAATTTTTACTCCTGAGTTTTACAAAAGAATTTTTCTAGCATCTTGACTAGGCTATATTCTCTGTAAAGACTTGTTTTAATACCTGAAACTGGACATTAGTGTTACTTTTCCCTGTGTTTCCTTAATACTTTTACTCATGGTTTATTAATTCTGTTAATATTAAAAAGTATATCCATGTTTGTGGGACTTTTCAATAAGCATTTCACATTATGGCATATATACACTCAGGAATACTACTCTGTGCTAAAAAAAAATGAAATCATGTCTTTTGCAACAAAATGGATGCAACTAGAAACCATTATCCCTAGTGAAATAAGCCAGTTCCAAAAAGACAAATACCATGTTTTCCCTGATCTGTCATAACTAACAGAGCATCTAAAATGTAATCTATAGGAGTGAAATTGACATCTTGAGCTACAATGATTGTTTACAGCCCTTGTATCTGTAGTTGAGGAACTTTTTTCTCCCCTTATTATTTGTTGGACTCTTTACTTACTTTAGGGTTAATCTTATGAGTATAAAGAAAACCGAAAAAAAGCATTTCATATCTGCTCTTTTTGGTTGTCTTTATTTTATGTACTTTCATGTATTTTTCTTTTTAATTGTTAAAAGGGAATTGTGATGATTGATTTTTAGTATTTTATTCTAATATAGTCACTTAAGGCTATAATCTCTGTATCTATCCCAGCCCATGGATTCCCTCTTCTCTTTCCAAACCCTGTATGTGCAGACCCTGTAGGCCTCCCAGTGTTTCCACTTGCATGTGCATATGGGCTACATGTGTTTCTATTCCTGTGCCTGATACACAGAACTTATGTGATACATATTCAATAGAAGCCATATTCACAGTTTTAATTTTGATTTTTCCTTAGGCTCATAATCTATGTTATGATACCCTCTTGCAATTCTGGGCGGTGATAGCAAGCCACAGCTTCCCATCATCAGCCAAAAAATCATGAGGTCAAGCAAGTGATTCTTTACAATGTGCTGTGTTGTTGAGCTCTAATGTTCAGTTAGACAGATGTATTGAATGATTTTTTTTCTTTTAATTATTTGTTTTTTTTTTCTTTTAATGATTTTTCCAAATTCTTTAAAAAAAAAAAACACAATGGTAAAACTGAAACCAAGGAGACATCCTGAGGACCTGTCAGAGACAAAGTAGAACAGGGTAATGGAAAGTTCTGAGGTCTTTAGGCACGTTGACTTTGACAACTAGACACACACACACACACAGACACACACACACACTCACCCACTGAGCACATCTGTACAAAACATTCTGTGTTAGGAGAAGTAGGATATGGTTAAGGGATCAGGACACACTTGCATATTGGACCAGCCTCCCTTAAGGCTCACTAGCTTGTCCAGCATCCAGCCCCTGGGGCTGGCCAGAATTTGCTGTGAGAGACTGGAGTTAAAAATGTAGTTCCAGCCCATAGACATGAGGATGCTCCCCACTTGGTTATGCACCTATGCCACAGACCCCTCACAACTCCTTCTTGTCTGCCATCTACTTATTCTCCTGGATGATATCTTGGATGAGGGTTTTCTTTTTGCTTTCTTCTTTTCCATTTTGTCCTGTCCTTTTTCCTTCTTAGATTGCTTCTCCTTGTTTTCATGTTGCTTTGACCTCCACTCTTCATCTTCACCATTCCCAAATCCCCTTATGGCTTGTCCTTGGATCTGTGGGAGTCAGGGGACCTTTTTTTCCTTTGCCATTACCACTTGCACTCCTTTTTTATTTCCTCTTGTAAGTCCTAGAGGCATTTTCTTGGGAACCAGCACCATCTCCACCTTCCCCAGTCATTGACTTCTGCTTCTGCTTGCTCCTGGGGGCCTTCGTTGCCAACAGAACCCTGGAAGCTCCTGCTTTGCAGCTACTGCAATCATTCTTGCTGATCTTGGTGATGTCCATGGCCTTTTTCTTTCCTGCTTCAGCAGCTGCATCAGGACCTTCCCCACCAAGGCCTGCATCTGGTTTCACTCATTAGCTAGGTTTTCTCAGGAGGTGGTGGGAACTATTGATTAGAATGATTGTGGTCCAGAGGCCCATGACCCACTTCTTGGGCTTCTGAGCTGTGGTGCTTCATGTGGCCTCTTTTCTACTTGCATTGGGAAACATGATCCCTGTTGCTTGTTGGGACTGTGTCTGCTACTTGACATCAAGGGAATCTGGTGTCCAGAGTAGAGGGAACTGGAAGGTTGATATCTGGCCTGGAAGTAACCTTTGACACCAGAGAACAGGCCAGGGTAAGCCTAGGGTTACTCTCTGTAATTCACTCCCTCCCAGTAGGGTTTAAACCCAAGCTGGGACCTGAGTTGGCCATCTGGGGCCCTTCCCTCCCTGAAGAACTGTTTCTGCTCTTCTCACTATTGTCTGAGCTCCAGGTCTTTGGTTTTGGGGTTCCCTGAAGGAGGGACTCTGGTCCGCTAGCCCTTGGTTTTACCAAGCTTTTTGGTCACTGTGTCCTGGACAGGGGCACTCTGGAGTCTCATCACAGGGAATTTTCCCACAGCACCATCACCCCCCTTGAAGTCTGGCCATAGGCGGCTGGGGCTTACTTCATTTCTGGACAAGGAAATTCGGGGTAGTTTGGTCAGAAGGAAGGAAAATGGACTCCTGTTTGCCTGTTTGTCACCTGCATGGCTGTTGCCTCCTGTTTCTTGCCTCTGATACTCAGCTAGACTCCTTGTTGGTGCTGGCCCCAGGGACTGTCTTGATAGGCAGTGAGCACTGCACTGGTTTTGATGGCAGGAGCCAAGGTCTGCACTGTCAGGATCGTGCCTCCATTCATACTCTTTGGGAAGCTCCTGGCCATGCTCTCTGAGGCCCAGGCGTTCCTCAGGAAGCTCCCAGCTTATGCTTGCATAAGGGGTAGCATCTGGACCAGTTGGATTATGACTAGGGCCAGAAAAATCAGAGAGGTTTAATCACCTGGCTCAAAGACAACTCCTCCAACTCCTCATCACTGCTCCCTGAAGCTGCTTTGCCTCTTCTGTCAGGGTTCTGGGATCAGGGTCGTTCTTCTGGAAGTGTGGGAGTTACTGTCCTTGTCACAGAAGACATGGTCCAGGTTCATGGTTGCAGGTGTTTCTCCTTCAATGTCTGCCTCCTCTTCACTGCTCCTCTGAGTTCTTACAAATAAGAATTCAGGTTGTAGGAACTTGGCCACACAGTTATAGAGTTCAATAAATAGGCCCCTTCAGAGCCCATGTGGAGTAGTAGCATGGAACCTGGACTCAACCACCTGGGTTTTCATTCTGCCTCTGTCATTTACTTGTTTCTTAGGTTACTTAATGAATCTCAGTTTTCTCATGTGTAAAATGGAGGCATTAAAAGCTGCAATTTCTAGGATAAATGTGAGAAAGCAGCTAATCTTTCTAAAGTGCTTAAAATAAAACATATAGGAAAATCTCAATAAGTTTTAGGAACACATTTACTTTACTTGCTGTGGAATGTATTAGTGACCATATATATTGAAATACCACCATTGGTGTTGGAATGGAGTGAGGGACGATGTAAGATATGAAAGGGAGAAATGGCTTCTGATCTTATATGCCTTGCAGTTATTTGGGGGAAGTTAGGGCTGAAAAAATAACCAGCATTGCCATTAGGTAAGTGACATTTGAAGGAGTGATAGTTTTAACATTTTTTAAAAAAAACTCAGCACTTTGAGTTTTTAAAATAATTTTTAAATTTATAAAAGTTGAGTAAATTTCATGTATTTCACATATGCAGATTTAGGTGCATTGTGATACTTCCTACTCTACCCTCCCTTATCATTCCTTTCTTACTCTTTCTTTTTAGTTTTTTTAAAAATTTTTTGACAGGCAGAGTGGATAGTGAGAGAGAGACTGAGAGAAAGGTCTTGTTTTTGCCGTTGGTTCACCCTCCAATGGCTGCTGCGGCCGGCACATCTTGCTGATCTGAAGCCAGGAGCCAGGTGCTTCTCCTGGTCACCCATGCGGGTGAAGGGCCCAAGGACTTGGGGCATCCTCCACTGCCTTCCCGGGCCATAGCAGAGAGCTGGCCTGGAAGAGGGGCAACCGGGATAGAATCCGACGCCCCAATCGGGGCGAGAACTCGGTGTGCCGGCACTGAAAGGCAGAGGATTAGCCTGTTAAGCCACGGCACCGGCCTTCTTTTAATTTTTACAATGACTTAATATCAGTTTATTTTATAATCATAAGCTTAACCCCCCCACTAACACAAGTAGTAACAAGTCACATGTAACAAGCAGTAAGAAGGAAAAACAAACAAAACACTGTTCTTCAAAGGTAGAGACAAGAGAGCGGCGGAAGCGGAGCCGAGCGGTGGTTGCCGAGCGGCGGAAGCGGAGCCGAGCGGCGGGAGCCGAGCGGCGGAAGCGGAGCGGTGGAAGCAGAGCCGAGCGGCGGGAGCCGAGCCACAGAATCTTGCCAGCGCAGGAACCAACAGAGGAGGGTAAGACCTCAGAAACCCAAGACATTGGGGGGGGGGAACAGATGCCTCTCCCTTCACTCACCAAGCAAAACAAAGAGCACCGCGATTTTACATATCTAAAGCCAGCCAAACTCAATAACTTTAGCAAAACTGGAGAACACATTGAGGGCTGAATAAACTCTTTGTGTGGTCCCAGAGGTAGATCAAACGAATACTCACAGAGGCCAGATTTCAACTACCCTCAACTCCACTCCCAACTGAGTCAAAAAAGAAAAAAAAAACATAAATTATCTCCAACATGCCAAACAACAAACATAGAAGCCGAGGTAACAAGAGCAAGGAAGACACTATGATGCCTCCAAATGAACAAGACACGCCAATGCAAGATTATGAAGATGAAGAGATAGAGGAAATGCAAGAAGCCGATCTGAAAAAATTGATAAGAACATCAAGAAGTTCTCAAAAACAAATTCTTGAACTACAGAAATCCTTAATGGACAAGATAGAAAATCTCTCCCGTGAAAATGAAATATTAAGGAGGAATCAAAATGAAATGAAACAACTAGTAGAACAGGAAACTGAGATAGTGACAAAAAACCACAATGAAATGAAGAACTCAATAGATCAAATGGCAAACACATTAGAGAGCCTTAAAAACAGAATGGGTGAAGCAGAAGAGAGAATATCGGAATTAGAAGACAGAGAACAGGAAATGAAACAGTCAAATCAAAGAAAAGAAGAAGAAATCAGAAATCTAAAAAATACTGTCAGGAATCTACAGGATACTATTAAAAAACCCAACATTCGGGTTCTAGGAGTACCTGAAGACATGGAAAGGGAGAAAGGATTAGAAGGCCTTTTTAGTGAGATACTAGCAGAAAATTTCCCAGGTTTGGAGAAGCACAGAGGCATCCTAGTACAGGAAGCTCATAGAACCCCTAATAAACATGACCAAAAGAGATCCTCACCACGACACGTCATAATCAAATTCACCACAGTGAAACACAAAGAAAAGATCCTAAAATGTGCAAGAGAGAAATGCCAGATTACTCTCAGAGGATCTCCAATTAGACTTACAGCTGACTTCTCATCAGAAACCCTACAAGCCAGGAAAGAATGGCGAGATACAGTCCAGGTACTAAGAGAGAAAAACTGCCAGCCCAGAATATATATCCTGCAAAGCTCTCATTTGTGAATGAAGGTGAAATAAAGACCTTTCACAGCAAACAGAAATTGAAAGAATTTGTCGCCACTCATCCAGCCCTGCAAAAGATGCTTAAAGATGTATTACATACAGAAACACAGAAACACGGTAGCCAATATGAAGGAAGGTAAAGGAAGGAAACCTCACACCAAAAGATCACAGGAGTCTCAAACCAGATATTAGAAAATATCTTTGGCAAATGGCAGGGCAAAGTTACTCCTCAATAGTCACATTGAATGTTAATGGCTTGAACTGTCCAGTTAAAAGACACTGATTGGCTGAGTAGGTTAAGGAACAAAACCCATCTTTTTGCTGCTTACAAGAAACTCATCTTTCCAACAATGATCCATACAGACTGAAAGTGAAAGGCTGGAAAAAGATATACCATGCCAACAGAAATGAAAAAAGAGCGGGCGTAGCCATCTTAATATCGGACAACATAAACTTTACCACAAAAACTGTCAGGAGAGACAAAGAGGGACACTATTTAATGATTAAGGGATCCATTCAACAGGAAGATATAACAATTATCAATGTATATGCAACGAATCACAGGGCACCAGCTTATTTAAAAGACTTGTTAAGGGACTTAAAGGGAGACTTAGACCCCAATACAATAGTACTGGGGGACTTCAATACTCCACTCTCAGAGATAGACAGATCAACAGAACAGAAGATCAACAAGGAGATGGTAGATTTAAATGACACTACAGCCCAAATTGATCTAACAGATATCTACAGAACATTTCATCCTACATCTAAGGACTTTACATTCTTCTCAGCAGTACATGGAACCTTCTCTAGGATTGACCACATACTAGGCCATAAAGCAAGTCTCAACAAATTCAAAAGAATTATAATCATACCATGCAGCTTCTCAGACCACAAAGGAATGAAATTGGAAATTAGCAACTCGGGAATCCCCAGAGCACGTGCAAACACATGGAGATTGAACAACATGCTCCTGAATGAACAATGGGTCATAGAAGAAATTAAAAGAGAAATCAAAAATTTTCTGGAAGTAAATGAGGATAACAGCACAACATACCAAAACCTATGGGATACAACAAAAGCAGTGTTAAGAGGAAAATTTATATCAATAGCTGCCTACATCAAGAAATTGGAGAGGCACCAAATAGATGAGCTTTCAAGTCATCTCAAGGATCTAGAAAATCTGCAGCAAACCAAACCCAAACCCAGTAGGAGAAGAGAAATAATTAAAATCCGAGAAGAAATCAACAGGATTGAATCCAAAAAAACATTACAAAAAATCAGCCAAACGAGGAGCTGGTTTTTTGAAAAAATAAAATTGACACCCCATTGGCCCAACTCACTAAAAAAAGAAGAGAAAAGACCCAAATCAATAGGATCAGAGATGAAAAAGGAAACATAACAACAGACACCACAGAAATAAAAAGAATCATCAGAAATTACTACAAGGACCTGTATGCCAGCAAACAGGGAAATCTATCAGAAATGGACAGATTCCTGGACACATACAACCTACCTAAATTGAGCCAAGAAGACATAGAAAACCTAAACAGACCCATAACTGACACTGAAATTGAAACAGTAATAAAGGCCCTCCCAACAAAGAAAAGCCCAGGACCAGATGGATTCACTGCTGAGTTCTACCAGACATTTAGAGAAGAACTAACTCCAATTCTTCTCAAACTATTCAGAGCAATCAAAAAAGAGGGAATCCTCCCAAATTCTTTCTATGAAGCCAGCATCACCTTAATTCCTAAGCCGGAAAAAGATGCAGCATTGAAAGAGAATTACAGACCAATATCCCTGATGAACATAGATGCAAAAATACTCAATAAAATTCTGGCCAATAGAATGCAACAACACATCAGAAAGATCATCCACCCAGACCAAGTGGGATTTATCCCTGGTATGCAGGGATGGTTCAACATTCGCAAAACAATCAACGTAATACACTACATTAACAGGCTGCAGAAGAAAAACCATATGATTCTCTCAATAGATCCAGAGAAAGCATTTGATAAAATACAACACCCTTTCATGATGAAAACTGTAAGCAAACTGGGTATGGAAGGAACATTCCTCAATACAATCAAAGCAATATATGAAAAACCCACGGCCAACATCCTATTGAATGGGGAAAAGTTGGAAGCATTTCCGCTGAGATCTGGTACCAGACAGGGATGCCCACTCTCACCACTGCTCTTCAATATAGTTCTGGAAGTTTTAGCCAGAGGTATTAGGCAAGAAAAAGAAATTAAAGGGATACAAATTGGGAAGGAAGAACTCAAATTATCCCTCTTTGCAGATGATATGATTCTTTATTTAGGGGACCCAAAGAACTCTACTAAGAGACTATTGGAACTCATCGAAGAGTTTGGCAAAGTAGCAGGATATAAAATCAATGCACAAAAATCAACAGCCTTTGTATACACAGGCAATGCCACGGCTGAGGAAGAACTTCTAAAATCAATCCCATTCACAATAGCTACAAAAACAATCAAATACCTTGGAATAAACTTAACCAAGGACGTTAAAGATCTCTATGATGAAAACTACAAAACCTTAAAGAAGGAAATAGAAGAGGATACCAAAAAATGGAGAAATCTTCCATGCTCATGGATAGGAAGAATCAATATCATCAAAATGTCTATTCTCCCAAAAGCAATTTATACATTCAATGCAATACCAATCAAGATACCAAAGACCTTCTTCTCAGATCTGGAAAAAATGATGCTGAAATTCATATGGAGACACAGAAGACCTCGAATAGCCAAAGCAATCTTGTACAACAAAAACAAAGCCGGAGGCATCACAATACCAGATTTCAGGGCATACTACAGGGCAGTTGTTATCAAAACAGCATGGTACTGGTACAGAAACAGATGGATAGACCAATGGAACAGAATAGAAACACCAGAAATCAATCCAAATATCTACAGCCAACTTATATTTGATCAAAGATCCAAAACTAATCCCTGGAATAAGGACAGTCTATTCAATAAATGGTGCTGGGAAAATTGGATTTCCATGTGCAGAAGCTTGAAGCAAGACCCATACCTATCACCTTATACAAAAATTCACTCAACGTGGATTAAAGACTTAAATCTACGGCCCGAAACCATCAAATTATTAGAGAGCATTGGAGAAACCCTGGAAGATATAGGTACAGGCAAAGACTTCTTGGAAAAGACCCCAGGAGCACAGGCAGTCAAAACCAAAATTAACATTTGGGATTGCATCAAATTGAGAAGTTTCTGTACTTCGAAAGAAACAGTCAGGAAAGTGAAGAGGCAACGGACAGAATGGGAGAAAATATTTGCAAACTATACTACAGATAAAGGGTTGATAACCAGAATCTACAAAGAAATCAAGAAACTCCACAACAACAGAACAAACAACCCACTTAAGAGATGGGCCAAGGACCTCAATAGACATTTTTGCAAAGAGGAAATCCAAATGGCCAACAGACCCATGAAAAAATGTTCAAGATCACTAGCAATCAGAGAAATGCAAATCAAAACCACAATGAGGTTTCACCTCACCCCGGTGAGAATGGCTCACATTCAGAAATCTACCAACAATAGATGCTGGAGAGGATGTGGGGAAAAAGGGACACTAACCCACTGTTGATGGGAATGCAAACTGGTTAAGCCACTATGGAAGTCAGTCTGGAGATTCCTCAGAAACCTGAACATAACCCTACCATACAACCCAGCCATCCCACTCCTTGGAATTTACCCAAAGGAAATTAATTTGGCTAATAAAAAAGCCACCTGCACATTAATGTTTATTGCAGCTCAATTCACAATAGCTAAGACCTGGAACCAACCCAAATGCCCATCAACAGTAGACTGGATAAAGAAATTATGGGACATGTACTCCATAGAATACTATAGAGCAGTAAGGAACAATGAAACCCAGTCATTTGCAACAAGATGGAGGAATCTGGAAAACATTGTGCTGAGTGAATTAAGCCAGTCCCAAAGAGACAAATATCATTTGTTTTCCCTGATCAGCGACAACTAACTGAGCACCAAAGGGGAAACCTGTGGAAGTGAAATGGACACTATAAGAAACAATGACCTGATCAGCTCTTGTCCTGGCTCTAGATGTACAATGTAATACTTTATCCATTTTAGTATTTGTTGTTGTTGTTGTTGTTCTAGTACTAGTGGTTGAACTCTGTAATTAACACACAATTATTCTTAGGTGTTTAAATTTTAACTGAAAAGTGATCCCTGTTAAATTTAAGAAAAAGAGAGGGAGGAGATGTACAATTTGGGATATGCACAATCAGACTTGCCGCAAATGGTGGAGTTAGAAATGTGCCAGGGGATTCCAACACAATCCCATCAAGGTGGCATGTACCAATGCCATCTCACTAGTCCAAGTGATCAATTTCAGCTCACAATTGATGGCTCTGATAGGTCTAAGAGTGAAAGGGATCACACAAACAAGACAAGTGTCTGCTAATACTAACTGATAGAATCAAAAAAGGAGAGAAAGATCCAACATGGGAAGTGGGATACACAGCAGACTCATAGAACGGCAGATGTCCTAAACAACACTCCGGCCTCAGAATCAGCCCTTAAGGCATTTGGATCTGGCGGAAGAGCCCATGAGAGTATTGTAGGCATGGAAAGCCAAGATACCATGGAAAAGAAAAAAAGAAGAAGACCTAAATGAAAGATCTCTGTGAGTGAGATCCCAGTGGAAAGAATGGGGCCATCAAAGAAGGAGGTACCTTTCTCTGAAGGGAGGAGAGAACTTCCACTTTGACTGTGACCCTATCGGAACAAGATCAAAGTCAGCGAACTCTAAAGGCTTCCATAGCCCTGGCAACTCATGACTAGAGCCTAGGGAGATTACTGACGCCATGAACAGGAGTGTCAAATTGTTAAGTCAGCAACAGGAGTCACTGTGTACTTACATCCCATGTGGGATCTGTCCTTAATGTGTTGTCTAATGTGCAGTGATGCTATAACTAGTACTGAAACAGTATTTTTACACTTTGTGTTTCTGCGTGGGTACAAACTGATGAGATCTTTACTAATTACATACTGAATCGATCTTCTGTATATAAAGATAATTGGAAATGAAAAAAAAAACCTGGTGTTAAATTGGAAATGGCATAGAAAATTAATTAATTTAAAAAAATATTATGTAGGATCTCTGTCTTTAATGTGCTGTACACCCTTATTTAATGCTATAACTAGTACTCCAACAGTATTTTTTTTTCCTTTTCTTTTCACTTTGTGTTGCTATATGGGGGCAACCGGTTGAAATCGTTACCTAATATATACTAAACTGATCTTTTGTATACAAAGAGAATTGAAAATGAATCATGATGTGATAGGAAGGGGAGAGGGAGAGGGAGGGGGGAGGGTTGTGAGTGGGAGGAAAGTTTTGGGAGGGGGAAAAAAACAAAAAAAAAGGTAGAGACAAGAGCTGTAAACAATAATCAAACCACAAAATGTCCATTTCACTCATATACAATAAATTTTTGTACTCTATTATTTACCACAGATCATGGAAAACGTTTTTCTCATTGGGACTGGTTTATTTCAATAGGTATAATTGATTCCAGTTGCATCCATTTTGTTGCAAACAACAAAATTTCATTGTTTTTATGGCTAAGTAGCATTCCATAGTGTATATGTACCACATTTTCTTTATCTAAACATTGGTTGATGGGCATCTGGGTTGATTCTGTATCTTAGCTACTGCAAATTGAGCTGCAGTAAACATAGGGGTACAGGTAAACTCTCTCATATGCTGATTTCATTTTTTGGGTAAATTCCCAGAAGTGTGATGGCTGGGTCACATGGTAGATTTGTTTTCAGATTTCTGAGGTATTTTCATACTGTCTTCCACAATGGCTGTATCAGTTTACATTCCCAGCTTTTCCCTGACGTCCTCACTGACATTTGTGGTTTATTGATTTTAGTATAGTAGCTATTCTAATTGTGATGAGGGAAAACCTCATTGTGGTTTTTGTTCTCATTTCCTTGGTGGCTGGTTATCCTGGGTATCTTTCAGGTGTCTGTTGGCCATTTGAATTTCATCCTTTGAAAAATGCTTGATTGAGTTCTTTACCCATTTCTTAACAGGATTGTTCATTTTCTTTTGATGAGTTTATTGAGCTCTTTATGGGTTCTGGATATTAATCTGTTATCAGTTGCATAGTTTGCAATATTTTCTCCTGTTCTATCAGTTGCTTCTTCACTTTGCTGTGTTTCCTTTGCAGTACAGAATATTGTTAGCTTGATGTAATCCTATTTGTTTATTTTTGCTTTTATTGCCTATGCTTCTGGGTCTTCTCGAAGAAGTCTTTGCCTATGCCAAAATTTCCCCAATGTTCCCTAATAATTTGCTGGTATCAGATCATAGATTTAGATCCCTGATCCATTTGAGTTGATTTTTGTATAACCTATAAGATAGAGGTCTTGTTTCGTACTTCTTCATGTGGAGATTCAATCATCTTGCAACACTTTGTTGAAGAGACTGGCCTGGGGGCTGGCACTGTGGTGTAGCGGGTAAAGCCAATGCCTGTGTAGCAGGTAAAGCTAACACCTGCAGTGCCAACATCCCATATGGGCTCCCGTTCATATCCCAGCTGTTCCACTTCTGATCCAGCTCTCTGCTATGGCCTGGGAGAGCAGTGGAGGATGGCCCAAGCCTTTGGGTCCCTGCACCCTTGAGGGAGACCTGGAGGAAACTCCTGGCTCCTACCTTCAGAATGGCACAGCTCTGGCCATTGCAGACAATTGGGGAGTAAACCAGCAGATGGAAGACCTCTCTCTCTCTTTCTCTCTCTCTCTCTCTCTCTCTCTCTCTCTCTCTCTCTGCCTCTCTTTCTCTTGTATGTAATGCTGAATTTCAAATAAATAAATCTTTTTTAGAAGAGAGAGAGACTGGCCTTTCTTTAAGGATCAATTTTAGTTCCTTTTTCAAAGATTAGTTGGCTATAGAGGTGTGGATTAATTTCTGGGGTTTCTATTCTGTTCCCTTGGTTATATGTCTATTTTTGTGCCTCTACCAGGCTTGTTTTGAACATAAGTGCCTTGTAAGATAACTTGAAGTCTGGTATTGTGATACCTCTGGCTTTTTTTTCTTGTTTACAATTGCTTTAGCTATCTGGGGTCTCTTGTACTTTCATACAAATTTTAGCATTGTTTCCTGTAAATCTGAGAAGAATGTCATTGGTACTTTGATTTTGACCACTTTGGTTTTTGTTTTTGTTTTTTGTTTTTTGCTTGTTTGTTTTTAAGATGACTTTGAATATGTAAATTGCTATGGATAGTATGGACATTTTGATTATGTTAATTCCTCCAATCTACAAGTGTGGAAGGTTCTTCCATTTTTTTTTTGTGTCTTCTTTGATTTTTTGTTTTAATATATTGTAATTTTCATTGTAGAGAACTTTGACATCCTTGGTTAAATTTACTCCAAGGTATTGAAATATTTTGTAGCTATTGTAAATGATACTGGCATTTTTCTGTGTATACAAAGGGGTATTGATATTTGTGTGTTGATTTCATATCCTGCAACTTTACCAAACTCTCTTAAGAGTTTCAGCAGTCTTTTTTAAAGATTTATTTATTTACTTTAAAGTCAGAGTACACAGAGAGAGAAGGAGAGGCAGAGAGGGGGGGAGGGATATTGAGAGAGAGAGAGAGAGAGAGGTCTTCCATCTTATAGTTCACTCCCCAGATGGCTGCAACAGCTAGAGCTGTACCAATCTGAAGCCAGGAGCCAGCAGTTTCTTCCAGGTCTCCCACATGGGTGTAGGGGCCCAAGAGCTTGAGTCATCTTTTGCTGCTCTCCCAGGCCATAGCAGAGAGCTGGATCAGAAGTGGAGCAGCTGGGACTAGAACCAGCACCCATATGGGATGCCAGCACTGCAGGTGGTGGCTTTACTTGCTATGCCACAGCACCAGCCCTGAGTTTCAGCAGTCTCTTAGTGTTTTCCCTACATATATGATCATGTCCTCTGCAAACAGGGATAATTTGACTTTCTCTGTTCCAATTTGTATCACATTGATTTCTTTTTCTCACTTAATGGCTCTGACTAAAACATCTAGAATGCTATTGAATAGCAATGGTGAGAGTGGGCATCCTTGTCTGGTTCTATACCTTAGTAGAAATGCTTCTAGCTTTTCCTCACTTAATATGATACTGGTTGTGAGTTAGTCATGTATTTCCTTGATTGTGTTAAGGAACGTTCAGGAACAAATAATAGGAGAAAACCATGCTGATTATATCATTGACCAGATTTCTTGGATACCAAATAAATACACACATCACAGCAGGAAATGGTAGCACATTAAACTTCTAATATTTCACTCCTCAGAAAACACTACATCCTGTCATGTACTTGATAACACAGCTTCAGTGAATGACAGCCCACCACATAGAACCCCGGTTATCTTGTAAGATTATATTGACTAGTAATGGCATAGATCTTGGCTTGTGTAGATATATTTTGTGATGTGCATCAGTGACTAAATTTCCTAATGATGACTTTCCTGAAATGTATTCTCATTGTGATGTGATACATGACCATTATATGGGAGCCATTTACTTGGGGAATAATTTGGAAAAATTTGAATAATGTATTTACATTTATTTGGTTTGAAAGAGAGAGAGACACATGGAGAGAAAGATATAGAAAGAGAAATAGGGACAGTGACAGAGGGAGCTGTCCCTATGCTGCTTCATTCCCCAAATGATGGCAACAGCCTCACTAATCAAAAATCACAGCCCTGTACTCAATCCAGGCTCCCATGTGGGTAGTAGTCCCAAAGTGCAGCCAAGACTTGCAAGCAGGCATTTGGATATGAACATGAGTGTCCCAAGCAGCATCTTACCTACTACACCAAATATCCACTGCCAAGCCAAACTTTTTTAAACAGGCCATATGAGGAACTCTAATAATTTAATAATCATAAAACAATAAGTCCTTTGATAAATAAAACATTTATCCTTTGATGATGTGATCCCACATACATAAAATGTGTCCCATAATTATGTAAACTGACAAAAATAAGGATGCTTTCTCTCTTTCTGTCATTCTCTCTGTGGCACACTGTCTTTTAAATAAATAAATAAACTAATACACTTTTTTTACATTAAACTTTTATTTAATGAATATAAATTTCCAAAGTACAGCTTATGGGTTACAATGGCTTCCCCCTCCCAAAACTTCCCTCCCACCCGCAACCCTCCCCTTTCCCGCTCCCTCTCCCCTTCCAATCACATCATGATTCATTTTCAATTCTCTTTATATACAGAAGATCAGTTTAGCATATATTAGGTAACGATTTCAACAGTTTGCCACCATACAGCATCACATAGTGAAAAAAAATACTGTTGGAGTAATAGTTATAACATTAAATAAGAGTGTACAGCACATTAAAGACAGAGATCCTACATAATATTTTTTAAATTAATTAATTTTCTATGCCATTTCCAATTTAACACCAGGGTTTTTTTTTTTTCATTTCCAATTATCTTTATATACAGAAGATCGATTCAGTATATAATTAGTAAAGATCACATCAGTTTGTACCCACGCAGAAACACAAAGTGTAAAAATTACTGTTTCAGTACTAGTTATAGCATCACTGCACATTAGATAACACATTAAGGACAGATCCCACATGGGATGTAAGTACCCAGTGACTCCTGTTGCTGACTTAACAATTTGACACTCCTGTTCATGGCGTCAGTAATCTCCCTAGGCTCTAGTCATGAGTTGCCAGGGCTATGGAAGCCTTTAGAGTTCGCTGACTTTGATCTTGTTCCGATAGGGTCACAGTCAAAGTGGAAGTTCTCTCCTCCCTTCAGAGAAAGGTACCTCCTTCTTTGATGGCCCCGTTCTTTCCACTGGGATCTCACTCACAGAGATCTTTCATTTAGGTCTTCTTCTTTTTTTTCTTTTCCATGGTGTCTTGGCTTTCCATGACTAAAATACTCTCATGGGCTCTTCCGCCAGATCCAAATGCCTTAAGGGCTGATTCTGAGGCCAGAGTGTTGTTTAGGACGTCTGCCATTCTATGAGTCTGCTGTGTATCCCGCTTCCCATGTTGGATCTTTCTCTCCCTTTTTGATTCTATCAGTTAGTATTAGCAGACACTTGTCTTGTTTGTGTGATCCCTTTGACTCTTAGACCTATCAGTGTGATCAACTGTGAACCGAAGATGATCACTTGACTAGTGCGATGGCATTGGTACATGCCACCTTGATGGGATTGTATTGGAATCCCCTGGCACATTTCTAACTCCACCATTTGCGGCAAGTCTGATTGTGCATATCCCAAATTGTACATCTCCTCCCTCTCTTTTTCTTAAATTTAACAGGGATCACTTTTCAGTTAAAATTTAAACACCTAAGAATAATTGTGTGTTAATTACAGAGTTCAACCACTAGTACTAGAACAACAACAACAACAACAAATACTAAAATGGATAAAGTATTACATTGTATATCTAGAGCCAGGACAAGAACTGATCAGGTCATTGTTTCTTATAGTGTCCATTTCACTTCCACAGGTTTCCCCTTTGGTGCTCAGTTGTTGCCAATCAGGGAAAACAAATGATATTTGTCTCTTTGGGACTGGCTTAATTCACTCAGCACAATGTTTTCCAGATTCCTCCATCTTGTTGCAAATGACTGGGTTTCATTGTTCCTTACTGCTCTATAGTATTCTATGGAGTACATGTCCCATAATTTCTTTATCCAGTCTACTGTTGATGGGCATTTGGGTTGGTTCCAGGTCTTAGCTATTGTGAATTGAGCTGCAATAAACATTAATGTGCAGGTGGCTTTTTTATTAGCCAAATTAATTTCCTTTGGGTAAATTCCAAGGAGTGGGATGGCTGGGTTGTATGGTAGGGTTATGTTCAGGTTTCTGAGGAATCTCCAGACTGACTTCCATAGTGGCTTAACCAGTTTGCATTCCCACCAGCAGTGGGCTAGTGTCCCTTTTTCCCCACATCCTCTCCAGCATCTGCTGTTGGTAGATTTCTGAATGTGAGCCATTCTCACCGGGGTGAAGTGAAACCTCATTGTGGTTTTGATTTGCATTTCTCTGATGGCTAGTGATCTTGAACATTTTTTCATGTGTCTGTTGGCCATTTGGATTTCCTCTTTGCAAAAATGTCTATTGAGGTCTTTGGCCCATCTCTTAAGTGGGTTGTTTGTTTTGATGTTGTGGATTTTCTTGATTTCTTTGTAGATTCTGGTTATCAACCCTTTATCTGTAGGATAGTTTGCAAATATTTTTTTCCCATTCTGTTGGTTGCCTCTTCACTTTCCTGACTGTTTCTTTTGAAGTACAGAAACTTCTCAATTTGATGCAATCCCAAATGTTAACTTTGGTTTTGACTGCCTGTGCTCCTGGGGTCTTTTCCAAGAAGTCTTTGCCTGTACCTATATCTTCCAGGGTTTCTCCAATGCTCTCTAATAATTTGATGGTTTCGGGCCGTAGATTTAAGTCTTTAATCCACGTTGAGTGAATTTTTGTATAAGGTGAAAGGTATGGGTCTTGCTTCAAGCTTCTGCACATGGAAATCCAATTTTCCCAGCACCATTTATTGAATAGGCTGTCCTTATTCCAGGGATTAGTTTTGGATCTTTGATCAAATATAAGTTGGCTGTAGATGTTTGGATTGATTTCTGGTGTTTCTGTTCTGTTCCATTGGTCTATCCATCTGTTTTTGTACCAGTACCATGCTGTTTTGATAACAACTGCCCTGTAGTATGCCCTGAAATCTGGTATTGTGATGCCTCCAGCTTTGTTTTTGTTGTACAGGATTGCTTTGGCTATTCGAGGTCTTCTGTGTCTCCATATGAATTTCAGCATCATTTTTTCCAGATCTGAGAAGAAGGTCTTTGGTATCTTGATTGGTATTGCATTGAATGTATAAATTGCTTTTGGGAGAATAGACATTTTGATGATATTGATTCTTCCAATCCATGAGCATGGAAGATTTCTCCATTTTTTGGTATCCTCTTCTATTTCTTTCTTTAAGGTTTTGTAGTTTTCATCGTAGAGATCTTTAACATCTTTGGTTAAGTTTATTCCAAGGTATTTGATTGTTTTTGTAGCTATTGTGAATGGGATTGATTTTAGAAGTTCTTCCTCAGCCGTGGCATTGCCTGTGTATACAAAGGCTGTTGATTTTTGTGCATTGATTTTATATCCTGCTACTTTGCCAAACTCTTCGATGAGTTCCAATAGTCTCTTAGTAGAGTTCTTTGGGTCCCCTAAAGAATCATATCATCTGCAAAGAGGGATAATTTGAGTTCTTCCTTCCCAATTTGTATCCCTTTAATTTCTTTTTCTTGCCTAATACCTCTGGCTAAAACTTCCAGAACTATATTGAAGAGCAGTGGTGAGAGTGGGCATCCCTGTCTGGTACCAGATCTCAGCGGAAATGCTTCCAACTTTTCCCCATTCAATAGGATGTTGGCCGTGGGTTTTTCATATATTGCTTTGATTGTATTGAGGAATGTTCCTTCCATACCCAGTTTGCTTACAGTTTTCATCATGAAAGGGTGTTGTATTTTATCAAATGCTTTCTCTGGATCTATTGAGAGAATCATATGGTTTTTCTTCTGCAGCCTGTTAATGTAGTGTATTACGTTGATTGTTTTGCGAATGTTGAACCATCCCTGCATACCAGGGATAAATCCCACTTGGTCTGGGTGGATGATCTTTCTGATGTGTTGTTGCATTCTATTGGCCAGAATTTTATTGAGTATTTTTGCATCTATGTTCATCAGGGATATTGGTCTCTAATTCCCTTTCAATGCTGCATCTTTTTCCGGCTTAGGAATTAAGGTGATGCTGGCTTCATAGAAATAATTTGGGAGGATTCCCTCTTTTTCGATTGTTTTGAATAGTTTGAGAAGAATTGGAGTTAGTTCTTCACTAAATGTCTGGTAGAACTCAGCAGTGAATCCATCTGGTCCTGGGCTTTTCTTTGTTGGGAGGGCCTTTATTACTGTTTCAATTTCTTGTCAGTTATGGGTCTGTTTAGGTTTTCTATGTCTTCCTGGCTCAATTTAGGTAGGTTGTATGTGTCCAAGAATCTGTCCATTTCTGATAGATTTCCCTGTTTGCTGGCATACAAGTCCTTGTAGTAATTTCTGATGATTCTTTTCATTTCTGTGGCGTCTGTTGTTATGTTTCCCTTTTCATCTCTGATCCTATTGATTTGGGTCTTTTCTCTTCTTTTTTTTAGTGAGTTGGGCCAATGGGGTGTCAATTTTGTTTATTTTTTCAAAAACCAAGCTCCTCGTTTGGCTGATTTTTTGTAATTCTTTTTTGGATTCAATCCTGTTGATTTCTTCTCTGATTTTAATTATTTCTCTTCTCCTACTGGGTTTGGGTTTGGTTTGCTGCAGATTTTCTAGATCCTTGAGATGACTTGAAAGCTCATCTATTTGGTGCCTTTCCAATTTCTTGATGTAGGCACCTATTGATATAAACTTTCCTCTTAACACTGCTTTTGTTGTATCCCATAGGTTTTGGTATGTTGTGCTGTTATCCTCATTTACTTCCAGAAAATTTTTGATTTCTCTTTTAATTTCTTCTATGACCCATTGTTCATTCAGGAGCATGTTGTTCAATCTCCATGTGTTTGCACGTGCTCTAGGGATTCCTGAGTTGCTAATTTCCAATTTCATTCCTTTGTGGTCTGAGAAGCTGCATGGTATGATTCTAATTCTTTTGAATTTGTTGAGACTTGCTTTATGGCCTAGTATGTGGTCAATCCTAGAGAAGGTTCCATGTACTGCTGAGAAGAATGTAAAGTCCTTAGATGTAGGATGAAATGTTCTGTAGATATCTGTTAGATCCATTTGGGCTATAGTGTCATTTAAATCTACTGTCTCCTTGTTGATCTTCTGTC
Source organism: Lepus europaeus (assembly GCF_033115175.1). Lineage (NCBI taxonomy): Eukaryota > Metazoa > Chordata > Mammalia > Lagomorpha > Leporidae > Lepus > Lepus europaeus. The sequence continues at coordinate 67,914,847 of NC_084844.1, forward strand.
CTGTTGATCTGTCTATCTCTGAGAGTGGAGTATTGAAGTCCCCCAGTACTATTGTATTGGGGTCTAAGTCTCCCTTTAAGTCCCTTAACAAGTCTTTTAAATAAGCTGGTGCCCTGTAATTAGGTGCATATACATTGATAATCATTATATCTTCCTGTTGAATGGATCCCTTAATCATTATATAGTTCCCCTCTTTGTCTCTCCTAACAGTTTTTGTGGTAAAGTTCATGTTTTCTGATATTAAGATGGCTACGCCCGCTCTTTTTTCATTTCTGTTGGCATGGTATATCTTTTTCCAGCCTTTCACTTTCAGCCTGTATGGATCATTGTTGGATAGATGGGTTTCTTGTAAACAGCAAAAAGATGGGTTTTGTTCCTTAACCCAATCAGCCAATTGGTGTCTTTTAACTGGACAGTTCAAGCCATTAACATTCAATGTGACTATTGAGAAGGAGTAACTTTGCCCTGTCATTTGCCAAAGATACTTTCTATTATATGGTTTGAGACTCCTGTGATCTTTTGGTGTGAGGTTTCCTTCCTTTACCTTCTTTCATATTGATGACCGTGTTTCTGTGTTTCTGTATGTAACACATCTTTAAGCATCTTTTGCAGGGCTGGACGAGTGGCGACAAATTCTTTCAATTTCTGTTTGCTGCGAAAGGTCTTTATTTCACCTTCATTCATAAATGAGAGCTTTGCAGGATATAATATTCTGGGTTGGCAGTTTTTCTCTCTTGGTACCTGGGCTATGTCTCTCCATTCTCCCCTAGCTTGTAGGGTTTCTGATGAGAAGTCAGCTGTAAGTCTAATTGGAGATCCTCTGAGAGTAATCTGGCGTTTCTCTCTTGCACATTTTAGGATCTTTTCTTTATGTTTCACTGTGGTGAGTTTGATTATGACGTGTCGTGGTGAGAATCTCTTTTGGTCATGTTTATTAGGGGTTCTATGAGCTTCCTGTACTAGGATGTCTCTGTCCTTCTCTAAACCTGGGAAATTTTCTGCTAGTATCTCACTAAAAAGGCCTTCTAATCCTTTCTCTCTTTCCATGCCTTCAGGAACTCCTAGGACCCGAATGTTGGGTTTTTTAATAGTATCCTGTAGATTCCCGACAATATTTTTTAGATTTCTAATTTCCTCTTCTTTTCTTTGGTTTGCCTGTTTCCTTTCCTGTTCCCTGTCTTCTAATTCCGATATTCTCTCTTCTGCTTCACCCATTCTGTTTTTAAGGCTTTCTAATGAGTTTGTCATTTAATCTATTGAATTCTTCATTTCATTATGGTTTCTAGTCACTATCACTGTTTCTTGTTCTACTAGTTGTTTCATTTCATTTTGATTCCTGCTTAATATTTCATTTTCGCGAAAGAGATTTTCTATCTTGTCCATTAAGGATTTCTGTAGTTCAAGAATTTGTTTTTGAGAGCTTCTTAATGATCTTACCAATTTTTTGAGATCTGCTTCTTGCATTTCTTCTATCTCATCATCTTCATAATCTTGGATTGGGGTGCCTTTTTCATTTGGGGGCATGAGAGTGTCTTCCTTGCTCTTGTTACCTTGGTTTCTACGTTTGTTTGGCATCTTGGAGGTGTGGCCAAAGAGCTCTGTTTGGTTCTTCAGTGTTGCCTAGGCTAAAGAGTTTGTTTTTCTTATGTAAAGTGGTCCCTGTTCTTTGTCTTTTTGGGGTTTGTAAGGAGAGTAGAGAGAGGCTAGTGTCCCAGCTGGTTCCCCCCCCCCTTTTTTTTTCCTTCCAGTCAGCCTGGTGTAGTTCCCCCTCCCCCCCGTGTGAGCTCGGACCACCGTCTAACCTTCGCGGCCAATGTCGGGTTACCTGTGCTTCCAGTGCCAGGGCTCAAATTCTGTGGGTGGGCTTCTGTAGCTGGGTTCATTGTTTTCCCAACTCTAGTGGCCCCCGTGTCCGTGGCACGGCTCAGTGCGGGTCAGGTCGGGTTGGTGCGGCGCAGCTGGGTGCTGCTAGGTGCGGATCAGGGCGGCTCCATGCGGCTCGGCATGGCTCGGTGCGGTGTAGCACAGTGCAGCGGGGCAGTGGGCCACTTTACTCTCCTCGTAGGTCCTCCGTGTCACATCCACTAGATCCAGAAGAGTTTCCTCTGCGGTTTTTTCCTCTGAGTCTCTTCTTAAGGGTACAGTAACTCCACCCTTGTTAAAATTTCTTTTCCCAAACTGTTGTGTGTGCCCTCATTCTTCCCTTTTGTGCATTGATTTTATATCCTGCTACTTTGCCAAACTCTCGATGAGTTCCAGTAGTCTCTTAGTAGAGTTCTTTGGGTTCCCTAAAGAATCATATCATCTGCAAAGAGGGATAGTTTGAGTTCTTCCTTCCCAATTTGTATCCCTTTAATTTCTTTTTCTTGCCTAATACCTCTGGCTAAAACTTCCAGAACTATATTGAAGAGCAGTGGTGAGAGTGGGCATCCCTGTCTGGTACCAGATCTCAGCGGAAATGCTTCCAACTTTTCCCCATTCAATAGGATGTTGGCCGTGGGTTTTTCATATATTGCTTTGATTGTATTGAGGAATGTTCCTTCCATACCCAGTTTGCTTACAGTTTTCATCATGAAAGGGTGTTGTATTTTATCAAATGCTTTCTCTGGATCTATTGAGAGAATCATATGGTTTTTCTTCTGCAGCCTGTTAATGTAGTGTATTACGTTGATTGTTTTCAGAATGTTGAACCATCCCTGCATACCAGGGATAAATCCCACTTGGTCTGGGTGGATGATCTTTCTGATGTGTTGTTGCATTCTATTGGCCAGAATTTTATTGAGTATTTTTGCATCTATGTTCATCAGGGATATTGGTCTCTAATTCCCTTTCAATGCTGCATCTTTTTCCGGCTTAGGAATTAAGGTGATGCTGGCTTCATAGAAATAATTTGGGAGGATTCCCTCTTTTTCGATTGTTTTGAATAGTTTGAGAAGAATTGGAGTTAGTTCTTCACTAAATGTCTGGTAGAACTCAGCAGTGAATCCATCTGGTCCTGGGCTTTTCTTTGTTGGGAGGGCCTTTATTACTGTTTCAATTTCTTGTCAGTTATGGGTCTGTTTAGGTTTTCTATGTCTTCCTGGCTCAATTTAGGTAGGTTGTATGTGTCCAGGAATCTGTCCATTTCTGATAGATTTCCCTGTTTGCTGGCATACAAGTCCTTGTAGTAATTTCTGATGATTCTTTTCATTTCTGTGGCGTCTGTTGTTACGTTTCCCTTTTCATCTCTGATCCTATTGATTTGGGTCTTTTCTCTTCTTTTTTTAGTGAGTTGGGCCAATGGGGTGTCAATTTTGTTTATTTTTTCAAAAACCAGCTCCTCGTTTGGCTGATTTTTTGTAATTTTTTTTTATTCAATCCTGTTGATTTCTTCTTTGATTTTAATTATTTCTCTTCTCCTACTGGGTTTGGGTTTGGTTTGCTGCAGATTTTCTAGATCCTTGAGATGACTTGAAAGCTCATCTATTTGGTGCCTTTCCAATTTCTTGATGTAGGCACCTATTGATATAAACTTTCCTCTTAACACTGCTTTTGTTGTATCCCATAGGTTTTGGTATGTTGTGCTGTTATCCTCATTTACTTCCAGAAAATTTTTGATTTCTCTTTTAATTTCTTCTATGACCCATTGTTCATTCAGGAGCATGTTGTTCAATCTCCATGTGTTTGCACGTGCTCTAGGGATTCCCGAGTTGCTAATTTCCAATTTCATTCCTTTGTGGTCTGAGAAGCTGCATGGTATGATTCTAATTCTTTTGAATTTGATGAGACTTGCTTTATGGCCTAGTATGTGGTCAATCCTAGAGAAGGTTCCATGTACTGCTGAGAAGAATGTAAAGTCCTTAGATGTAGGATGAAATGTTCTGTAGATATCTGTTAGATCCATTTGGGCTGTAGTGTCATTTAAATCTACTGTCTCCTTGTTGATCTTCTGTTCTGTCTATCTCTGAGAGTGGAGTATTGAAGTCCCCCAGTACTACTGTGTTGGGGTCTAAGTCTCCCTTTAAGTCCCTTAACAAGTCTTTTAAATAAGCTGGTGCCCTGTAATTAGGTGCATAACATTGATAATCGTTATATCTTCCTGTTGAATGGATCCGTTAATCATTATATAGTGCCCCTCTTTGTCTCTCCTAACAGTTTTTGTGGTAAAGTTTATGTTGTCCGATATTAAGATGGCTATGCCCGTTCTTTTTTCATTTCTTTTTTTTTAACTTTTATTTAATGAATATAAATTTCCAGTGTACAGCTTATGGATTACAATGGCTTCCCCCTCCCCTAACTTCCCTCCCACCCACAACCCTCCCCTCTTCCGCTCCCTCTCCCCTTCCATTCACATCAAGATTCATTTTCAATTCTCTTTATATACAGAAGATCAATTTAGTATAAAGATTTCAACAGTTTGCACCCACATAGAAACACAAAGTGAAACATACTGTTTGAGTTCTAGTTATAGCATTAAATCACAATGTACAGCACATTAAGGACAGAGATCCCACATCAGGAGCAAGTGCACAGTGGCTCCTGTTGTTGACCCAACAAATTGACACTCTAGTTTATGGTGCCAGTAACCATCCTAGGCTGTCGTCATGAGTTGCCAAGGCTATGGAAGCCTTCCAAGTTTGCCGACTCTGATCATATTTAGACAAGGTCATAAAAGACAGAGTGAGGATAGTAACCAATGATCCTAAGAGTGGCATTTACCAGGTTTGAACAATTCTACAGCATTAAGTGGGGAAGAGGACCATCAGTACACACAGGTTGGGAGTAGAGCCATTGGAGGTAGAGTAGAGGTTATGATTACAAAGGAATGAGGCCCAAGTGCGCTAGACAGGGTCTAGAACAAAGGACAGTCATTATTAGAGGAGCTAAGAAAGATGCTGTCTAAGATACAAGTAATTTTTCTGATTGAGAGGCAAATAGAACCTGATAGAAGGGGCTTGATGATAATCTGGTGGGCTTTAGGCCTTGTAAATTCAGAGGCCCAGACCTATCTATCTCTTCACATGGGGTATATCCTAAGGGAGGTGTGATCCTCCTAGGGGAGAGCACTCTGTTGACTTTCATTACTTGGCTGGCCTGGGAGGAGAGCTGGCCAGGTAAAGGCAGGGGGCATCTCTAACAAGAAATTTACAGTTCTGCCTGCAATGTTGCTGACCCTACTTGACCATACCCTCAGCTGCAATGGTCACTTTGGAAGTTGGGCTGAGTGAAGGGCTTTTCAGCTTAGAGCCAATCGCTCTTTTTTCATTTCTGTTGGCATGGTATATATTTTTCCAGCCTTTCACTTTCAGCCTGTATGCATCATTGTTGGAAAGATGAGTTTCTTGTAAACAGCAAAAAGATGGGTTTTGTTCCTTAACCCAATCAGCCAATTGGTGTCTTTTAACTGGACAGTTCAAGCCATTAACATTCAATGTGACTATTGAGAAGGAGTAACTTTGCCCTGTCATTTGCCAAAGATACTTTCTATTATATGGTTTGAGACTCCTGTGATCTTTTGGTGTGAGGTTTCCTTCCTTTACCTTCTTTCATATTGGTGACCGTGTTTCTGTGTTTCTGTATGTAATACATCTTTAAGCATCTTTTGCAGGGCTGGACGAGTGGCGACAAATTCTTTCAGTTTCTGTTTGCTGTGAAAAGTCTTTATTTCACCTTCATTCACAAATGAGAGCTTTGCAGGATATAATATTCTGGGCTGGCAGTTTTTCTCTCTTAGTACCTGGGCTATATCTCGCCATTCTCTCCTGGCTTGTAGGGTTTCTGATGAGAAGTCAGCTGTGAGTCTAATTGGAGATCCTCTGAGAGTAATCTGGCGTTTCTCCCTTGCATATTTTAGGATCTTTTCTTTGTGTTTCACTGTGGTGAGTTTGATTATGACGTGTCGTGGTGAGAATCTCTTTTGGTCATGTTTATTAGGGGTTCTATGAGCTTCCTGTACTAGGATGTCTCTGTCCTTCTCTAAACCTGGGAAATTTTCTGCTAGTATCTCACTAAAAAGGCCTTCTAATCCTTTCTCCCTCTCCATGCCTTCAGGAACTCCTAGAAACCGAATGTTGGGTTTTTTAATAGTATCCTGTAGATTCCTGACAGTATTTTTTAGATTTCTGATTTCTTCTTCTTTTCTTTGACTATTTCATTTCCTGTTCTCTGTCTTCTAATTCCGATATTCTCTCTTCTGCTTCACCCATTCTGTTTTTAAGGCTTTCTAATGTGTTTGTCATTTGATCTATTGAGTTCTTCATTTCATTGTGGTTTTTTTGTCACTATCTCAGTTTCCTGTTCTACTAGTTGTTTCATTTCATTTTGATTCCTCCTTAATATTTCATTTTCATGAGAGAGATTTTCTATCTTGTCCATTAAGGATTTCTGTAGTTCAAGAATTTGTTTTTGAGAACTTCTAAATGTTCTTATCAATTTTTTGAGATCTACTTCTTGCATTTCCTCTATCTCTTCATCTTCATAATCTTGCATTGGCGTGTCTTGTTCATTTGGAGGCATCATAGTGTCTTCCTTGCTCTTGTTACCTCGGCTTCTACGTTTGTTGTTTGGCATGTTGGAGATAATTTATCTTTTTTTTTTCCCTGTGGTTTTTTTTTTTTTTCTCGTTATACTATGCCTCTAAGTGGGCTGTCTGCTTTGATGGATCCTTAGGGGCTGTGATGGGTGTGCCCAGAGAGCTCTGCTTGATTCTTCAGGTTTAAGGCTGTGCAAAGAGCGACTCTCCCAGGTTGTTCACTCCCTTGCTCCTTGCTGGATCGCTCTCTCTCTCTCTCTTTTTTTTTCTTTTTTTTTTTTTGACTCATTTGGGAGTGGAATTGAGGGTAGTTGAAATCTGGCCTCTGTGAGTATTCATTTGATCTACCCCTGGGACTACACAAAGAGTTTATGCAGCCCTCAATGTGTTCTGGAGTTTCGCCAAAGTTACTGAGTTTGGCTGCGCTTTACATATGTAAACTGGCGGTGCTCTTTGTTTTGCTCGGTGAGTGAAGAGAGAGGCCTCTGTTCCCCCCCCCAATGTCTCGGGTTTCTGAGGTCTTTGTCTTACCTCCCGTTGGTTCCCGCGCTGGCAAGAGTCTGCGGCTCCTCTCCTGCGGTTGAGTTTCCACGCGGTGGGCTCCCTGTAGGTCCTCTGTGTCACATCCTCTAGATCTGGAAGCGTTTCCTCTGCAGTTTTTTTCTTGAATCTTTTTCTGAGGCTACAGTAATTCCACTTTTATGAAACTTTATTTTCCCAAACTAAGGCGCACATCCTCACTATCCGCCATCTTGGCTCCGCCCCTAAACTAATACACTTTTAAAAAGATCATGGAAAGGGAATGTAGCAAAATTGCATATCCTGTGTTAATGTGAGATATATTAATAAAATTATAAGAATTTATCCAAAAGAAATTAACATAATTACATGAAGGAAAGAATCTGTATAGGGACAAAATCAAATAAAAGCATTATTTTGTGTTTTCCATGTCAAAATCCTAGGGCCTTTTTTCAATGACTTTTATATCCTTTACATTTCCAAATATTTCAAATTAGAGAGAGAGAGAATGAATCTTCCATGTGCTGGTCCACTTCTGAAATGACCACAACACTTGGGGTGAGGTGGACTGAAGCCAGGAATCTAGAATTAAATTTAGGTTTCCCGTGTGGGTGCAGGGACCACATACCTGCTGCCTCCCAGGGTATGTGTTGTCAAAAGCAGAATTGGAAATGGAACCTGGGCTCAAACCCAGGTACTCTGGGATGTGGTCAACCCAAGCATTGGTGGGATGTAACCTGGGGTCAGGGGTGGCGGGTTCTGCAGTGGGATGTCAGATGTGGCAAAGGCAGGGTAGGGAAGGCTGTAACAGTATTTCAGATGGTGCAGGGACCTCTTAGATACCAAAGAGAGAGATATGCACTGAATATAACTCTCATTCTAACTCCACACTCTGTATTCAGGGAAGGTCCATGGTCTGGCCTTCTGGTTTGATGTTTTTCTTACTGGCTCCATAATGACCATGTGGCTATGCCTGGCCATGACAGGTCCCCTGTCACACTGTCACCAGGTCTTGTGCCTGCTCCAGTCACCACCACTTGCCAAGGCTGGAGGAATGCTTTCAGGAACATATCTGCTTTGTGAACCAGCAACTTCTATACCGTGTGGGCAGCTGCTGCTGCCCATGTCCTGGGCCTCAGCACAAGTCATTGTCATATTTTATGTAAGATCATATCAGGGAAGCCTTAATCACCAACTCCCACCCTGCCCCCCACAACCTGACCTTGCTTGGACATCTGCTGCCACAGGCCTGTTGGGCCTGACAGCTGCACATGGGTGGGGTGGGAGGAAGGGAGTGACTTCTAATGAGCCCAGCTGGCTGGACACTCCATTTCAACTAACAAGCCTGCATCAGCATGGGTTTGGCAAGCTGCTTTTTAGTAAATTATTTATTTTTGGAAATGAACCAGTTCAGTTGACTGATCCTCTGAGAAACCCAGCCAGGTGGGCTCAGCCAGCAACCCCTTCTTGCCTTAGACTCAGGGGCTTGGTGGTGAGGGGTGGCCCTGATGAGTATTCAGGGAAGGTTGGGGACAAGCCCTGGGGGACCCCTCTCAACCAACCTTCCCTCACACTTGAGGGTAAACCCTCCCCAACTGTCTGAAGGCCTCCACCCACAGGCCCTGCTTTTGCTGTTATGTTGTCTCTGAGTCCCTGTAGGTCCCTCTCCCAGTCCACACCAATATGTGGCCTGGAGAGAAGGACACCATGGGTTACATGGGGGTAGAAACAGAAACATCCACATCTATCAGAAGGTGCCCCATCCTCTTTCCTCACACTAATGTTAGGCCCATGTTTCCCTCCATCAGCATGGCTGCTACAGTCCCTATGGCCATGATGACATTTTGCTCCCTCTCCATCCTTGGAAGGGACCAGGCAGCGACTTCTCCCACCAAGTACAGGAATAATAGAAAGATAAAATAAACATAGAGGAAATGCATATTTCAAACAGTAAGTACAGTATTTAAATGTAGCACCATGTGACATTTGAAAAGGTTACAAAAGCACTTTTATAGAATTATAATCAATATATATGAGCTGGATACAATAACAAAATGGAGACCAGTAATTTTATTATTCTATTGTTGGTTCTGAAACAGACGTGAGGTGTAGACTCATATATTTGATGGGTGGAGTGTCTCTGAAAGATTGTAGATTGAAATGACATCATGAGCTACATTTAAGCATCAATGCATGCATGACTGAACAGCAAGGAAGATTGTTTTCCACTACATTGATGTCTTACAAAAATAAATAAAAATGTTTGTAAATCATCAGATTAAAATTAGAACATCTTATCAACCCCATTACACCACACTCTTTGTCAACCTCCCATATTCACCATATCTGTATGTAGGAAAATGATTATTACCTAAATGTATGCACACTCTAAGATAATATTTTTTTATTTTCAATGTCTATTTTGATCTGATTTATTTGTTTGTCTGTTTCAAATACATTTATTTTCTATCATAATCAGATTTTTTGGCTGCATGCTTTTTATTTTAATTTTCCATGTTATACCTTCAAATGTATTTATATCTGATTATCATTTTCATTATTTTTTGACAGATAGAGTTACAGACAGTGAGAGAGAGACAGAGAACAAGGTCTTCCTTTTATTGGTTTACTCCCCAAATGGCTGCTACGGCCGGCGCTGCCTGGATCCGAAGCCAGGAGCCAGGTGCTTCCTCCTGGTCTCCCATGTGGGTGCAGCAGCCCAAGCACTTGGGCCATCCTCCACTGCCTTCCTGGGTCACAGCAGAGAGCTGGACTGGAAGAAAGGCAGCCGGGACTAGAACCCAGTGCCCATATGTGATGTTGGCACCGCAGGTGGAGGATTAACCAAGTGAGCCATGGCACAGGCCTGATTATCATTTTCAGTTCATTTCTGCCTTTTTAATTTTATTTTTAAATAAACCCCAGTTAACAATTTTGATCATTTTGCTCTATTTTTTCATGTGTATCAACATGACATGTAAAATATGTTAGCATATCTTGATTAATAACTTACTGTAGTCCACAATACATGAACAAAAATATCTGTTGTGATGTATTCTCTTGAAAAATAAGATGACAGTGGAAGTCATTGAGATAACTTTTTTGGAATGTCCATCATAAAGGAGGAAGCCTTAGCTGCAAAATCATTTTCCTTATTCCTTCCTGAAACACAGATAGTCTGTTGGTTATACAGCAGTTATTATGTATCTATGAGGCAAGAATATGGAGAATATGACACAGGATCATGTCACTGCTTACACTCTCAGACTAACAGATTAGTCCCTGATCATATAGTTTGGTGAGATTGTTACAAATAAAAATAAAAATGATTTAGATAAGCCCATGAGTTCAATTATCTGTTATACTCAATCAGGTTTATTCTTAATAGAAATAATTTTTTGTTTTATTTAGTAAGCATAATTATTATCAATCACCCTCCTTATCTCTTACCCAGGTTGTAACTTATGGTACTTCAGTCTCCAATAAATGATGCATGAAGTCTCTCTGGTATTAAGGAAAAGACTTCCCATTGTCTGACCCCCCCTCACCTCAGCACAATACTAACATTATTTCAAGAGTATAACTTTGAGAAATATTTACCAAGTCATACAGATATCTTGCAGACTATAATTTTTAGTCTAAAATGATGTTTGTTCCTCTTATCTGTTCTATTAGAAGATGCCATTGATTATAATTCATCTAAACCAAAACAGCAGTGTCATTTTTACTTCAGTATATATTTACTTTTGTTTTTTTCTTTTTCTACAATAAATGAAAGTGTAGAGAAAGCAATTTTAAAGACATTTCTTAAAATGTTCCCTTTAGAGAGAACAATCCAACATGGGAAGTGGGAGACACAGCAGACTCATAGAATGGCAGATGTCCTAAACAACACTCTGGCCTCAGAATCAGCCCTTAAGGCATTCGGATCTGGCGGAAGAGCCCATGAGAGTATTTTAGGCATGGAAAGCCAAGACACCATGGAAAAGATAAAAAGAAGACCTAAATGAAAGATCTCTGTGAGTGAGATCCCAGTGGAAAGAACGGGGCCATTAAACTAGGAGTTACCTTTCTCTGAAGGGAGGAGAGAACTTCCACTTTGACTATGACCCTGTCGGAATAAGATTGAAGTCGGCGAACCTTAAAGGCTTCCATAGCCTTGGCAACTCATGACTAGAGCCTAGGGAGATTACTGACACCATAAACAAGAGTGTTAAGTTGTTAAATCAACGTCAGGAATCACTGTGTACTTACATCCCATGTGGGATCTGTCCTTAATGGGTTGTCCAATGTGAACTAATGCTATAACTAGAACTGAAACAGTATTTTTACACTTTGTGTTTCTGTGTGGGTGCAAACTGATGAAATCTTTACTTAGTATATACTGAATCGGTCTTCTGTATATAAAGATAATTGAAAATGAAAAAGAAAAATGGTGTTAAATGGGAAGTTACATAGAAAATTAATCATTTTTTAAAAAAATATGTAGGATCTCTGTCATGAATGTGCTGTACACTGTGATTTAATGCTATAACTAGTACTCCAACAGTATTTTTCACTTTGTGTTGCTATGTGAGGGCAAACGGTTGAAATCGTTACCTAATATATACTAAACTGATCTTCTGTATATAAAGAGAATTGAAAATGAATCTTAATATGAATGGAAGGGGAGAGGGAGTGGGAAAGGGGAGGGTTGTGGGTGGGAGGGAAGTTATGGGGGGGGAGCCATTGTAATCCATAAGCTGTACTTTGGAAATTTATATACATTAAATAAAAGCTTTAAAAAATGTTCCCTTTAGATAAATGAATAGATGGCAGTCAGAAAGCTAGAGAAATTAAGAAAAGATATTATAATTTAAACAAATACCTATGAGGGGGCATACTAACACTTGCCTGTTAATTATCCATGTTCCATTCCTGCTAGTAATGCCTGGCTCATTTTAACATTAATATTTATCCACAGAATAATTGTTATCTCAGGGTGACTGTTGTAGCACTTTAGGTTAAGCTGACACTTAGAATGCACACATCAATCCACCTTCCTGATAATACACTTGTGAGGAAGCAGATATTGGGTCAACTAGATGGGTTCCTGCCACATACCTAGGAGACCTGGCTGGAGTTTCTGCCTCCTGGCTTTGGCTTGGCCCAGCTGAAGCTATCGAGGGTATTTGGGGAATGAAACTGAAAAGAAGATTCATTCTCATTACCATTCTCATTCTCCTCTTTTCTCTCTTCTTCCTTTCCTCCTCTGCCCCTCCTCCCCTTCCCCTCCTCCTCTCCTCCCCCCTCCCCTCCCCTTCCTCCTCCCCTCCCCTTTCTCCTCTCCTCTCTTCTCCTCTCCTCTCCTCTTCATTCTCTCTCTCTCTCTCTCTCTCTCTCTCTCTCTCTCTCTCTCCCTCTCCCTCTCCCCTCTCCCCTCTCCCCTCTCCCCTCTCCCCTCTCCCTCTCCCCTTCTCTACCATTCTGCCTTTCCAAGAACTCATGGGATTGAGCTTCATTCAGATGTGGTGGAATATGCCAGGGGAAAACAGGAAAACTTCATCAAACATAGTGATAGCTTTGATAAATTTGAGTTGTGTGATGCTGCATTTGTGGTTGGTAATTGCCTCCAGAGAGCATCTGACAGTTATCAGTATGATCAAATTATTGTGTTGCTGGAGTCCAGAAAGACAATGAAAGCTACGTGAAAATTTTACTGAACATGGGAGGCCTACTAGTCATTCCTGTAGAAGATCAGTTAACACAGATTATGCAAACTGAAGAAAGCACTTGGAAAAGTAAAAATATCCTTGCTGTTTTATTTGCTCTACTTGTGCAGGCAAGAAAGAATGATTACAGCAAACCTGATTCTGTGGGACTCCTCCCCACCCTGTGCTCTGAGGAACCTGAGGGACTTGTCCTGTATTTACATTCACTGCACTTAAAAATTTCATAAATGATGAAACGCAGGCCAAAGGGATTCCCTAAAAGGCTCCACCCAAAATGAAAAGAGAATGAAACAGAATTAACACGTAGATCTTTGTGGGTAATCAGCTTATTCCTCAGCCTCTAGACAGTGAGGATCACAAATAAGAGGAGGGGAAAGACCACAGCAAAGCCATGAAGCCAGAAGGGTCTCAGAATTTACTGAGAAAATCATAAAGCTGCCCCTCCCTGAGTCTTTAAAAGTTTACTTGACATATTTTAGAGACAAATAACAGATTAAGAAGACAGAATGCCTACTGATAATTCCTGTAGTCTTGAATACGTAGCATTTTTTAGTTGAAAGAATTATTCCTTTAATCAGAATGGTAGGGGAAAAGTATAACCTGTTTCTGTAATGGAAATGATGTATTCAGTCATTTATTTTTTTTATTTTTTATTTTTGACAGGCAGAGTGGACAGTGAGAGAGAGAGACAGAGAGGAAGGTCTTCCTTTTTGCTGTTGGTTCACCCTCCAATGGCCGCTGCAGCCGGCGCATCTCGCTGATCCGAAGCCAGGAGCCAGGTGCTTCTCCTGGTCTCCCATGCGGGTGCAGGGCCCAAGGACTTGGGCCATCCTCCACTGCCTTCTCGGGCCATAGCAGAGAGCTGGCCTGGAAGAGGGGCAACCGGGATAGAATCCGGCGCCCCAACCGGGACTAGAACCCGGTGTGCTGGCGCCGCAAGGCAGAGGATTAGCTTGTTAAGCTATGGCGCTGGCCTATTCAGTCATTTAAAAGGATCCTTTTTATAAAATCTATTTTTCTTTAATCTTGGGGAAATTCTGTTTTGTCTCAGAATGATTTGAAAGTGGAATGCAACTACAGTCAAGACATTGTGTCCTATAAATTGTTTTCTGACTCCTTACAGATTTATAGTGGTAAATGTTAGACATAATTTTATATAAATTAAGACCATTGTTAAGCATATAAATTTCATCTGAATTGCAGTTATTTTATTTCCTCTATAAAAGTCCCTCATAAAGAAATAAAATGCTTTGTAGACCTATTTACCTTTTTTAAAAGATGTATTTATTTATTTATTTGAAAGTCAGAGTTACACAGAGAGAGGAGAGGCAGAGAGAGAGAGAGAGAGAGAGAGAGAGAGAGAGAGAGAGACAGACAGGTTCACTCCCCAATTGGTCACATTGGCCAGAGCTGCACCGATCCAAAGCCAGGAGCTAGAAGCTTCTTCTGAGTTTCCCACATGGGTGCAGGGGCCCAAGGTCTTGAGCCATGTTCTATTGCTTTCCCAGGCCATAGTAGAGAGCTGGATCAGTAGTGGAGCAGCCATGTCTTGAACTGGCGCCCATGTGGGATGCTGGCACTTCAGCCCATGGCAATAACCCACTGCACTACATCACTGGCCCCGACCTATTTACCTTACTTTTGTTGAAATCACTATTTCTGAATTGCTGGAGACATATTCCAGGCAATATATGAGTGCAATAATAATGCAACATAATAAGTAATTTAGCTTTTACATAAAACACAAATTTCATGAAATTTTACAGTCCTGCAACTTTTGCTTTTGAATCAGTTGACCAAAGACCTGGGCAGGAGTGGGAGGGGATATCTGCTTCTCTGAGAGACTTTTAATAGCACAGCAAGTGAATATTAGAAAGTATACATTTACCACAACTCTTAGTTTGTATGAACCCTTTACAATTTTAGTATTTAAAGTTAATGAGATCATCTTGACTCTCTCAAGATTTCAAGGTCTATTAAAGATTGTTTTTTCTATGGTTCACTGTATAAAGTATTTGGTTTAAGAGCTCCAGTGTTGTGTGTGACTCTTAGCATAGACAGTGAGTGAGTGAATGAAATAAGCATGTGTAACTGCCACTTTCCTGGAAAGCTCTGAATTTCAGGGCTACAGCAGGTGTGGGTAGCAGATGCACCTCAGTAAATGGGACTTCCAGTTTATCTGAATATTTATCTTTGACAAAAGGGGGGTGCTGAGCTTACAGCATTTGCTTTGGATCTTTCTAGTATAAGAAATAATCCCAGAACTTGTATGTAGACAACTTCCATTTTGAAAAGCCAGTTCAGAATCACAATATAAACTTTGGGATCTACAACATGCTCATCTAACCACTCACTTTTTAATGTGTTTTTTAGCAAAATTATAATGGTTTTACTTTTTTGCTTAATATCACGTACTTAATATACTCATTATGTGAATTTTGTTATAGCTTATCAGTGATAAAACTGGCAGAAAATGTCATTCTGACTTTGTTTCCCTAGGAAGGCATGTAAACAATCATGCCTTGATAAAAAAGTATACACTGTAACCTGCCACTTAATGTTAATATGGATTACATATTTTCAAAGGGAAAAATGTGAAGGTATCCCTACCATCAGCATTATTATTATAATCATTATTCAGATATGCTTAAGGAAATCCAAGCATTGTATGGTAAATGGATTTTTATTTCTCTACTAAGTTACAAGTATTGATTCAAAAATCTCAGCTCTAACAATTCTACACATCTGAAAACAAGCAGTTTAAATAATGCAAGTATGACATCGCTCCAGATAATTGAGGATGCTTTAGCGACATGAAGGACAGTTTCAGGGAAAGTACTGCTTCCAGTGGCTGGGAGTAGGCTGGAGGGTACCACTACATTTTACTTATATGATTGTTAAGCTGCTACTAAGACATGCTTCCTCAGGTTTCTGTCTAGAAAACAGCTTCATATCGTTGTCATCTGTTGGAAATGTTCATTTGATTTGGAATCAAGTGCTTGTTTTAAAACTGATGAAATCTTTACTTAGTATATACTGAATCGATCTTCTGTATATAAAGATAATTGAAAATGAAAAAAATGGTGTTAAATTGGAAATTGCATAGAAAATTAATCAATTTTTAAAAAATATCATGTAGGATCTCTGTCTTTAATGTGCTGTACACTGTGATTTAATGCTATAACTAGTACTCCAACAGTATTTTTCACTTTGTGTTACTATGTGGGGGCAAACTGTTGAAATCTTTACTTAATATATACTAAACTGATCTTCTGTATATAAAGAGAATTGAAAATGAATCTTGATGTGAATGGAAGGGGAGAGGGAATGGGAAAGGGGAGGGTTGCAGGTGGGAGGGAAGTTATGGGGGGAAGCCATTGTAATCCATAAGCTGTACTTTGGAAATTT
This sequence comes from Lepus europaeus, assembly GCF_033115175.1. Taxonomy (NCBI): domain Eukaryota; kingdom Metazoa; phylum Chordata; class Mammalia; order Lagomorpha; family Leporidae; genus Lepus; species Lepus europaeus. The sequence continues at coordinate 67,930,996 of NC_084844.1, forward strand.
ATATTCATTAAATAAAAGTTAAAAATAAATAAATAAAATAAAATAAAAGTGTAGCTGTGAACATGTTTTTATCTGGAAATCCTGGGAAGAGTGGAAAGAAGGGACCCTCAAAAAAGAAGGTACCTTTCTCTGAAAGGAGGAGAGAACTTCCACTTTGGTTATGGCCCTGTCTAAATAATGTCAGAGTTTGTGGACTCAAAGGCTTCCATAGCCTTGGCAGCCCATGACAAGAGCCTCAGGTGATCACTGACATCATAAATAAGAATGTCAATTGTTAAATCCCAACAGGAGTCACTGTGCATTTGCTCCCCATGTAGGACCTCTGTCTTTAATGAGTTGTACTATGAAAATTAATAGTAAAACTTGTCTTCAGATGGTGCTTTATATGTTCTGTGTGGGTGGCTGGGTGGGTGCAAGCTGTTGAAATATTTACTTAGTATAGAGTTGATCTTCTGCATAAAATAATTTAAAATGTGTCTTACTGAAGAATGGGATGGGAGAGGGAGTAGAAGGTGGGATGAGAGTGGAGGTGGAAGGGCCAATTTGAGGGAAAGAACTGCTATATTCCAAAAGCTGTACCTATGAAATTAAATTTATTAAATAAAAGCTTTATTAAAAAAAAGAAGACGTCCAGTTTGAAAGGGAACTTTTGGAATGACAGAGGGAGGGCCTCTGTAAATAAACTTTTCCATAAATAAAAAGAAATCCTGGGGAGACGTAGCCATCTTTTCTCACCCTTCTCTCCCTAATTTTATTGGAGCTGGTGTCCAGATATGTAAAAGTACATGTTCTTAAATAATGGCTTTACTATTTAGGAGAGTGTTTTTGCTAGGCATATATTTGAAGAATAACTTTTTTATAATGTCTTTCATTCTCTCATCCTTGTTAGAGTGTACAGATTTTTCATGATCATTGAATACTTTTTGTCATGGAAATGTATCTTTCGTGTTTTTAAGTGCATTCATTTTACAGTTGTGATGTTATCATTGACTTTAAGATAGTGGTAGAAATAAAATAATGAACAAATTTTTAAATAAAATTTATTTGCCAGGTAGAGTTATAGAGAGAGAGAGAGAGAGAGAGAGAGAGAGAGAGAGAGAGAGAAAGGTGTTCCTTCCATTGGTTCACTCCCCAAATGGCCGCTATGCCTGGCACTGCACTGATCCGAAGCCAGGAGCCAGGTACTTTCTTCCTGGTCTCCCATGCGTGTGCAGGGGCCCAAGCACCTGGGCCATCCTCCACTGCCCTCCCAGGCCACAGCAGAGAGCTGGACTGGAGGAGGAGCAACTGGGACCAGAACCAGCACCTAAATGGGATGCTGGCGCCACAGGCTGAGGATTAACCAAGTGAGCCATGGTGCCAGCCCCAAATGAACAAATAATTTTAAAAAGAACATCCAATATACCAGAAGGAAAAACTGCTGTTTTGTATTTTTGTGCAGGAATTAAAGCTGAAAGCAGTTTGAAAAATGATTTGTTTACTTTTGTCTGGAATAAAATTGCTGTAACTTTCCCAGTGCACTTCTGAATTGCTTTATAAGCCTGAGTGCTCTATCAATATAATTAAAACAACACAGGAAGTCAGGCACAACCCGGGTGATCCTTACCATCATGGAGTTGAGAAAATGTTGATGGTGGCTTAGCTGCTGAGAGTTGATTGGGCTTTAAGAGCGGAATAGACAGTATATTATCGAAAATTTTGCATGTTGATGCTGTTATGCTCAAAGAAAAGAGTTTACCAAAAATTTTGTTATTTGAGAAATTATTCTCTTTTACGTTATGCCCATAACAGATACAGGTGAGGGAAAAAAAGGGGGGGGGGGGCGCTAAATGTAGAGACCATTGTTGCATCAGTAACTCAAAGAATCAGCTGAGGTCAGTGAATGAACGTAGGCTTTACATTAACCCCAGCAATTCAGCTTCCAGTTATAACTAGCAATGCTCTGGAGTAGGTGCAGAGAATCCATCTAAAAGGGTGTGGTGCCGGGGTGGTGACAGCACCGGGGTCATAACCTCTGACCTTGCTCTGACCAATCAACAAGCTTCCCTCCCTGTGACCCCGGCAGCACTCCCGGGCCGCCCTCCTGTCCACGTCAGGATCCTCCCTCAGCTGCCTACTGCGGGAGCCCGGCCTGGCCACTCGCCGCCAGCCTCAGCCATGGGCGCTGTCTGAAGGCCGCGTTGCTGCCGAATCCTGAGGTAAATCTGGAAGCGGGTGATGCAGGGCCGAGGCAGAGGCTGGACCCCACCCTTTTATTTTTGTTACGGGGGCAGCGGTGACGGTGACGGCAGCACCGGGCGCTCTGCTTAGAGGGCCAGGCCACTCGCATCACCACCAGGAGCCCGGCAAAGTGAGGGGGCGCCCTGACCAGCAGTGGCCACGCACTCCCTCACACCTGCCGCCGTTCCCCCACCCAGCCTGGTCAGCGCCGCCATTTTTTTCTCCACCGAGGCTGTTGGCTTCTCCACTTTGTCCTCCCAGGCCTCGCCGAAGCCTCTCGGTCGCTCCCCTTGCAGAACCACCGGTCTGTCTGAACGGGAGCTTGGAGATAAGTATTTGTAACTTCTAATTAGAAGTCATTAAAAAAATAGGACAGAGTCATTATTAGAGGAGCTAAGAAAGGTGCTGTCTAAGATACAAGTAATTTTTCTGATTGAGAGGCAAATAGAACCTGATAGAAGGGGCTTGATAATAATCTGGTGGGCTTTAGGCCTTGTATATTCAGAGGCCCAGACCTATCTATCTCTTCACATGGGGTATATCCTAAGGGAGGTGTGAACCTCCTAGGGGAGGGCACTCTGTTGACTTTCATTACTTGGCTGGCCTGGGAGGAGAGCTGGCCAGGTAAAGGCAGGGGCCATCTCTAACAAGAAATTTACAGTCCTGCCTGCAATGTTGCTGACCCTACTTGACCATACCCTCAGCTGCAGTGGTCACTTTGGAAGTTGGGCTGAGTGAAGGGCTTTTCAGCTTAGAGCCAATAAGATCTGTGGCTCTGACCTGGGCATCCTTCGACTCCAGGGCAGGTCCATTTCCAGTGATCCAACTCTTGGCAGAGCTGCCAGGGCTCTTCACAAGCTGACTTCTGCTGAAGCCCAGGCTTACCACATTGAAAGCCACTGCAGTGGACTGGCCTGTTGGGTCTCCTTGAGGGCAGATAACTGTACAGATCAGCCATTAATAGGCCTGCCACCCATTGCTTCTGATGCCGAGCTTTCATTTCCTCCTGGTTTTTTGTTAAAGCAGACCAGAGGATGCAAGTCAAGGGAGTGCCCGTTTCCCATCTCTAATCTTCGGTGGCCTGAACTACAAGTCTATAGTCACAGGCATGTTCTGTAGTAGTTTTTCTAAGGTAGACAATGCCCATGAGGAAAATTATATTCTCACTTTAAAACTTTCTTTCCCTTTTGTCTGAAAGGGAGGTTTTTTCTACTTACTGTATACTTCGCTGATGGCGAAGTGAATCTAACTATGAGATTATTATTTAAGTTCTTATTTTGGCTATGCTATTACAGAAAAATGTTAGCCATCTCTTTTATAAGGTCTAAAGATTAAATTGTGCATCCTACAGATTCCTTCATAATAGAATTAGTTTCCTACCTTGAAGAGAATAGAGAAATGAAAGAACAAGTTGGGCTTAGAATAGAGAAATGAGGGAGCAAGTCCTAGATCGCTTGCTGACAATAGCAATATTACATGAATACTTAGCAAATAGTTTCAACCATTAGATAACAACTTAAGAAAACATTTACCAGAAGGTCCAATGCCTTCTAGAAATTTTAAGAATCATGTATTTGAAAACACCTCTTAAATATCTAACATGGTGTAGTTTGTTTAGCCAGTAAACTTAAGCACAACCATGTAAAATGTTTTTAGTTTCTTTCTACCAACACGTTTAAAACATATGATGCACAGATTCAGGTCACACAAATTAAAATGTATCTTTGATTGATTTTAGCAGCTTAAATTTATGGACAATCTTATCTATAAGCCATTTAAAATAAAACTCTTAATAAAATTTCCCCATGTGGACATACAATATGTACACACATATAACATAGCATAATAGACCAATATAGCAATTTTAATAATAGCTTTTAAAATGTTTAACTCTTTTTGTAGATTGCCAATTGATTTGAATTGCTTTTTGTTTTTAGTAACCTCAGTTAACCATACTTTCTCTCAGTTGGTACTGTTAATACATTATTGTCAAACCAATGACTAGTTCTTTTCCTTGTCAATGGGAGTCACTTTTAGGGTGTTAGCAAATCAATAAAATTATGTAATTGATTGCTTTCTACTAGTGTGCATTTTGAATGAAGAGTAGTTGTTTAAAAGCATTTGTTTGACCTCTGTTAGAGGGGATGGTTAAGTATAAATAATTTCTGGCACCTTGAATGATAAGAAGCAGTAGAAATATGAAAGAAACTTTAAAGCTAAAACCAGGAACATTTTTATGGGGATAATGGTGCCAGAAGTGAGTCCACTTCTAAGAAAAAAATGTATAAAAGCTTTATTATTTGATGAGATCCTTCGAGGTAGGCTGGGCAAAGCTTTCTTTAAGGCAGTGCTGCTGTGATAGGATAGTGGACTGCATAAAAAAAGTAGTCCAACTATACGCATTGGATTTCATCATTTAAGTGCAGTTTGCTGGAGTAAACACTGCCCAAGAAGGATAAGGTAGAATATAGCTCTTCCTGAGTTTGAGCTAATAATTGCCCAACATTCTAGGCATTGCAGCATGAAGTAGTCCGTCTATGCTGCCATCATTTCTTTGTATTGTGGCCTGGATCATTTGAGTAAAGCAGGTGTACCCAACCCCAAAAATACAGAGTTCACTCCACACATGGCTTATCATAAACACACAATGTCTTCCATTCCACTTTCAGTGTCTGGGTCATATAGAAAGATTAGGTTATCACAGGTAATAAGATTCAAGATAACAAAATACCAAGGATAATTCATACTTAAAGGAGAATGTTGATATACTGTTTTGCTTGGTAATGTGTTAAGTATAAATAGATTTTTTGTTGGCTTTTATCTATTTAGAAATAAGAATTAGAATAATATGATGTATTAGCCCAGTATGCCACAATGCTGCCCCAACTTGGGTGTTTTCTAAATAAATGACCAAGATGATTACAACAAGCCACTGTATTGATATAAATCTCAAAATGTAATTCAATAGAACTGATACAAAAGGCACAAAGAGTGATACCTTATTCATAAAGTTAGAGTCCACACTTCTCAGCATTCTCATGATTCACAAGAACTAATTTGATGAATACAAATTGATATTATATAAAAACAGTACTATGACGGATAAATTTAGCATGTACTGACCACAAATGAACAGATCAAAACTGTTAAAAAGGTTTATAAAATAAGATTCAACTAGTTCATTTTCAAGTACTAAGAAAACAATGTATAGTTCCCAGAAACAAATTTTGTGTATCACTGATCAGCATGCAATATCGAAATTATAGAAAAAATATAAAGCACATATATGATTGTACTTCAGATAGTTCATGGAAGAATGGAATTAAAGATGTGTTTTGAAATACATAAATAAAATTTTTCACAGCATGAATATATCATGAAAATTTTCAAACATCTGTTGTATACATGGATTTCAAAATTCCATTTGCTGTTAAATTATTTGAAGTATGCTTATACAATATACCTTTATAGTTAAATTTTAAAATATATTTTATATTTTATACATTTGCCAAAGTGCTCCTCAGGGAAATTTATAATATCAAATGCATTATTTCAAGAAATTACAAAATAATGTAAATTGTCATAAAAGATATCAAAACAGTAAATTTTTTAAATTTGAGAAATTATGAATAAGTTCACAAACATAAAAGAAACAAAATTACATATTTAAACTGATGTCTAAAATCAATAAGCCACAATTAAAAAGTTAAAACATGTATCTTTGGTCCTGTGTCCCTCCTTATCCTTATTTATTTATATACTATTTCTCATTCCTATTATATTCACTTTCACAAACTTAGCTTTAACAATACAAATTCGTATTTCTAAAATTACTGTCATTAGAGTTGTTTTCCACCTGTAACTTTCACTGAAGGATTATCCCTGCCTTTTACAGATTCGAGAAGGTGAACACTAATCTTGGCTCATGACCATCATTGAGCTTCAAAGTCAGGAGAGGCATCATTCTGACTTCTGCTGCCTTCATCTTAGCTCCTTCTCTAGCTCCTCTCCCCTCTTCTCCATTATAAAGCTCTATGATTACATTGGAACCACCAAACAACCCAGAATAGACTTCCCTAATTAACATGTTTACCTTACATCCTCAAAGAGCCTTCAAAGCTTGAGGAATTAGAATCCGGTATATCAGGAATAGGGTTGAAGATAATAAAGGCCATATATAGCAAACCTGTGACTAACATATTGAATGGGGAAAAGGTGAAAGCTTTCTAAAATCTAGACAAGGATGTGCACTGTCAGTCTGCATGGTACTGGAAGTGCTGGGTAGAGCTGTCAGAAAAGAGATGGGACTGAGGGACATCCAAGCCGGAAAGAAGAAAGTTGGGGCTTACAATGTGGAGCAATAGGTTGAGCTGCCATCTGTAGACCTGCAATCCAATATAGGCATTGGCTTGAATCCTGAGAGTTCACTTCTGATGCACCTGCCTACTATTGGGACTGGGAAAGCAGTGGAACATGGACCAAGTGCTTGGGCCCCTGCACCCATGTGGGAAACAAAGATCAAACTCCTGGCTTCAGCCTGGCTCAGCCCTGGCCCATTGCAGCAACTGGGAGAGGGAACCAGTGGATGGAAGATCTCTCTGTGTTTCTCCTTCTAACTCTTTGAAATAAATAAATAAATAAATAGGTAAATAAATACATCTATTAAAAAAGAGAGTGTTCAAATTGCTACCCTTTGTAGACAATATGATATTACATCAGAAGAATCCACAATAGAGCTATTAGAATTACCAAATTCAGTGAATTTTTAGGACAAAGTCAGGAACTGTCTTATATTCCAATAGTGAATTGTTAGAAAAACTAACAAAATTGCATTGCATTTATAGAAGTTACACAAATGTAAAATACCTAGGAATCAACAAAGGATAGGACATGTATTTACAATGAAAACTATACATAATTGAAATAGAAGAGGGCACCAAAAGACTTTGTATTCATGGATTAGAATTAACATAGTTAAGCAGGTGCTGTGGCTCAACAGGCTAATCCTCTGCCTAGCAGCAGCACACTGGGTTCTAGTCCCAGTCGGGGTGCCAGATTCTGTCCCAGTTGCCCCTCTTCCAGGCCAGCTCTCTGCTGTGGCCCAGGAGTGCAGTGGAGGATGGCCCAAGTGCTTGGGCCCTGCACCTCATGGGAGACCAGGAGAAGCACCTGGCTCCTGCCCTTGATCAGCGCAGTGCACCAGCTGTGGCAGCCATTGGAGGGTGAACTGATGGCAAAGGAAGACCTTTCTCTCTGTTTCTCTCACTGTCCACTCTGCCTGTGAAAAATTAAAAAAAAAAGAATTAACATAGTTAAAATGACCATGCTGTGCAAAACAATCTATGGATCCAATGTAATCTCCATTAAAATGCCAATGACATCCTTCTTAGAGATTTTTTTTTAAAATTCTAAAATATGGGGCTTGGCACTGTGGTGCAGTGCATTAAAGCCTTGGCTGGCAGCACCAGCATCCCATGTGGGTGCCGCTTCTAGTCCTGGCTGCTCTATTTCCAATCCAGCTCCTTGCTAATGCATCTGGGAAAGCAGTGGAGGATGGCCCAAGTCCTTGGGCCCCTGCACTCATGTGGGAGAACTGGAAGAAGCTCCTGGCTCCTGACTCTGGAACAGTGCAGCTCTGGCAATTGTGGCCATCTGGGGAATGAACCAGCAGATGGATGACCTCTCTCTCTCTCTCTCTCTCCCTCTCCCTCTCCCTCTCCCTCTCCCTCTCCCTCTCCCTCTATCTGCAACTCTTTCAAATAAATAAAATAAATCTTTAAAAAATTCTTAGATATTATGAAAGCACAAAAGACTTCAGGCAGACACATCAATTGGAAAAAAAATAGCTCTGAAAGCATCACACTACCTAACAAAAATATACTGCAAAGTTTAGTAACACAAACTACATGGAATTAGATAAAAGCAGATGCATGAAAAAGTGGAACAGAATAGAGAAAACAATAGAAAGTAAGTCTATGCATCTACCACAAGTTAACTTTTACATTATGTGCAAAGTACACATAATGTGGAAAATGCAAACTCTTAATAAATGGTGCTGAGAAAATGATATTGACATGCAGGAGAATGAAATCAGCCTCTTCTCAACATATACAAAAATTAAAATGTTCCAGATAAGTATAAGATGTGAAATTACAAACATACTAGAAGAAAACAAAAAGAAGGGCAATGGATTAAGCAAATATTTGAGTTGTCCACAGCCTACGTGAGAGTATCAGTTCAAATCTTAGCTAGGCTTGTGATCCAACTTCCTGCAAATATTGCTGGTAAGTACTGGATGATCACACAAGTACTTGAGTCTGCCACCTATGTTGGAGGTCTGGATGGAGTTCCAGGCTCCTGATTTCAGCCTGCCCCCCACTTTCAGTTCTCCTTTCAAATACATAAAAGTTATAAAGGTAAACCTTAGACTTTAGTCTAAGTAAGCATTTTTATAGCACCCCAAAAGGACAGACAACAAAAGCCAATACAGATAAATAAGCCTACATGAAACTAAAAAAGCCTTTACACAGCAAATAAAACAGAGCCAAGAGACCACCTTCAGAATGGGAAGATGTATTTGCAAACCATACATCTGATAAGGGGTTGTTATCCAAAGCATATAAGTAATTGAAACAAGTGAATTACAACATACAAAGTACAAGATGTAAAAATGATTTAAAAAAAAAACAATATACAGTTCTTAAGACACAGATGACCAACAGATACATGAAAAAAATACCTGACATCACTATCATGGAAATACAAATGAAATCAACATGAGAAATTAAAAGTTGATTAGGATGTGGAGAAAAGGGAACCACTGCACCCTGTTGGTTGGAATATAAATTAGTATATCCATCGTGGAAAACAGAACAGAGGCTACTGAAAAAATACAAATAAAAATACTGTTTTTAGGGATTTAGGAAGACTGTGTATATATCCAAAAGAAGAGAAGTCATTATGTCAAACATATTTCTGCACTTCAGGATTCACTGCACCCTTATTCAAAATAGCCAAGACATAATTAACCTAAGTATCCATCATTGGATGAATGGATAAAGAAAAAGCCATGTAAAATAAAACATATGGACTACTTTGAAGCCATGAAACTAATGAAATCTGTCACTCACAGCAATGTTATTAGAGAATATTATGTTAATACAGGCACAGAAAGACAGATACTATGGTATCTCACTCTTACATGGAATCTAAAAAAGTTGCTCTCATGGAGAAGTAGAGTAGAAGAGCAGTTACCACAAACTGGTAAGGGTAGTGGAAAAGGAGAAGAGTTTGAGACATTGATTAACATTAAAAGTTACAGAGAGGGGGGCCAGTGCAGTGGCATAGCAGGTAAAGCTGCCACCTGCAGTGCTGGCATCCCATATGTGCACTGGTTCAAGTCCTGTTGCTCCACTTCCAATCCAGCTTTCTGCTTATGGCCTGGGAAAGCAGTAGAAGATGGCCCAAGTCCTTGGGCCCCTGCACCCATGTGGGAGACCCAGAGGATGCTCTTATCTCCTGGCTTCTGTCTGGTCCAGCCCCAGCCATTGTGGCTATTAGGGGAGTGACCCAGATGGAAGATTCTCTCTGCCTCCCTTTCTCTCTCTGTGTAACTCTGACTTTCAAATAAATAAATAAATCTTTTCTTAAAAAGTTAAAGAGAGATAGAAAAATAAGTTTTGGCTTTACATTATATCAAAAAACAACTAGAGTTAACTAATAGTTTGTTTATTTTGAAATAGCTAATGAGGTTTTTGAATATTATCTAAGGTGATGTATATGCTAATTAACCCGAGTTGATTGCATATATTCCTACATTAAAATAGCATACTGTGCCCCAGAAATATGTGCAATTATTGTACAATTTTAAGTGTCAGACAAAAATTAAAGTTTTAAAATCAAATGTAATAATCTTATAATAACTGAAGGAATTCCTTCAGAAAAATTACTAAGACTCAATTGAGAGAACAAAATCTTACTAAGGATATGCTTAATAAATTCTGTTCATCATTTAATACTTCTGGTGTGAACCTCATATTGGATTGGAGTTTGAGATATAATTATAACCTCATACCCAAACACATATACAAACATATAAATATATATATATATATATGGAGATAAATATGAGTATGTATATATCCATGGTTTGGTCTATATAGTTGCATTTCATAGCACCATCTGATAGGATGGAGTAATACACTTTTCATAGAGACACTGATTTCTTTTTAAGGTGTATTAACTTATTTTTATTTGAAGTGTATAATCACAGATAGAAATATCTTCAATCATTTAGTTCACTCCCCAAATGCCTGTAATAATGAGGGCTGGGGTAGGTTAAAGCCAGGAGGTAGGTATTCTGTTCAGGTTTCTTAATGGGTGGCAGGGGAGCCAGGCACTTGAGCCATCATTTGATGTCTCCTAGGGTACACATTAGCAGGAGGCTAGATCAGAAGCAGAGGGAAGACTCATTCTCAAATATTTCTCTTTTTTTAAAGATTTATTTATTTATTTGAAAGACTGAATTACAGAGACACAGAGGCAGAGAGAGAGAGAGAGAGAGAGAGAGAGAGAGAGAGAGGTCTTTCATCTGCTGGTTCACTCCCCAGGTGGCCTCAATGGCCGAAGCTGAGCTGATCCAGAGCCAGGAGCCAGGAACTTCTTCGGGTTCTCCCACATGGGTGCAGGGGCACAAGGACTTAGGCCATCCTCTACTGCTTTCCCAGGCCATAAGCAGAGAACTGGATTGGAAGTGGAGCAGCCGGGACTCAAACCAGCACCCATATGGGATGCCGGCACTGCAGGCAGTGGCTTTACTTGCTACACCACAGCACTGGCCCCCATGTCACTAATTTTTAAAAATATTTATTTTAACTTATTTGAAGGACAGATTCACAGAGTGAGGGGAGACAGAGAGACCACCCATCTGCTGGTTCAATCCCCAAATGGCTGCAACAGCCAGAGCAGTGCCAGACTGAAACCAAGAGCTTCTTCCAGTTCTCCCATGTGAGTTCAGGGGACATTAGCAGGGAACTGGACTGAAATTGGAGCAGCCATGGGGCCCCCACTGTGGCACAGTGGGTTAACACCCTGACCTGAAGCACCGGCGTCCCATATGGGCACCGGTTCTAGTCCTGGCTGCTCCTCTTCCAATACAGCTTTCTGTTATTGCCTGGGAAAGCAGTAGAAGATGGCCCGAGTCCTTGGGCCCCTGCACCTGTGTGGGAGACCTGGAAGAAGCTCCTGGCTCCTGCCTTCAGATCGGTGCAGCTCCATCCGTTGCGACCATCTGGGGAGTGAACCATTGGATGGATGACCTCTCTCTCTCTCTGCCTCTCCTCTCTCAGAAAAGAAAGTGGAGCAGCCAGGACTCAAACAGTTTTCCTTAAGGGATGTTGGTGTCACAGGTGGAGGCCCCACAACACTAATTCTATGCAAAACAAATAAAAGAATGGAAGAGAGTGTCAGTAGTTTCAGTCAATGTATTGAATAAGTAGATATAACTCAATACTTATATAAATATGAGGAGAGAAATGTGGATATTTGTCTAGATTGCCTATTAATTAAAATAGTAATTATAAATACCTACTAAAAAGAAATTGGAAGAAAAAGTAATAATTCTCAACTCATTTTGTGTGCATTTGCATTGCGTGAAGTCAACATCAAATAAGACTGTAAATAGACAAAACTACTCATACTTAACGATGAAAAATATCTACCAATATAGTTCCACATAAAAATAATATATCAAGGAAAAAGATAATATGAATAATTTGGTTTAACAATAGATATTTAATATTTGTTTACTTGATTCTAAGAACATAGTGAAAAGCCATATGATCTAAAAATATGTGAATCAAAAGTATGAAAATTAAATTATACATACAGTCACAGTAAGAGAAACAAAATGTAGTTTTATAAGGAAATATATATCTAAGGAAATAGTCTTAACCTGAGAATGAGTACCAACAGATAGCCTACAATGAATTGCTACTTATATTTGAACTAAGGACTCTTTTTCTCACTAATAACAGTATTTTTTTATTCTCTCCCACTGATTCTTCCTGTTTGATGTTCATATTATCAATCAAGATTGACTGACAAAATATATTTATATATATATATATATATATCATGCAATAAGATGCATGGTATGGATAGCTAAGCTGCTGCCTGTGATCCTAGCATCCAATATGGTTGCCAGTTCGAGTCCTGGCTGCTCCACTTCTTTTCCAGCCCCATGCTAATAACATAGGAAAAGCAGCAAAAGATTATCCAAGTTGTTTGGTCCTGTACCACCCTTATGGGAGACTGAGATGAAGCTCCTGGCCATTGGAGAGATCTGGGGAGTGAACCAGCAGATAGAAGATCTGTCTCCCACTTTCTCTCTGGACTCTTTGAAATAATTAAGTGTTTTTTTAAGACTCAGTTTAAAAAATAAAGTTGCTAATGATTGAAGAAAAAGAGATGCATATTTATTCAATCATGGGTGAAAAATTGGGGTAAATTGTCAGGGAAGCTGATTTTAGTTTTTTTATTTTGTACTCATATATTGTTTGAAATTATATATCAGCACAAAATGCATGGGTACCCCAAACATAGCAGAAATAAACAGTCCACTTCTAATCAGTTAATTTTAATTTTATTTATTTCCTCTTACTGAGTTTGATTGTCCTTTATCAAATTAAAATACTATGATTTTTTCTCAAACAGCATTTGCATGTTTTCTGTGTGTATGTGTTTGTGTGTCCTATGCATCCAAACTCTCAGACTTGTCAACAAGTTAAAACAAAGCCTATGAATTCAAACAGAACTTAAAGCCCTTGAAGAGCATTATATTTTAATGTTAGAGGTTATTTTTAATAATAGATCAGATTTAATAATAAATGAGATTAGTTTGATTAAAACCAAGAGTTTCAACTTCTCATCAAATAATCATTTTATACCATATTTTGTGATGTTACCCTTGGAATGATTTTAGGGAAGTATTGGAGTATGTTTAAATCCGTAAAGCTTGTCACAAACACCTTTGTGATAAAGAATTCGGCATTTACTTGGCAGCTTTGGACAAATATGGACAGTGAAATCTTTGTGTTGCATCTAAAATCTATTTCCGGGAAGCTTTTACTCAATAGTTTCCATCTAAGTCCTATCAAATCAATGTATTCACATTGGGACCCCCACCTGTCTCCATACCATCAAGTGCATCTACTTGATCTATATGGAAAGGATATGCCTGGCGCTGGTAGCTGTTCTGGTGTGTGTGTTTTTTTTTTTCAGACTCTGATAACAGAAATGTATGTATCCCTAGACTATCAAAAATTCCTTTTCCTGTTGATGTATTTGTAAGGTATCTTTCAGTTTTTCTTTTTCCTTGATTCTAATAAGATATACCCACCTTTGTGGTGATGGTTAAGACTTGAGCGATATATAACCCCAGTTATATCGTAAACTCATATTGCTCAAGAGGAAATCTTTTCCTTGAAAGATTTTTATTTATTTATTTGACAGGTAGAGCTCCAGACAGTGAGAGGGAGAGACAGAGAGAGAGGTCTTCCATCCACTGGTTCACTCCTTAAATGGCCACAACAGCCAGAGCTGGGCCTATCCAAAATGATGCTGGGACAGTGCAAACAGCATTCATTTTATTGCTCAATTTTGGCATGGGCACATACAATAGTTAATTTTTAAAAACCATTTATACAGATGTTATTGATAAAGCTTATATAACAACTGAGTGAAAATACAAAGAATATCAAAGCTAAAACAGTCTGTAATAAATACAAATACAATGAAAATGATAAAACTTTGTTTTTAAAGTCAGTTTGAGAAAAGGAAGAATATTACATAAAGTCAACTAATTACATCTAGCAATAAAACAACTCAGCATTTGGTACAATCATCACCCTAACATCAGATGTTAAATACCACAAGTGGCACCCACCCGCTAACTTTAAGCTGAAGCTTAAAACAGAAGCAGAAGGAGCTGCTTTAACCAAACTGCGAAGATGGCTGGAGCAGTCTCCACTCCCACCAATGCACTGAAAGTTTAAAGCGCATTTAGTGTTGTAAAATAAAGTGAATTACACTGTATTTAAAAGAGAAACTTGTGCTCTGGACCACAAATACAAGAAAGATGACTTGGTAAAAAAAAAAACCATTCAGGGCAACAAACTATGTGCAAAACAAAATTACACTATACACAGCTGTATTTAAATGACACTAAGACATATGGCCCTCTGACAGACTCACCTCCACACTCATGCTGCCTGTGAGCTCTACAAAGTAACCACTGTTCATAATTAAGCATTCATCCATGATGGAAAGGCAATAATATGGAAAGGTGACATCACATATCTGAAATAATAGAACTAGAGGAAGGATAAGAAAAAAGAGGGACATGTGGAAATAAATATTCATATTAAACATGAGGTACAAGTCCAAAGTCCAATGATAGATTGGGGATTTGTTTGCTTAGCACCTATTTGGAAGCAATCAGGTAATTCTGAAACTGAAATCTGAATCATTTTTCATATATCATGTAGGTGATACTACAGACTGTAATGGAGGGTAATTTCTTTTAAAGCTGTATTAAGTCATTGTTACAAAGTTTAAAAAGCACTCAAAAAGCGATGGTATTTGCCTGCTTTCTACTTTACATTAAAACAACAGTGGTAGTAGCATTTCGTCACTACTGCATGCCTGTCAGTTACAATTTTATAAAGTGTTCATCACGTACTTACATTTTACTGAAAGATTTTAAGAGTAGGCACAATCACCAGCTTTGCTAGTGCTTTAATATAAAAGAGATGGATCTGTGTATAAAAGAGGGAGGAGATGTACAATTTGGAACATGCTCAATCGGACTTACCCCAAATGGTGGAGTTAGAATCATACCAGGGGATTCCAATACAATCCCATCAAGGTGGCATGTGCCAATGCCATCTCACTAGTCCAAGTGATCAATTTCAGTTCACAATTGATCACACTGATAGATCTAAGAGTCAAAGGGATCACACAAACAAGACTAATGTCTGCTAATCTAACTGATAAAACCAAAAAAGGAGAGAAGGATCCAACATGGGAAGTGGGAGACACAGCAGACTCATAGAATGGCAGATGTCCTAAATAGCACTCTGGCCTCAGAATCAGCCCTCAAGGCATTCAGATCTGGCTGAAGAGCCTATGAGAGTATTTTAGACATGTAAAGCCAAGACACTCTGGAAAAAAAAAAAGAAGAAGAAGACCTAAATGAAGGATCTCAGTGAGTGTGATCCCAGTGGAAAGAACGGGGCCATCAAGGTAGGAGGTACCTTTCTCTGAAGGCAGGAGAGAACTTCCACTTTGACTATGACCCTGTCAGAATAAGATCAAAGTCAGTGAACCCTAAAGGCTTCCATAGCCTCGGCAACTCATGACTAAAGCCTAGGGAGATTACTGATGCCATAAACAAGAGTGTTAAATTGTTAAATCAACATCAAGAATCACTGTGTACTTACGTCCCATGTGGGATCTGTCCTTAATGGGTTCTCCAATGTGAAGTAATGCTATAACTAGTACTGAAACAGTATTTTTACACTTTGTATTTATGTGTGGGTGCAAACTGATGAAATCTTTACTTAGTATAAACTGAATCGATCTTCTGTATATAAAGATAATTGAAAATGAAAAAGAAAAATGGTGTTAAATTGGAAATTACATAGAAAATCAATTTTTTTAAAAAATATCATGCAGGATCTCTGTCATTAATGTGCTGTACACTGTTATTTAATGCTATAACTAGTACTCCAACAGTATTTTTTTCACTTTGTGTTGCTATGTGAGGGCAAACTGTTGAAATCTTTATATATACTAAACTGATTTTTGGTATATAAAGAGAATTGAAAATGAATCTTGATGTGAATGGAAGGGGAGAGTGTGTGGGAAAGGGGAGGGTTGCAGGTGGGAGGGAAGTTATGGGGGGGGAAGCCATTGCAATCCATAAGCTGCACTTTGGAAATTTATATTCATTAAATAAAAGATAAAAAAAAGAAACAGTATTTTTACACTTTGTGTTTCTGTGTGGGTGCAAACTGATGAAATCTTTACTTAATATATACTGAATTGATCTTCTGTATATAAAGATAATTGAAAATGAATCTTGATGTGAATAGAATGGGAGAGGGAGCAGGAGATGGGAGGGGTGCGAGTGGGAGGGAAATTATGGGGGGGGAAGCCAATGTAACCCATAAATTGTACCTTGGAAATGTATATTTACTAAATAAAAAAGAAGAAAACAGTGGTGGACTATGAGATTTTTTCCTTTTTTTCTTTTTCTTTCTTTTTTTTTTACTTATTTGACAGGTAGAATTAGACAGCAAGAGAGAGAGATGGAGAGAAATGTCTTCCTTCTGTTTGTTCACCCCCCAAATGGTTGCTACGGCTGGCACACTGTGCCGATCCAAAGCCAAGAACCAGGTACTTCCTCCTGGTCTCCCACATGGGTGCAGGCGCCCAATTACCAGGGCCATCCTCCTCTGCCTTCCCGGGCCACAGCAGAGAGCTGGACTGGAAGAGGAGCAACTTGGGACTAGAACCCAGTGCCCATATGGGATGCTGGAGCTGCAGGCAGATGATTAGCCAAGTGAGCCATGGTGCTGGCCTCAACTTTTTCCTTAAGATTTATTTATTTGAAAGGCAGAGTTACACAGAGGCAGAGAGAGAGAGAGAGAGAGAGAGAGAGAGAGAGAGATCTTCCATCTACTGGTTCACTCCCCAAATAGCCACAATGGCCAGAACTGGACCAATCTGAAGCCAGAAGCCTGGGGCTTTGTCCAGGCCTCCCACATGGGTCCAGGGTTCCAAGGATTTGAGCCATCCTTCAAAGCTTTCCCAAGCTATAGCAGAAAGCTGAATCAGAAGTGGAGTGGCTGGGACTTGAACCGACACCCATATGGGATCTCAGCACTGCAGCACTATGCCATGGCACCAGCCCCCCAATTTTTTTCTTAGTATTAAATAAATCTAAGGTTAAAAAAATTGCCTTATATATTAAAAATTAATTAAAACCCACATGCTATGAAGAGCTTAAACTTCTCATTGAACAGGTTAAGATTATTTACAGGGACCGGCGCTGTGGTGTAGTGGGTAAAGCCTCTGCCTGCAGTGCCAGCATCCCGTATGGGCGCCAGTACAAGACCCAGCTGCTCTACTTCTGATCCAGCTTTCTGCTATGGCCTGGGAAGGCAGTGGAAGATGTCCCAAGTCCTTGGGCGCCTGCACCCACGTGGGAGACCTGAAATAGGCTCCCGACTCCTGGCTTTGGATCAGCCCAGCTCTGGTAGTTGCGGCCATCTGGGGAGTGAACCAACAGATGGAAGACCTCTCTCTCTTCCTCTCTCTCTCTCTCTCTCTCTGCCTCCTTTTCTCTCTATGTAACTCTTTCAATTAAAATAAATAAACCTTTAAAAAAAGATTATTTACAAGTTAATCCTGGATATTTAATATTCTAATATTTGATATTTTAGATTATATATATACATATATATATATATATACTTGTGATATTCTACATAAATAACTTCTGGAACTGAAAATATCTATCTATCTATATATATATATATGAATATATATATACTCAAATATATACATTTATTCATATATTTACTCAAATATATACACTCAAATATACATACTCAAATGTAAGTTGCATTCATGGTTCAAAGCATATACTATTTTTAAATTTTTATTTGGAAGGCAGAGAGAGCTTCATCTGGCTCTCTTTCCAAATGCCCACAATGCCCAGTGTGGATAAAGACAAAGCTGGGAATTGGTAGCTCAGTTCTCCTACATGTGTCGCATGAATCCAGTTCCTGAAAGCATCACTTCCATGCTCCCAAGGTGCATATTAGCAGGAAACTGCAATTCAAACTGGAGCTGAGACCCCAGTCCAGCCACTGTGTATGGGATGCAGGAATCCAAACCCATGTCTTAATTGCTATGCCAAATGCCTACCCTGAAAGCTAATACCATTTGTAAGTTTCATCTTACATATTGCCAAATTTCTTCTTAGAAAGGTGGAGGCAATTAATATTCACAATGGTGATATTTGAGTCATTTGTCACTGGGCGTGTTCTTCTTGATTTGATTTTACCTTTTAATTCTATGATTTCTACATATAATTTTTAATTTTATCGAGAAAGAAATTAGTTACTAACTTAATTATTTTCGTGTTTATGTGTTTTATATATCACAAAAGAGGCCAAAATATTGACACTCAGGGCTCGTGTGGTGCAATGGATTAAGCTGCCATTTACAACATCAGCATCCCGTATCAGAGTTCCAGTTAAGTCCTTGCTGCTCTGCTTCTGTTTCAGGGTTCTGCTAATGTGCCTGGGAAAACAAAAGGAAATAGCTCAAATATTTGAATCTCTGCCCATCATATAAGCAACCAGAATGTCTGTATTTCCCTCCCTCTCTGTTACTGAATTTCAAGTAAGTAAACAAATACATAAAAAAAATAAAATAAGAAGACTGACATTGTTTTTTTTTTTAATTTGGTTTCCTATTAAATAGTATTTAATCAATTCTGTTTTATCTGAGATGAGGACAGACAGAAATAGAAGAAGTGGAAACAGAATTTCCAGCACTGGTTCACTCCTTAAATGTTGCAAACTGCCCAGGTGAGGCTACAGCAGTAGGTGGAAACTCAATCCAAGCTTCACTTGACATATTATTGATGATGTTTAGTGAAACAGATTATTTGAGACAATACACACTTCTTACCTTTTAAATGTAAATACAATGTGAGGTATTATCTAGTACAGAATGACAAATATCTTAAACTTTCAGAATGCCACTGAGAAGCAGACAGTGCCATTTCTAATTTCTTAGCTTCATGATTGCAGCAGTGTCAAGGAGACTGAAGCCTCTGCTTCTTGCAATATGTTATCCAGATGTTTGGCTTCCTAACTTTTTTTATTTTTTAAAAGATTTATTGATTTGAAAGGCAGAGAGAGAGAGAGACAGAGAGACCGACCTTCCATCCAGTGGTTCACTCCCCAGGTGACTGCAATGGCTAGAGCTAGGCCGATCTGAAGACAGGAGCCAGGAGCCTCTTCCAGGTCTCCGACACAGGTGCAGGGACCCAAGGACTTGGGCCATCCTCTACTGCTTTCCCAGGCCATAGCAGAGAGCTGGATCATAAGTGAAGTGGCTGGGACTTGAACCAACATCCATATGGGAAGCCGGCACTGCAGGCGGCTTTACTTGCTACACCACAGCACCGGCCCCTGGCTTCCTGACTTCTAAATTTTCCCTTATGGCCCTTCTTATAACCACTCAATCCCTCTCCAAAATTCAATCATTTCTCATTCCAAGGGTGTTCTCTGAACTCTGGTTACTCAGATGCCCAGTTATCCATGCAAATATCCTTTATCCTAGAGAGGGGCACCTCTCTGTCTTACTTGAAGTCATTGATGCATTTTCCAATTTTCTTTTTTTTTAACCTTTGATTACAGGAGCAATAAAATCAATCTAGAAATTCTACTTCCTTCATTAGATCCTTGTCCAAAAAACTGTTAAACTGACCCTAGGAACAGACTCAAAAGGCTCTGCTCCTTATGACTTGATGGACTCTTAGAGAATTCCCAAGATTATTATGCATTTTAAATAATAAAAATTTGGGCCAGCATGGTGGCATCATAGGCCAAGCTTCCACCTGTGGCACCATAATCCCATGTGGGCACCGGTTTTTGTCTCAGTTGCTCCTCTTCCAATCCGTCTCTCTGCTGTGGCCTGGGAAAGCAGTAGCAGATGACCCATGTGTTTGGGCCCCTGATCCCATGTGAGAGACCAGGAAGAAACTCCTGGCTCCTGCCTTTGGATCAGCTTAGCTCTGGCTGTTGGGGCCATTTGAGGAGTGAAGCAGCAGATGGAAGACATTCCTCTGTCTCACCCTCCTTCTAACTCTGCCTCTCAAATAAATAATAAAATAAAATCTTTTAAAAATTAAAATAATAATTAAAATGTAAAAGAAATATAAAAATAAAAATATAACTACAGTAGAATATAAATTGGATGAAATGCTAATGCCTTTTGCTGAGGTTTAAAAATAGAAAAGGCAAAGGGCCTATCAACTTATTTGAAGTTAACTGGCTAAAAGAAGTCTGTACTTTTCTGTAACCTAGGGTTCTTCCAAGGGGAAATGTACTGGTATTTGCAACAATTGTTCAAGGCAAAGTATTGAATAGACCTCAGCCACTGCCTCAGCATATAACTGGGAGTGGCATGTAAACATTTTTAAGATTTATTTATTTATTCAAGAGGTAGAGTTACAGACACAGAGTGGGAGAGACAAAGAGAAAGGTCTTCAATCCACTGGTTCACTCCCCAAATGGCCATAACAGGCAGAGCTGGGCTGATCCAAAGCCAGGAACCAGCAGCTTCTCCCAGGACTCCCGCACGGGTGGAGGAGCCCAAGCATTTAGGCCATCTATAACTGCTTTTCCAAGCAAAATCAGAGAGCTGGGTCAGAAGAGGAACACCCAGGACATGAACTGGCACCCATATTGGATGCCAACATTGCAGGCAGAGGCACTATGCCACAGCACCAGCCCCAGTGGCACATTATTTAGCAGGGGAAATAAGATGTTAGGGAACCACAAGCCTGGGGTTGGTGTTGGGGCATTAGCAGGTAAAGTTTCCACCTGTGATGCTGGCATTCCATATGGGTGCCAATTCATGTCCTGGCTGTTCGACTTCTGTCCCAGCACTCTGCTGATGGCCTGTGAAAAGCAGTGGATGTTGGTCCAAGTGTTTGGGCCCCAGCCACCAATGTGTGAGACCCAGATGAAGCTCCTGGCTTCTGCCTTTGACCTGAACTAGCACTGGGCACTGTGGCCATCTGAGAAGTGAACCATCAGATGGATGATTTCTCCTCTCCCTCTGTCTTTAAGTATCTCAAATACATGCTTTTTTTAAGAAAAATAAAACACAAGCTGTTTCTCCACTGATGTTGAGTCACATTATCAAAGGCAGAATTCATATCATTTCCATCCCTCTCCTAACCAGTTATGTTGTTCTACTCATTGACAGACTATAAAAATGTTTATATATATATATATATATATATATATATATATATACACATATTAAAGGCAGAATTATGGAGAGAGCAGTAGAGAGGAGAGAGAGAGAGGGAGAGAGAGAGGGACACTGGTTCATTGCCCAAATTCCTGCAATGGCTGGGTTGGGTGAGGCTGAAGCCAGGAGCCTGGAGCTTCTTACAGATCTCCCGGGTGGGTGCAAGAGATCAACCCAAGCCCTTGAGCCACCTTCTGCTGCTTTCCCAGGAGCATTAGGAAATTCTAGTCCCGGTTGGGGCGCCAGATTCTGTCCCGGTTGCCCCTCTTCCAGGTCAGCTCTCTGCCGTGGCCCAGGAGAGCAGTGGAGGATGGCCCAAGTGCTTCGGCCCTGCACCCAGTGGGAGACCAGAAGCACCTGGCTCCTGCCTTTGGATCAGCATGGTGCGCTGGCCGCAATGTGCCGGCCACAGTGCGCTGGCCACGGCAGCCATTGGAGGGTGAACCAACGGCAAAGGAAGACCTTTCTCTCTGTCTCTCTCACTGTCCACTCTGCCTGTCAAAAAAAAAAAAAAAGTGGTGCAATCTTGTCATCAGCAACAACGATTGAACTGGAGGTCATTGTGTTAAGTGAAACAACCCAGGCACATAAAAATACTGCATAATCCCACTAATATGTGGAAGCTTGCTGCATGATCTTTAGAATGAGCTTGACCAGTTGAAATGAATGAATATACTTATAGTATACTTATTTATATACCCACGTTTCTGCTATGTTCTTCTTACTAGATTTTTTTAGGCATTTTATTTTTATAAACCCACCAAATGTATTTCACATTACACACACACACACATATATATATATATATACACACACATGCATATATATATATATATATATATATATATATATATTGCTGTGTGCTATGTTTTTTATGAAAATGCTATCTTTGTGTGTGGCTGTATGTGTACACTAACATTTAACCCAGTAATTTATCAAAGTCGTCTATTGTTTATATTCATTTTTAGGTGACTGGTTATTGTAGATTAAAAATTATACAATTTCTGTGATTCATTCTTTTTCACATCAAGTTGTTATAAGTGGTAACATAAATGCTTAATAAATGAGAATACCTGGATTCTTTCTTATTGCAACGAGAACACTGCAGTTGATCTTTTGCAGGCACACAGCATGACCTCTTGTCTGTTGGGTCCAATGTATAGAAAGTGATAGGGGCTGGCACTGTGGCACAGTGGGTTAAAGCCCTGGACTGAAGCGCCAACATCCCATATGGGTGCTTCTCTTCTGATCCAGCTCTCTTCTGTGGCCTGGGAAAGCAGTAGAAGATGGCCCAAGTCCTTGGGCCCCTGCACCCATGGGAGACCTGGAAGAAGTTCCTGGCTCCTGATCGGCACAGCTCCAGCCATTGCAGCCAATTGGGGAGTGGATGGAAGACCTCTCTCTCTGTCTTTACTTCTCTCTGTAACTGTCTTTCAAATAAATTAAAAAAAAAGAAAACCATAAAGAAATCATAGTGCTGAGTATAATTTCAACAAACAATCTAAGATTCTTTCTATATCTAGTGCATATTATAAATATCACTCCATGATTGTAGCAGTAATAAGAAATATTGCACTTATGCTACTTGTTTCTTGATTAATTGAAAAATGTTTTTTTAAGAATTTCAGTTAATTTAAATGAGATTAGGAGAGGAGGAAGGGGACGATTAACTATTGAGGAAAAGTGTCTCTTGATTCTGGGTGATTCTTGTATTCTCATTGTTACCATCATCGTCATTTATTTATTTATTTATTTTTTGGCAGGTAGAGTTAATGAGAGAGAGAGACACAGAGAGAAAGGTCTTCCTTCCATTGGTTCACCCCCCAAATGGCCACTATGGCCGGTGCGCTGCGCCAATCCAAAGCCAGGAGCCAGGTGTTTCCTCCTGGTCTCCCATGCAGGTGCAGGGCCCAAGCACTTGGGCCATCCTTCACTGTCTTCCCAGGCCACAGCAGAGAGCTGGACTGGAAGAGGAGCAACCAGGATAGACCCGCACCGGAACCAGGACTAGAACTCGGAGTACTGGTGCCACAGGTGAAGGATTAGCCTAGTGAGCCATGGCGCCAGCCTTCCATTGTTGTCTTTTTTTTTTTTTTACAAATTTTATATTGTTGAATTTTATGTACAAAATCATTTGATTTCAAATAAACATTTAATGTAAAAACAAACGTTCTTTTAAACTGAATTTTTTTTACATCTACTGTATCATTCAAATGCTTTTATCATCTTACATGATTTCTTCAAAATCTGTTATCAAGGGTACATATAGAAAAGCATTTTTTATAAATAGGAACAAAGGGATTTTTTTCAGCTTTTATTATAAGATGACATAAAAAGTTTACTCAACAGAAGTAATTTCATTACTATTTGGGGGAGGGAAAGACAAACTTTTTGTGCAAACAATGCTAGCCTTCTTTTAAACATTAAGAGCATAATTCTACACCTACATCTCCCCTAAAATAACTTTTTTTTCCTTTTTTTTTCTTTTTTTGACAGGCAGAGTGGACAGTCAGAGATAGAAAGACAGAGAGAAAGGTCTTCCTTTGCCGTTGGTTCACCCTCCAATGGCTGCTGTGGCTGGCGCGCTGTGGCCGGCGCACAGCGCTGATCCAAAGGCAGGAGCCAGGTACCTATTCTGGTCTCCCATGGGGTGCAGGGCCCAAGCACTTGGGCCATCCTCCACTGCACTCCCTGGCCACAGCACAGAGCTGGCCTGGAAGAGGGGCAACCGGGACAGAATCCGGCTCCCCGACCAGGACTAGAACCTGGTGTGCCGGCGCCACAAGGCGGAGGATTAGCCTAGTGAGCCACGGTGCCGGCCAAAATAACCTTTTTTTTTTTTTACATATGTGCACAGCTTTGCAAATTAAAGCCTGAGAGAAATGCTCCAGATCCGCTATCCAAAGGCAAAAATCAGTTTGCTGGAACTTGTCACTTGGAGAGCTTACCAATCAAGGAGTCTGAAATGAAAGCTGTAGTTTCCCTCTTTCCTATTTTTTTAAACACAAAAATCAATGACAAAGAACTTAATACTGGATGACAAATAACATCCACACTATTTGTTAAATAGTTTCACAGTTAAACACATCTTAAAGACCAATCAAACCAGTATTTACATTTTGTAAATTTCTGAAGACACCATTAGAAAGCTTATATATCCCTTCATTAAACCAAATAGGGAACTGCATCTGATGGTGGTGGAATGAAATTAAAAAATTAAAAAACCTGTATTTACAGCAGCATTAATCCTTTATAAAAAAAAGAATATGAAAATGCAATATCTTTAAGGATAATAAAAAATTGAGGTGATGTTACTCAACCACAGTGCTTGGAGTTGGAATAAAAACCTATTGGTACTTATTAATGTGCCAGTAGTGAAACCACTTTCTGTTGGAAAAAATCCAACTGCAAATATGTACGTAAAACACACAACACAGGGCAAAATTTCTCAAAACAATTCAAGTCAGTTTATCTGTATTGGATATTCTAATTATGAAATACATTACAAACATATCCTTGCAAAAAAAAAAAAGCACAACATTTCCCCCACCCCTAAAAGACGCATCTTAAAAACCTCTAACTTATTCTACCCATGGTTTAGCGATCCTAATGAAAAGATATGAACAGTTGAATTTTCCAAGTGATTACCTAATCAGAAGGGAAAAAAACAGTAAAATGTTCAAGTTTAAGAAATGTACTGGGTGAGCAATGCACTAAAATTATCCACATGAAAACAAATGGTCAGTAACCTTATAAATCAACATGACATTTCACTATCAACAATGTGAACAATGAGCATTGTCTCAAACAGGCATTAGATAAAGTGCTATTTTAAAATTGTAAAATGAATGTGTGTAAAATATCTTACACTGTAATTTTTTTAATCAAATATAAGTGATTTCAAAACCAAGGATCAACGTCTGATTGTAAATGGTAATGCAAAATAATTTCACAAAAATCTTCAATTTCTAAAAAGGGAATCACATTCCAATTTTCCCTCCCCAAGAAAATTTCTCACAATTACAAAATAGAACACCAGTCACAAATGCAAAAAGCATTATGATTTAAATATGAAATAATTTCTATATTTAATGTTTTTATAAGACAACTGTTGCAGTTAAAAATACTTTCTCTGAAGTACTGCTTTTCATGCTCAAACTAGAAAATGTTTTAATGACATCAATTAAACTGACATACATGTAATGCTGCATGACCCTTATAAAAATATCCTTGTTGAAATCATTTACTTCACCTAACAGTGTCTGTATGGAACCTATGATTTTTTTTAAACTTTTATTTAATGAATATAAAATTCCAATGTACAGCTTAGAGATTACAATGGCTTCCCCCTCCCATAACTTCCCTCCCACACGCAACCCTCCCCTCTCCTGCTCCCTCTCCCCTTCCATTCACATCAAGATTCATTTTCAATTCTCTTTATATACAGAAGCTCAATTTAGTATACATTAAGTAAAGATTTCAAAGGTTTGCACACACATAGAAACACAAAGTGAAACATACTGTTTGAGTACTAGTTATAGCATTAAATCAAAATGTACAGCACATTAAGGACAGAGATCCCACATGAGGAGCAAGTGCACAGTGGCTCCTGTTGTTGACCCAACAAATTGACACTCTAGTTTATGGCGCCAGTAACCACCCTAGGCTGTCGTCATGAGTGGCCAAGGCTATGGAAGCCTTGCAAGTTCGCCGACTCTGCTCATATTTAGACAAGGTCATAAAAGACAGGGTGAGGATAGTAACCAATGATCCTAAGGGTGGCATTAACAAGGTCTGAACAATTATACAGTATTAAGTGGGGAAGAGGACCATCAGTACACACAGGTTGGGAGTAGAGCCATTGGAGGTAGAGTAGAGGTTATGATTATGAAGGAATGAGGCCCAAGTGCACTAGACAGGGTCTAGAACAAAGGACAGAGTCATTATTAGAGGAGCTAAGAAAGGTGCTGTCTAAGCTACAATTAAGTTTTCTGATTGAGAGACAAATAGAACCTGATAGAAGGGGCTTGATAATAATCTGGTGGGCTTTAGGCCTTGTAAGTTAAGAGGCCCAGACCTATCTATCTCTTCACATGGGGTACATCCTAAGGGAGGTGTGAACCTCCTAGGGGAAGGCACTCTGTTGACTTTCATTACTTGGCTGGCCTGGGAGGAGAGCTGGCCAGATAAAGGCAGGGGGCATCTCTAACAAGAAATTTACAGTCCTGCCTGCAATGTTGCTGACCCTACTTGGGCATCCCCTGAGCTGCAGTGGTCACTTTGGAAGTTGGGCTGAGTAAAGGGCTTTTCAGCTTAGAGCCAATAAGATCTGTGGCTCTGACCTGGGCATCCTTCGACTCCAGGGCAGGTCCATTTCCAGTGATCCAACTCTTGGCAGAGCTGCCAGGGCTCTTCACAAGTTGACTTCGGCTGAAGCCCAGGCTTACCACATTGAAAGCCACTGCAGTGGACTGGCCTGTTGGGTCTCCTTGAGAGCAGATCACTGTACAGATCAGCCATTAATAGGCCTGCCACCCATTGCTTCTGATGCCGAGCTTTCTTTTCCTCCTGGTTTTTTGTTAAAGCAGACCAGAGGATGCAAGTCAAGGGAGTGCCCAAGTCCCATCTCTAATTTTCGGTGGCCTGAACTACAAGTCTATAGTCACAGGCATGTTCTGTAGGTAGTTTTTCTAAGGTAGACAATGCCCATGAGGAAAATTATATTCTCACTTTAAAACTTTCTTTCCCTTTCGTCTGAAAGGGAGGTTTCTTCTACTTACTGTATACTTCGCTGATGGCGAAGAGAATCTAGCTATGAGATTATTATTTAAGTTCTTATTTTGGCTATGCTATTACAGAAAAATGTTAGCCATCTCTTTTATAAGGTCTAAAGATTAAATTGTGCGTCCTACAGATTCCTTCATAATAGAATTAGTTTCCTACCTTGAGGAGAATAGAGAAATGAAAGAACAAGTTGGGCTTAGAATAGAGAAATGAGGGAGCAAGTCCTAGATCGCTTGCTGACAATAGCAATATCACATGAATACTTAGCAAACAGTTTCAACCATTAGATAACAACTTAAGAAAACATTTACCGGAAGATCTGATGCCTTTGATAAATTTTAAGAATCATGTATTTGAAAACACCTCTTAAATATCTAACATGGTGTAGTTTGTTTAGCCAGTAAACTTAAGCACAACCATATAAAATGTTTTTAGTTTCTTTCTACCAACAAGTTTAAAACATATGATGAAGAGATTCAGTTCACAGGAATTAAAATGTACCTTTGATTAATTTTACTAGCTTAAATTTATGGACAATCTTATCTATAAGCCAATTAAAATAAAATTCTTAATAATATTTTCCCATGAGGACATACAATATGTAAACACATATAACATAACATAATAGACCAATATAGCAATTTTAATAATAGCTTTTAAAATCTTTAACTCTTTTTGTGGCTTGCCAATTGATTTGAATTGCTTTTTGTTTTTAGTAACCTCGGTTAACCATACTTTCTCTCAGTTGGTACTGTTAATACATTATTGGCTTCATCTGTTTACAGAGCCATCCCAAAGTACTGAATACAATAGAAGTGGCTGGAAAAAGTCCATAGGAACCTATAGGAGGACAGCTAAACACAGAACCAACAATGCTTTAGTTTTATGAGCAGCACATCATATATAACTGTGGATGACAAAAGACTTTAAGTTGCCATGTTTAAAATTATAAACTCATCAACAAACAAGAGGCACTTGCTTACTTCACAGTATTTTTGAAAGCACCTGCAGAATTTTACAAGTATTTAACCCTTTAGGCCTCTGTGGCTTTCTCATTAAGATAACTATCATGTCTAGTAACACAAGATCATTAGACTTTTTAATTCTCAAACATTTGTATTAATAGCATTTTCCATTCTAGAAACTTAAAATTTAGTACCATGTCACATCTTGACAGTACTTCTAATATAATCCAAATAGCCTGATTAGTTGGTGTCTCTATAAGATGAGAGACATAGGTCCTTTGATTTTTTCAGCTGGGCCCAAACTGGAAAAACCAAAGTCCAGGATTTACTGGAAATTTTAGAGTCCAGATCGTTTGAAACTTTGATTTTTTGAATGCCTTCAAGAATGCCAAGAAGTCTCAAAATCCAATATGCTACTACCACCAAGATCTGCACCTGTGGGGCTCCACCTAGGCCCGTGCCCTAGTCTTCAAGGCTCACCGCAGTGGCCCTCCTACTGGGCGTGGAGTAGCATCCACAGTAGGGGGGTGGCTGGGGACCCGCGGGGGGGCCCCGCGGCTCAATCCACTCTCTTTCTTGCTCTGCCGACTGCCAGCTATGGCAGCTGCCAGCTATGGCCGGGTATGGGCCCGACACTCCAGCGCCATCCATTTTCAGGGCTAGTTGATTTTGGCAGGTGAGTTGTTACACACTCCTTAGCAGATTCCGACTTCCATGGCCACCCTCCTGCTTAAAATTTGCCTTTTTAAAATTCACAAATAAATTGGAACTGACAATTTCATTAAGCAAAGTTCACGTTAAGTGCACCTATACATACCTGTGGAACTTTACTTCAAATTGTCATCAGTACCTAAAACCAGCTGAACAAGGTTTCCCAATTTAACTACAGAAGTATTCCAACTATCCTAAAGATACTCCATTAGCATTCTACAATTATCTGTATAAACAGAAACAACTTTGATCTATGATCAACATGAATATCTAATAAATAGTGAAACTATTAACTATAGAGTAAAATGCAGGATTTCTCATAGAGTTAAGTGATGTCATTTTGGTGCATTCACCATTATTGTACTTTATTTAATAAAGAAATACATTTGCCCTTGCAAAAACAATTCATTGCAAGTTTACAAATAAAACCACAGACCTCAAAAGTCGTGATGTTAAATCTTCAACTAATAACCAACAAAACTAAATTGACTTGTTTGCAAATGGTCCATGGCAGAATAAAAAAAAAAATATCAAAAGGTCACAGGATCTTAAAGACTAGGTTTATTGACAATAATTTCATAAATATTCTAAAGAAAATTTCAAAACTTAGAATGTTTAAAATCTGTTCCTATTGGCAAAATATCCCTTGATAAAATTAATAGGTCACTACAAAATGGATGTCACAATTTTAAATTAGCCTCATCTTAACATTTTGCAAAAAAATTTTTGAAAAATTTAGTTTGTTTTTTCTTCCCTCTTGAGTACAGCAACTCATTATTCAGTTTTTATTTCAACTATAAGATATATAGATATATAAGACATATTCATAAATATATTATCTAGCTGCTATGAATTTGCAGTCAAGTTAGTCAGTAGTATATTATCCTACAAACTTTTATGGATCCAAATCATTCTGGTATTTTTAGTCATAGCAATTTTAATTGATAAAATGCAAAATTTTGTGGTTTCCCTCCAAACAGCGCAAAAGCATTTGGTATAGTGTCAGGAATTATTTGCATCAGTTTTATAAGTTTACTTGTGTGCTTCAGGTATCTGAAACTAAAAAAGGTGTTCTCTTATGTTTTGATAAAAAAGGTACTCCAATATTTTATAGCATTAATATTTATTACTTTATATGAATACTTTATTGAAAGCCTAAGCCAAGTTTACACACAGAAATTATACAATTATATACCGCTTCACAAAGGCAGTGAACACATTACTTTCTACAAAATCAATTTTACAGAAATTTAAAAATTCTAATATCAAAAATTACAGCTGAGGAAACAGGTATAAATTTGGCAAGCAGTAATTTTGACAGGGAAGTTGCGGCTCACATGACTTTAAATATGTGAATTTGAAAATACTAAGTTTAGAGTAATCATTGTGCTTTGTGTTGATTTGAAAAATATAACACTGGTTTTTGAAGAAGCATTTTCAAAAATATTAAATTCACTTCAAAATGTCACAGGAATTACGGTGGTTTCTATGCACCCAATGCCTCAATTAGCTCAGGTACATTTCTAAAGCAGTATATTAATTCTTCCAGTACAGTGGAGTTTCACATCATTGACATTTGCATATTCTAGAACAATTTAGAAAGAATGTGTAATATTCACAATGTTCAGAAAAGCAAGCAAAAAGTCAAGGAACCTTCCTGGTTCTTCTGAGATGGTCCCCTGTCAGCTTCACAAGCATTCACGCCACAAAATATTAAGCTACTGTTGGAACACAATTTCCGAGATAAGTTCATCTTCTCATCAGTAACCACGTCTTTTTTTCAGGCACCTTGGAAGCAAACAGAAGAACTTCAAATCTCTTCGAATGTCTTTAACCTGGTATCTCCACAGACAAGATTTCCAGGGTTTCACAAGGGCCAGATTTTATTCGAATTACTCAGAAGAGAAAGAAAATGTCTTCTGAAAGAGGTGAGCTCAATCATTACCAAGAGAAAAAGTATCCACTGTGTCCATCTCTTATAGAGACAGAAAAATATGACATTTCCCCCCTGAGAATAATATATATGTATGCTGTAGGCCGCATTCACATCCACTGACCACCGGGAACGGCCCCGCACGCTCACCATTCCCCGGCTTCCACGGAGTCCCGGGCGCTCCGCAGGGCTTCAGGGGCGCGGACGTTCAGACTGCCGAAGTCTAAGCCACCCGCGGGCGCCCTCAGCGCACAGCAGTGAAGCCCAGTATGGCGGCCAGAGAAGACCCCGCCAGGTTACGCAGCATTGCCTGGTGCGCCTGAATAGACAGTTCGCACAGCCAGTGAGCACGCAAGACGTCATAGAAGACGCAGCCAATCAGAATCGCCTCTAGCACGGGGGCGGTCACTTAGGGTTGTGACCCCTGCGGGTTGAGAAGGGAGAGGCCTGGGCTCCTCTGACGCTGCCTCTGCGTCCTCGGGCCCGACTGTCCGGACACCAGGGGGCGCTGTCTCCTCCCTGATGCCCCTGCCTCCTGGGAGCAGGGACCTGCAGCAATCACTGATTTGAAGAATATTTCAGAATACTACATAGATTAATCCTTTGTTTCAGTTCTCTTATAAAGTCATGCTGATTAAAAAATCCTTTCCTAGTCTGGTCATTTAAAATTGTTTTCTATGTGTTTTTTTTTTTTAAGATTTATTTTTTTGAAAGGCAGAGTTACACACACACACACAGAGAGAGAGAGAGAGAGAGAGAGACAGAGAGACAGAGAGAGGTCTTCCATCCGATGGTTCACTCCCCAGATGGCCGCGACGGCCAGAGCTGCGCCGATCTGAAGCAGGAGCCCAGATCGTCTTCCACTCACTTATCAGTAGGATTTGTTTTTTGGACTATGTTAGATCATCTCTGTGTATAGTAGTGTCTTCCACACATATGGACAATTTAGTTTCTTAAAAAACGTTCCTCATATCTAATGTTTCCTTTGTGTATTGATTTCCTCACTGCATCTCCAGTATAATTGTTGAGAATGAGCGATGGCCTCCTCCCATGAAAAAGATTTAAAGGCTCTGTGTTAATTATACTGTTACAGGATAATCGTACGCAGCCTTAACTGGAATAAGCAATGTATTATTTTTACTATTATGCTGTCACTTGCTTGATGATTTCTAGATGCTGAATTTTATTGAATACTGTTTAACATTTAATTAAGTAATCATTTAGAGTTTCTTGTATTTTTCACCCACATGGATGATTTATATAATTTATTTTAGTGTTACTGACTTTTTATCTTTACTTTTTAATAGTATCATATAGTATATTCACTTTGTAATTATGTATTATAATTTCATATGTGGTTTAATTGATGTAATATTTTACTTAAATATTTATATTTTTTTAAAATTTTATTTATTTGAGAGAGTTACAGAGAGAGGGAGAGACAGAAAGAGAGTTCTTCCATCCACTGGTTCACTCCCCAAATGGCTACAAAGGCCAGAGCTGAACAGATCCAAATCCAGGAGCCAGGAGCTTTCTCCAGGTCTCCCAGGTGGGTGCAGCATCCCAAGCACTTGGGCTATCTTCTACTGCTTTTCCAGGCCATAGCAGAGAACTGGGTTGGAAGAGGAGCAGCCTGGACATGGACCAGTGCTACCGATGGAGGGGTTAGCCTACTACACCACAGTGCCAGCCCCTGTACATCTGTTTATGGAACAGATGCTCCTTAAGTACCTATTATTTTATGTCATGGTCTGGATCATTAATTTTGTTTTCAAAAGGAATTCAGACTACTGTGTTTAATTTCACTTTGTGTGAATCTCCAGAACTTTGGAATTTTTTCCATCTTTAAAAGTTTAGAATGTTCATTAAATCTAGGCCTAAAATTTTGCTTATAAACTTTTTGGGGGCTGGTGCTGTGGCATAGTGGCTAAAGCCACTGCCTGCAGTGCCGGCATCCCATATGGGCACTGGTTCAAGACCCGGCTGCTCCACTTCTATCCAGCTCTCTGCTATGGCCTGGGAAAGCAGAAGTCCTTGCCCCCACCCTCCATGTGGCAGACTGGAAGAAGTTCCTGGCTCCTGGCTTTGGATCGGCACAGCTCCAGCCATTGCAGCCAATTGGTGAATGAACCAGCAGTTGGAAGACTTCTCTCTCTCTCTGCCTCTGCCTCTCCTTCTCTCTCTGTGTAACTCTTTGAAATAAGTAAATTCTAAAAAAAGTAAAATCTTTATAATAAAATACTTTTTGTTGGTTGCTATGCTCTTTCAAATATTAACTAAATATATTTCATTTATATAAGTTTTCTATTTTTATATTACATTTGTGTTTTGATAAAATGACTTCCAAAATTCAGTGGATTTTTTGTGTCTGTTTTAAAAAGTTACTCTTAAATATTTCAGAAAATTCATATCTTGCTAAGATCTACAAACTCTGTAAATAATGATTTCCTTTTGATTACTGAGGTTGATTTTGTTACTTTTCTCTTTCTTTGTTCACTTTTGGTAGTTTTTAAGAACTGTTTTTTGTTGTTTTTGTTGTATCTATTTCACCTATGCCTACTGTTATCTTTTTTCTATATTTTTAATGTTGCATATATTCTTAAGAATGAACCAAAATGATTGGTTTTCTGTGTTCAATTCTAACATATTCATTAAAGTGTGTAAGTTTTCTCCAAGCACTGGTTTATGTGAAATCTCATGTTTTCCTGCTGTGCTTCCACACCCTGTGTTAGGAAAAGAGGCACAGAACAGAGAGGAGGCAGAATATGAATTTACAGCCAGACTGAATTTATTCAGAGAAAATAAATCCACAGAGGTGGGTGACCAACTGTAGCCGTGCACATTGGTGGAACACATGGCAGGAGGCCCCAGACACAAGCTGCCCAGCCTTTTTTTATCTTAGGAGGGCTAGGGGTGGGGGTGGGAATAGGGGCAGTTGACGAGACTGCCCTTGCTCCAGGGGTTGGTTTTAGCTCCTCTGTCAAAGATAAGTTGGCTATAGATGTGTGCATGGATTGATTTCTGGAGTTTCTATTCTGTTCCATTGGTCTACACATTTTTTTTTTTTGCCAGTACTAGGATGCTTTGATTTTTAACTGCCCTGTAATATGTCTTGAAAGTGGTATTGTGTTGCCTCCAGCTTTGTTCAACTCTGATGTCCATTAACTGAAGACTGGATAAAAAATATGATGATATATATACACTATGGAATACTATTCAATGGTTAAAAAAATAAACTCCTGTCTTTTTTAACAAAATGGATGCAACTAGAAACCATTATGCTTACTGAAATAAGCATAATGTCCCTAAAAGACAGATACCATACGTTTCCCCTGACCTGTGGTTACCAATAGAGTACCTGAAATGTAATGCATAAGGAGTGAAATTGACACTTTAAGATTTGAGGAACATTTACAGCCCTTGTCTCTACTATTGAGGAATAGTGTTTTTTTCTTCATACTATTTGTTGAACTCTTTACCTAGTGTAGAATGAATCTTATGAATATAAAATAAACTGAAAATAGATCTTTGTAAAAAATGAGTGGGAATGGCAGAGGGAAGAGGAAGAAGGATGGGAATGTGTGGGCAGGATGGAGGCTAGAGTGGGAAAGATCACTATGTTCCTAAATCGATCTGTGTGAAAGACATGAAACTTGTATACCTTAAATAGCTTTTTTTTTTTGACAGGCAGAGTGGATAGTGAGAGAGAGAGAGAGACAGAGAGAAAGGTCTTCCTTTTTGCTGTTGGTTCACCCTCCAATGGCCGCTGCGGCTGGCGCATCTCGCTGATCCGAAGCCAGGAGCCAGGTGCTTCTCCTGGTGTTCCACGCGGGTGCAGGGCCCAAGCACTTGGGCCATCCTCCACTGCCTTCCCAGGCCATAGCAGAGAGCTGGCCTGGAAGAGCTTTTGATACCACTTTTAAGTAAATTTTAGACTTCCAATTTTATCAGATTATGGAGTTTTCAAAAATTAATACATGTATAGTCATTCACTTTTTATTTTTCTTCTATGTCTAGATTTTTATATTTTTTTTATTTATTCTTGGCTTCTTTTTTCTCTCTTTTCCTGGTCTAGGCACAATGAAATCTGAAGTCACAATTTTAATATCTGTATTTCTGTTACATCATAGCATGAACCTTCTAGCTATCTGCAGGAAAAGTAGGCAGAGATGAGAGTGTACTTATTTGTCATGGTTCCTATAATAAAATACCACTTATAGGGTGGTTTAAATGATAGTAACTTATGACCCATAGCTCTGGAGGTTGAAAGTTCCACATGGAATGATATCAGGATTTCTTTCTCCTGGGAATTCTCCCTCAGGCTTCCAAGTGGCCACCATCTTGCTGTGTCCTCACATGGCATTTCTTCTATCCACACTGGTGCCTCTCCTCGGAAGGATACATGCCAGCTTGGATTATGGCCTCTCCCTTTTGATAACGTTTGACTTTAATAACCTCGTTAAAGTCCCTGTCTCAAAATAGAGTCACACAGGGGCTCAGGGATTTAAGGTATAAACCTTGGGGAGAAAAAGTTTAGTCCAGCACATTAGTAAGGGACCCAGGGCTCTGCTGCACAGGCAACCAGCTCCGTAGGGACTTAGTGTTTAAAATGAGAGCAAGGATAACTAGTACTCAAACAGTATGTTTCACTTTGTGTTTCTATGTGGGTGCAAACTGTTGAAATCTTTACTTAGTATATACTAAATTGATCTTCTGTATATAAAGAGAATTGAA
Source organism: Lepus europaeus (assembly GCF_033115175.1). Taxonomy (NCBI): domain Eukaryota; kingdom Metazoa; phylum Chordata; class Mammalia; order Lagomorpha; family Leporidae; genus Lepus; species Lepus europaeus. The sequence continues at coordinate 67,966,465 of NC_084844.1, forward strand.
AATGAATCTTGATGCGAATGGAAGGGGAGAAGGAGTGGGAGAGGGGAGGGTTGCGGGTGGGAGGGAAGTTATGGGAGGGGGAAGCCATTGTAATCCATAAGCTGTACATTGGAAATTTATATTCATAAAATAAAAGTTAAAAATAAAATAAAATAAAATGAGAGCAAGGGTTCCTCATAGTAATGATTTCATTATGACTGCATAATCTGGGAACACACACAGTCACACAAACATTTGTTTACATTTACACAAACTAGAATGGAAATATCTGGTGATTGTGTACAGATAAAATTAATACAATCCATATTATGGAATATACATTAAAACTGATGAGGGAGCTGGCACTGTGGTTTAGTGGGCTAAGTCTTTGCCTGTAGCATCAGCATCCCATATGGATGCTGGCTCATGTCCCAGTTGCTCCTCTTCTGATTCAGCTCTCAGTTTATGGCCTGGGAAAGCAATGGAAGATGACCCAAGTGCTTGGAGCCCTGCACACACATGGGAGACCCAGAAGAAATCCCGGCTTTGGATCAGCCTGGCTCCTGTCTTTGTGGCTATCTGGGGAGTGAACCAGCAGATGGCAGACCTTTCTCTCTATTCTCCCTCTCTCTGCCTGAAACTCTACCTCTCAAATAAATAAATAAAACCTTTACAAAAAAACCTACATGCTTTCTCTAATAAAAAAAAACACACTGATGAAAAGTAGAAAAATGATTAATCACCTAAGAGTATTATGATATTTGGTGTTCACATTTACTAAAGATAAGAAATGAAGAATGAGAACTAAAAGTTAAATAAAAATTTATACCTCTAGTAATACAGACCAGTCAGCATGAGACATGTCAGACCAGTCAGCATGAGACATGTTTTCCTAAAGGTCTTGCACTTTTTAAACGAATGTTCACTGTGACCAGTAGGTTAATCCTCCACCTGTGGCACTGGCATCCCATATGGGCACCAGGTTCTAATCCTACCTGCCCTCTTCCAATCCAGCTCTCTGCTATGGCCTGCGAAAGCAGTAGAAGATGGCCCAAGTCCTTGGGCCCCTGCACCACATGGGAGACCAGGAAGAAGTGCTGGATCCTGGCTTCGGATCGGTTCAGCTCCAGATGTTGCAGCCATCTGGGGAGTGAACCAACAGAAGGACCACCTCTCTCTCTGTCTCTCCCTCACACCGTCTGTAATTGTAACTCTCAAATAAATAAAAGAAATCTTTAAAGAACAAAAAAATAAACTGTTAGTCAAAATTAATTCTTAAGATGTGACACACAGGAAAATACTATCCCATAAACCACAAATGTATTCCTGCAGAAAAAAAAAATGATGAAGGCTTTTTTGATCTTTTTATCATTATCTGCTAAATTAATTTCACAGTGATCATTGTGGATTTTTCAGTTCCTTGGCAGCCTTTCATGACACCTTATATTTTTTCAACACTTGCACTAGTTTTAGCTATTAAATTAACAGGTGATGACCACTATTTAAATTTAGTTAATTTAAAATAAAATTTTATTTAATTTTTAGTAATTTATTAAACATTCTAATCCAATAATTTAATTAATTAAAGTTTAAAAGTATGATTATAGACACATCAACTTGCATCTGCAAAGTCTCCAAAGCACATTAGTGAGAAAGTGGATGATTCATGGATTGCTTCTTGGCCTTTTGGCTAAGATCAAATGTGAGTGATAATTACAACTGATTCAATTTAATTGGATGTAGTCACTAATGCATCCTTACTATGTTGCTATTTCTTTGTGGTTTTTTTTTTTTTGGTTTTGGGTTTTTGTTTTTTTTTAACTTTCCATCTTCTACTGCTTTCCCAGGCCAGCCATAGCAGAGAGCTGGATCGGGAGAGGAGCAGCTGGGAGTAGAACCGGCACCCATATGGGATGCAGGCACTTCAGGCCATGGCTTTAACCTGCTGCACACTATGTTGATATTTCAAATATAATTTGGGGAACTAATTTGCTGGGTGTGGCAAGGTATCCCTATTTTTTTAAGATTATGTATTTGAACAGAGTTACAAAGGGGCAGAGGTAGAGAGAGAGAGGTAGAGAGAGAGAGAGAGGTCTTCCATATGCTGGTTCACTCCCCATGTGGCTGCAATGGCCTGAGCTGCACTGATCCAAAGCCATAAGCCAGGAGCTTCCTCTGTCTCCCTCATGGGTACAGGTTCAAGTTCAGCCTACTCCACTTGCTTCCAGCTCCCTGCTCATGCATCTGGGAGAGCAGTAGAAGATGGCCCAAATGCCTGGGCCCCTGCCCCTCAGAAGGAAGACCCAGATGAAGGTTCTGGCTCCTGATTTTGGTCTGGACCAAAGTAAACCAGTGGATATAAGGTCTCTTCTCTTTGCATATCCCTCTCTTTAACTGTGACTTTCAATAACTAATACTTAAAAAGGAATTAATAAGCAAATGTATATTCCCTTTTATCTACCCAAACACATATTTACCACTTTCATGATCTCGATTCTTGCCTGTACATCCAAATATCTTGTAGTATTTATTTCAAATGGGAGAACTTCCTGTTATAGTGCAAGTATTCTAATAATTGCTTTAGAAATCTTTTTAGAGAAATGTTTTGTGTTTGCCTCATATTTGAGGATAGTTCCATTGAATATGGAGTCATATACTGCAGGGTAGCTTCTTTCTACCCTTTGAAGATGCCCTAACATTGTATCTGAGAAGTCAGCAATCATTCACATATGGTTGTACCTGAGTAAGCCATGTAGGGTTGTTTTTCTTGCTGTTTTCAATATCTCTGCCTCATGGTGGGCATTTGGCATGGCCCTTGGGATACCACTTGGGAGACCCACATCCCATGCTGGAGTCTTTGAGTTTGGGTCCTGGCCCTGATTTTGACTCCAGCTTTCTGCTCTTGTGCACAGCCTTGGCGGCAGCATGCCATGGCTTTGGTACTTGGGTTCTTGCCACAGAGTGGTAAATCAAGAGGCTCCTTGCTTCCACCTGCTCAGCTCTGGCTGCTGTAGGCATTTGGAGGTTAAGCCAGTAGATGAAAGATAATCTCTCTCTCTCTCTCTCTCTCTCTCTCTCTCTCTTATCATTGAGTAAAAAATAAAAATGTGAAAGAGCCACTCCATATAAATCTATTTTTAATTTACAAAAGGATGCATTTGTTTTTGATATTTTTGAATTTTTGATGCTTCATCTAGTTTTCTTTGTATCATTCCTGATTAGGGGGACTTTGAACATTTAAAATCTATATACTGGGGTCTTTCACAAAATTTGGGAAGCTTTTATGATTTATTCAAACATACATTTTTTTGTTTCTCTTCCTTCTGAAACTCTAGTTTCATGTATTGAGGGTACTTCAAAAATTTGTGAATTAGAAGTAAAACAAGCTTATTTTCATGCATTTTTTCAAATCTATGAATATAGAAGGCTTTAAAATATTAATGAAAATGGATGGATATTGTACTCACAGCTGTCAGCATTTTTCACCCTGAAATGTAATTAGGTATTAATTCCACTCTCCACAAACTTTCAAAGTGTCTTTGAATATGAGATTGATTTGTAAATCACTCCATGTGTTTGGACCTCGGCCCATTTTTCTTTTATAAAGACTGGATAACAACTATTGATTTGTTTTCTTAGTATGTTTTGGGTTGCTTAAAAATACCACAGATTAGTAGTTTAAAAAGAAAAGAAATTTGTTTCTTATAATCTGGGGTCCAGGAAATATGAAGTCAAGAAGCTGCATCTAGAGTAGGTCACCTCACCACATCATAGCGTTGCAGACAAACTTGCAAGATGAGGGGCTGGCATTGTGGCACAGTAGGCTAATCCTAACCCTGCACTGTTGGCATCCCTTATGGGCGCTAGAGCAAGCCCCAGCTGCTCTTCTTCTGATCCAGCTCTGTTCTATGGCCTGGTAAAGCAGTGGAAGATGGCAAAAGTGCTTCTGTCCCTGCACCCACATGGGAGACCAGGAAGAAGCTCTGGCTTCTGATCATCCCGGCTCCAGCCACTGAGGTCATTTGGGGAGTGAACCAACAGATGGGAGACTTCTCTCTCTCTCTCTCTTTCTCTCTCTCTCTCTGCCTCTCACTGTCTATAACTCTACCTCTCTAATAAATAAAATCTTTTAAAAAGTTGAATGATGAGAGAGAGGGCAAGAAATTAAACTCATTGACTCAGGACCTTTCAACACTGGTATTAATCCATTCCTAAGGACAGAAACTGTTCCACTAAGGACTATTTTTAAAACACATGATTACAAGGGGTATGTTAAAACCATAGCATTTTGGGGGCCAGCACTGTGGTGCAGTGGGTTAAAGCTGCAGCCTGCAGCACCAGCATCCCATACAGGTGCCGGTTTGAGTCCCGGCTGCTCCACTTCCAATCTAGCTCTCTGCTATGGCCTGGGAAGGCAATAGAAGATGGCCCAAGTCCTTGGGCCCTCCACCCACATGGGAGACTTGGAAGAAGCTCCTGGCTCCTGGCTTCAGATCAGCTCAGCTCTGGCCATTTCGGTCATTTGGGGAGTGAACCAGCAGATGGAAGACCTCTCTCTGGCTCTACCTCGCTCTGTAACTGTCTTTCAAATAAATAAAATAAATCTTTAAAAAAACCCATGGTATTTTTAAAGCTAAAATATGGGTTATTATTTTGTCTTTTGTAACCTGTAGTTTAGTCCACGTGCATTATTTTATTTTATTACTGTATCATACAGCTCTAGATTTTCCCTTGTTTTTCAAGTTGTTTTTTCTACTGATAATTTTGATATATCATTCTTTGTATTATAAACATATAGCATAAATATAGCATAAACATCTTATATTTTACTTTCAAAATCTGGGTTAACTTAAGTTTCTTTCTAGTAATTCTTTTTCTTTTGATTATGAATCACATTTTTCTTTCTTTACATGGGTGTTGATTCTGAATTTCTTCCTGGATATTATAAATTATGTTATAGAAATTGAGTACTGTTATATTTCTCAAGTGATTGTTGTTTTACAATGTAGTCAATAGACTAAATTCAAATTCCAAACTCTGCATTCCTTGCAGTGATAAGTAATTAACTTTTTTAAAAAAGATTTATTCATTTATTTGACAGTCAGAGTTACACAGAGAGAGGAGAGGCAGAAAGAGAGAGAAGCCTTCCATCCGAGGGATCACTCCCCAATTGGCCACAATGGCTGGAGCTGAGCTAATCTGAAGCCAGGAGCCAGGAACTTCTTCCAGGTCTCCCACATAAGTGCAGGGGCCCAAGGACTCGGGCCATCTTCTACTGCTTTCCCAGGCAATAGCAGAGAGCTGGATCAGAAGTGGAGCAGCTGGAGCATGAACCGGTGCCCATATGGGATGCCAGCACTTCAAGCAAGGGAATTAACCAGCTGCGCCACAGCACCCACCACTATTAACTTTATTTCATCCATTTATTTCACTAGCAGAGAGACATCAAGACAGATAACCTAATAGGTTTCACATCCACAGGTTCATTACCCAAATGCCTAAAGACCTGTGGGTGCACCAGTCCAGAGCTAGAAGCTGGGAACCTAATCCAGGTCTCCCATGGAGTGGCAGGGACCAGATTACTTGAGTCACTACCTGCTGCTTCCCACGGTGCCCATTAGCAGGAAGATGGAATTGGAAGCAAAGTTAAACCATGAACCCACACATATGAATATGGGCTACAGGCATCCCAAATGTACCATCACCCCTGCACCAAACACCTACGTCTCACAACTTCAATCCTTTCATGGATGTCCACATGATGATGGTTTGTTATCTTATTTATGTAAAAAGTTCACCATTGCCTTTAGGGAAATCAAAAGAACTATGTGTAAAATATAACTATATGCATACAGGTAGCAGAGCATCTAGTTTGGGATCTGGGCCCAAATCTGAGTATGCAGTGTGTGTTACAGAATAGGGGCAAACTATGCCCATGCTTGCTTATCTGTGCCTTGTCTACTCCACGATAGGAGTTCCACTTTTAGGTGAGTAGAAGAATCTGATCATTTCTTCTCTACTACAGCCCTTCAGGGACTTGAATTTTATTCTTCTGTACCTTCCTTGCTTTTTCCAGTCAGGTATAAGTATAGATGTCCACACAGAAATAGTTAAATTGCCAGACCTCTTTAAGTATGGGGCATCAAGCAAAAGAGAAAAGCAGTGAAACAAAAATTGGTTTGTTGCAGAGGTCAACAAGATGGTATGATTTTTCTTAGACCAAGACCAAAACAGAAGAGACACGGTTCATAAACTAAGACATGAAGAATGGTATATTGCCAATAACTTTACAGAAATTTAAAAGATTATAAAGGAATACTGTGAATCAATATGTCAAAAGATCCAACAATTTATATGAAGCACATACATTGCTAGAAAAATACAAATTGTCACACTCTCAAGAAGAAACTAAAAATATTAGTAGCCTAAAGCAGTCAAAAATCAAACAATAATAATAATAATGAATTTAATCAGCAATTTAAAACATTACCACAAAGTCCTGACCCAGATGGTTTCCTTTGTGAATTCTATCTAGCATTTAAAGATACAATAACAATATTTTTCAAACTCTACCAAAACACTTGCCAACTCATTCTCTTTTTTTTTTTTTTTGACAGGCAGAGGAGCAACCAGGACTAGTACCTGGCTCCCCAACCGGGACTAGAACCTGCAGAGCCAGCGCCGCAGGTGGAGGATTAGCCTAGTGAGCCACGGCATCGGCCAACTCATTGTCTTAAGACTTAAAAAACAATGAGTTCAAATGAATTGTATTGATATCCTAAAAGTCAACAATAGCAGGTAACTGGGTCACAAGCAGAGGAGCTGGCCTCAAACTGGCCGTCCAGTACGGGATGCAGGCTCCCTAGCTGTGGCTTACCCTACTGCACCACAACACTGGCCCCAAAAGATTCATTTCAACACACTATGCTGATTGAAAAGAAAAATTGCATTCTTAGCATAGAGAACGTCAGCAAGAGACCTGGAAACATCACCTCAGCATTGTCCCCCTGCAGGCTGTGCTGCTGGCCTCCCTGGCCTGGAGGTAAAGGGGAAGCTGATCAAGCTTGCCACTCACTGTGCTTTGCCCATGGCCATGGCCACGGCCACAGATTCCAGAGCCAACCGCGGGGAATGCAGGGCCCCCTGCAGCCAGTTCCAGCAGGTCCACTAACTCCACCTCCCCTTCTCGGGACACCAAGCTTCTGAGCCGTCCGGCTTCCTTTTCACAGGCGGGCAGAGGCTGGACCACCCTGGGCCTCCGGGCGGCAGAGCCTGAGTACCACTGTGACGCGAAGAGCCTGCGTGTTTATGTAATACTGCGCGGGCGCACCTGATTGGATTGTTTGCAAAGCTGGAGGGGAGCGTTCGACGTCACAAAGGTGTAGCCAATCAGAGGAGGGTGGTGACTTGGGGTGGCAGTGTGGGGGCTGTGAGGGGAGAAGCCTGGGCTCTGGTCTGAAGCCGCCTCCTCCCCCTTTCTGTCTTCCGCTGCAGCCAAGGCCGCTGTACCTCTGTTCGACAGGGATCCGTGAGCTGGAGCCTGCAATGACCTGCTGCAGGTGAGTCACCATTTGCCGACTGTTGACTCCTGGGCCCTTGTCTTTCTTCACATTCCTGGGTCATTGTTCTGTATGGTCATTTACGTTTGATAAATTGATTTGAAGAGTGCGTAAAGGTATTAGATAATTGAATCCTTTTTTGATTCATTTCTCTTGTAAATATGTGTTTCCTAGTCTGTCTTTTGTCCACTTTGTTTCTTGCTGGTACTTAGTAATCCAATTGGCTTTATATGTGGATCTACTGCCCAGAAGTGTTGCTATAGCTAATTGTCAGTTGCATTTGTTTGGGGATTAGATTGGATTATTTTTGTATGTAATGCCATCCACATAAATTAACAATTGTATTGCAAAAAATGTGATTATTTTATCTTACATGTCTTTGTTTCCCTGACTATAGATCCAGTACAATGTTATGAGAGGAGGCAGCCTTGTCTGGGTGGGCGTCCAAGGAAAAATCAGTGCTCCTTAAGTAATTTATTGTATGCTAATTTTAGATAATCTTGATCTGATTAAGCAAATCATTATTTTTAACTATTTTGCTAACAGTTGATTTTTATGGCTGGATGCAGAATTTTATTAAATGCTTTTTAAACATTTAATCTAAAAGATCATGTAATCCCTTGTATTCTTCACCTACCTGGATGATTTACATGGTTTTTTGAGAATGTTAAATACTCTTGCACTTTTTAGTGTATCTTGCTTGTCATTGATCTATTAGTTTTTCATATGTGGTTTATATAATATTTTAAAATATTTATTTATTTGATAGGCAGAGTTACAGAGAGGCAGAGGCAGAGAGAGAGAGACAGGCCTTCATCTGCTGGTTTACTCCCCAAATGGCTGCAATGGCTGGAGCTGGGCTGATCCAAAGCCAGAAGCCTGGATCGTCTTCCAGGTCTCCCACATGGGTGCAGGGGCCCAAGGATTAGGGTCATCCCCCACTGCTTTTCCAGACCATAGCAGAGAGATGGATTGGAAGTGAAACAGCCGGGATGTGAACCTGTACCCATATGAGATGCTGGCACTGCAGGCAATGACTTTACCCACTATGCCACAGCAAGGGGCTCAAATTTATATAATATTTGCTTAGAATATTTGCATATCAGGGCCAGCATTGTGGTGCATCAGGTTAAAGCCCTGCCCTGAAGTGCTGGCATCCCATATGGCACCGCTTCTAGTCCCAGTGGTTCTAGTCCCAGCTGCTCTGCTTCCAATCCAGCTCTCTGCTATGGCCTGGGAAAGCAGTAGAAGATGGCCCAAGTCAAGTTTTTTGTGATGGCCTTTCCTTTCACTGAATGTCAAAAACTACAATTATATCACTATATCATTAATATGTTGTGGCACAGCATGTTAAGCCACCACCCACAAGGCCAGCATTCCATGAGTCCCAGTTCCAGTCCTGGCTGCTCCATTTCTGATTCAGCTCCTTGCAAATACATCTAGAAAAATATCAGAGGATGACCCAAGTAATTGGGCACCTGCCACTCACACGATAGACCTGGATGGAGTCCCAGGCTCTTGGCTCTGGCCTTGCCAAGCCCAAGGTGGAGGCCATTTAAGGACTGAATCAGTGGATGGCATATTCTCTCTCTCTCTCTCTCTCTCTCTCTCTCTCTATATATATATATATATATATATATATATATATATATATACTGACTAGGACTCACCTATGTAATCCAGCAGATGTTCCAGAAATGATAGAGTGGGACTTATGAGGCCAGATCCTAAAAGATATTTAAATTTCTCCCTTGCTCTCTTTTAAATAAGCTCTGGAGAATAAGCCAGCATCGCAACTTTGGGAGCGCTCAGACAGCCGTCATAGAGAAATCCACATGGTGCACAACTGAGGCCTACTGCTAACAATCAGCACTGCATTTCTAGGCACGTGAGTGAGTGTACTGGACGTGAACCTGCCAGCCTCAGCCATACCTTCAGATGACTGCAGCCAGTCAACAGCTCGATGCAGCTGCTGTGGAAACCAGGTACAGAACTATGTATGTAACATTTCTGGACTTCTCACCCAGAGAAGATGGCATGTTTCTTGCTTTTAAGCTATTAAATGTGGGGAAAATGGTGTACAGTAATAAATAACTACGAATGGTAGGTGAAATAAGGTCTGAAGAATTACCATTTGATTTAATTTGTTTAGTTTAACTTCTTGAAGGTTATTAGTGACCTTGAAAAGAGCAGTTCAGCAGAGTATGTGATCAAAAGCCTTATTAGAGTGTGTTCAGAGGGACTGAGAGAAGAGAAAGTGGAGACAGAAACTGCAGGTAATTCTTTGGTAATTTTTTTCTGTACAAAGAAACAGAATTGGGGCAGTGGCTGAAGGGAAATGGTGTTCAGGTTTTGCTTTTGATTTACCAAATAATATAGCCTGATGTATATGCTGCTGCTGATGATTTAAGAGAGAGGCATAAATTTCAGTTAAATGCGTAAATGGCTGGTAGGTCCACTGTCCTTGAGTAGTTGAGTGTAAAAAAGATCTAGATCCGTGTCAAGGAATGGGCCATGAGAGGACAGACAGTTCATATTTAATAGGGGAAGGGCAGGCAGAGTACCCATTGCTGCTATTAATGGGTAGGTGTGGTGGTGGGTGCCCTTATTTATTCTGCTTATTGAGAAGCAATGTCATCAAAAGTGAGTGAGAAGGAGAGAGGGTATAGGAGATTAGAGACGGTGTTGGAGAGTCATCCATGACAGCACACTGGGATGTAAGTACACTTTTCCAGGGAGTCGCAGCAAGGATAATTAAATCAAAATCAATACCCAGATATTCGATCTCCATGAATTCTTTTCATACAGTTTTCTCTTTCCCTAAAGTAGAATGCCACCTAATGTGTACAGAGTTTGGGCTTGGGAAGATGAAAACATACTGGAGATGGTAGTGAAGATGGAATTGCAACAATGTGAATGTACTCACTGCCATAGAGTTATAGACACACAAGTGATTAAAATGGTCACAAAAGTCCATATTATAGTATTCAATTCATATAAGAGTCCAGAATAGGAAAACCTATAGATGGAGGAGGAGGAGGTGGAAGAATAACTATATTCCTGAAGTTGTACTTATGAAATTTGTATTACTTAAAAAATAAATTTAAAAAAATTAAAGACCAGGTTGTTTTTTTTTTTCATTTCCAATTCTCTTTATATACAGAAGATCACTTCAGTATATAATTAGCAAAGACCTCATCAGTCTGCGCCCACACAGAAACGCAAAGTATAAAAATACTGTTTCAGTACCAGTTATAGCATCACTTGGCTTTAGACGACACATTAGGGACAGATCCCACATGGGGTGTAAGTACACAGTGACTCCTGTTGCTGACTTAACAATTTGACACTCCTGTTCATGGCGTCAGTAATCTCCCTAGGCTCTAGTCATGAGTTTCCAGGGCTATGGAAGCCTTTAGAGTTCGCTGACTTTGATCTTATTCCGATAGGGTCATAGTCAAAGTGGAGGTTCTCTCCTCCCTTCGGAGAAGGGTACCTCCTTCTTTGATGGCCCCGTTCTTTCCACTGGGATCTCACTCACAGAGATCATTCATTTAGGTCTTTTTTTTCCCATGATATCTTGGCTTTCCATGCCTGCTATACTCTCATGGGCTCTTCAGCCAGATCTGAATGCCTTGAGGGCTGATTCTGAGGCCAGAGTGTTGTTTAGGACATCTGCCATCCTATGAGTCTGCTGTGGAAATGGCATAGAAAATTAATTAATTTGAAAAAAAATTATGTAGGATCTCTGTCTTTAATGTGCTGTACATTGCTATTTAATGCTATAATTAGTAATCCAATGGTAGTTTTTTCACTTGATGTTGCTATATGGGCAAAATGTTGAAATCTTTACCTAATATATACTAAACTGATCTTCTGTATACAAAGAGAATTGAAAATGAATCTTTACATGAATGGAAGGGGAAAGGGAGCGGGAAAGGGGAGGGTTGCGGGCGGGAGGGAAGTTATGGGAGGGGGGAAGCCATTGTAACCCATAAGCTATACTTTGGAAATTAATATTCATTAAATAAAAGTTTAATAAATAAAAAAACAGAACTTTATTAAATATTTTCCATACAGGTTGAAATATGACTTTTATGAAGCATAAATACAGGATTTTAAGTGAAATCTTGCAAAAAAAAATTAAAGAGCTCAAAGCATACAAAGAAAAAAATCTATAGAGACATATCATAGATTAGAATTGAATGGGGACACTTTGCAAGAATAAGGGATTGATAAAGGGCACAGGGTTTCTTTGTGAGATGATGAAATGTTCTAAAATTCATTGTGAACATACCTGAGAATATGCCAAAATCATTGAATTATATGCTGTAAGTGGGTGAATGTTTTGTTATGTGAATTGTATCTCAACAAAATTCTCTTTTTTAAACATATTGACTAACTACTAATATAGGTTACATGAATGAACCTCAAAAACATGTCAAATAAGGGAAGCCAGATGAAAGAGACTTCCTATTATTTAATTCCACTTGTATTACGTGTGATTTTTGGAAAGAGATCAGATGGCAAGTGGCATGGATGGGCATACCGCTTGTTCCCTTCCCACCCTTCAGACTCGTACCACTCCAAGTAAGCTTTCTTTTTTTAAGATTTATTTATTTATATGAAGGTCAGAGTTACACAGAGAGAGAAGGAAAGGCAGATAGAGCGGTCTTCCATCCACTGGTTCACTTTCCAATTGATTGCAATGGCTGGAGCTGTGCCAATCCAAAGCCAGGAGCCAGGAGCTTCTTTCAGGTCTCACATGTGGGTGCAGGGGCCTAAGTGCTTGGGCATCTTGTACTGCTTTCCCAGGCCACAGCAGAGAGCTGGATCAGAAGTGCAGCAGTCAGGGCTCAAACCGGCATCTGTATGGGATGCTGGCACTGCAGGTGGTGGCTTTCCCCACTATGCCACAGCGCTGTTCCTCCAAGTAGCTTTTCAACTGATTAAGTTGCAGGAAAAAGAGAGGGGCAGGATGGACACTTTTGTGTGGCAGTGACCTCGTCCAAACCCAGCTCTAGGTGTGCTTGCCCACTTGCTCTTCAGCAGATCACCTTGCTGATAACCATGGGGAAAGTGTGCACAGAAAGTAGCCAAAGAGGAACTGAATGTCAGGACCTGGAAAGCTATTTTGCTGAGATAATTCTTTGTTAACCCTCAGAAATTACCACATTTGCTTCCTTTCTTTCAAACTTGCTGCTAGGCACTTAACTGAACCTGCCCACCTCATTCACTATGGTTTGGATATTAGTTAGAGTGTGGGCCCAAAGGCACATCTTTAAAGGTTTGGTTCCCCAAGTCTTATGTTAATGGTAGTAAATGGGTGGAAACATAATCTGATTGTGATGTTTAGAGGTGGGGCCTCATGGAAACAATTAGCTTGGATTAGATTACCAGTGTGGAGTCCCCATGATTGAATCCTGGTGGTCTTTTAAGGAGAGACACAGAGACAGTACTCCTCTTGCCCTGGGATGCTCTGCACCACCTCAGGACTCTGCCAGGAAGAATGCCACCTCCAAATGCCAAGTCACTGGGGTTGACTGATCTTTTTCTTTTTTAAAAAGATTTATTTATTTATTTGAAAAAGTTACACAGAGAGAGGAGAGGCAGAGAGAAAGAGAGTGAGAGAGAGAGAGGTCTTCCATCCTCTGGTTCACTCCCCAGCTGGCCACAATGCCCGGAGCTGTGAAGATCCGAAGCCAGGAAAAAGAAGCTTCTTCTAGGTCTCCCACATGGGTGCAGGGGCCCAAGGACTTGGGCCATTCTCCGCTGCTTTCCCAGGCCATAGCAGAGAGCTGGATTGGAAGTGGAGCAGCCGAGTCTCAAACTGGTGCCCATATGGGATGCTGGTGCTTTAGGCCAGGGCATTAACCCACTGCACCACAGCCCCGGCCCCGACTCATCTTCTATACCTACAAAACCATAAGGGAAAATAAACATCATTCCCCCACAAGTAACTTGTCATACGTATCTATCTCATTGTGGTAATGAAAAACAATGAGTAATACTGCATTCATGCTTAATTCATATCACATCTGGGTACGAGTGTGAAACCAGTTTTCAGAGTTCTACAGTCTTCCTTTGGTCACAATATTTTGGAATAGTTGTCCATCCCTCCAGTTGAGAACCATGAAGTGTGCAGTGATCAATGAGTTCTCCTCTCCGTATTCACCTCTTCTTCCTACCTGATCCTCCACTTAAGAACGATTCCTCAAAGGGGAAAGAAGGAATCACACTTGTATCTTTGGGCTCATCAAGGTGTGAACATTCACCTAGGAAACTGGGTGAAACTAAGAGATCAAATAATATTGGATAGAGGAATTATTTCAAATGATCTTTTCTTCTCCATATTCTAAGAAAATATATACTAGTTGGTTAGCTGTGACCATCAGAAAATTTGCTATTGATAGTGTGACTCCCTTTGCAAACATCATATCAAAAATACAAACACAGGGGCCAGTGCTTTGGCATTGCAGATGAAGCCACCACCTGCAGTGCTGGCATACCATATGGGTTCCAGTTTGAGTCCCAGCTGCTCCACTTCTGATCCAGCTCTCTGCTATGGCTTGGGAAAGCAGTGGAGGATGGCCCAAGTCCTTGGACCCTTGAACCCATGTGGGAAACCCAGAAGAAGCTCCTGGCTCCTGGCTTCAGATCAACATAGCTCCGGCTGTTGTGGCTACTTGGGGAGTGAACTAGTGGATGGAAGACCCCTCTCTCTCTGCCTTCAAATAAACAAATAAATCCTTAAAAAATAAGAACACAGGGGAGTGGGCATTTAACCTAGTGGTTAAGATGCCAGCTGAGACCCCCATGTCCCATATCACGGTACCTGCATTCAGTTACCAGCTCTGATTTCAGACTCTTGCGTCTTGCTAGTGAAGAACCTAAGAAGCAACAGTGATGGCATTAATAGTTCAGTTCCTGACACCTACTTGGGATACCTGGATTGAGTTCCAGGCTTACAGCTTCAGCAGGGGTCAGTTCTGACCATTTGGAGAATAAACCAGCAGTTGGGAACTCTATTTACTTTTCTATCTCTGTCTCTGCTTCTTGAAAAGACAACAATTAGAGAAAATGACTCATGGGTGTCATGAGGTTATCATATTCTCTTGCTCGTACATCAGATGATCAGTGGAAAGTAGTCTTCCTGGTGTGCCTGAGCACTGAGTTGGGCCATGGATTGTGATGGAAGACAGCGAGGGAGGAAGAGGAATATTTGGCAAAATCATTGCCCTCTTATCCTTCTCTCTGAAGTGACCTCTCTAAAGCATCCGCTTTTCCTCTGGCCCTCAGATTCCCACACATACATTCACTGTATTCTGCTTGTGTACATGCAATGAAACACACTTCAGCTATTTCTGTGTAAGATGTTGTGTTTGTGTAGAATGGCTAACATTGAAACAACAACTCACTAGGCAACCCACAAAGTCTATTTAATTGAATGTCAGAGTTATAGTGAGAAAGAAGAGGGAAGAAGGGAGTGAAGGAGGGAAAGAGAGAGAGAAGAGGGAAGAATGTAGGGAGAGAAAGAGAGAGAAGAGAGAATCTTTCATCCACTGGCTCTCTCCCCAGATGGCCTCAATGAAGTCAGGAGCCAGGAGCTTCATCTGGCCTCCCACATGGGTAGCAGAGGCCCAAGTACCTGGGCCATTTTCTGCTACTTTCCCAGGCCATTAGCAGGGAGATAGATTGAAAATGGAGCAAAAGGACACTAACCAGCACCCACATGGGATGCTGACATTGCAGGTAGCAGCTTTACCCTCTGTGACACAATGCTGGCCTCCCGAAATAAAATTCTTAAAGGTTGTTTTTGATTTCAACTTAAACCAGTCCATATAACTGCCATCAGGTGGAATTTTAAGAATGCTCAAAGCATTTTGTTTACAACTAAACTTTCTCAGTAACTGAACACTGCCAAAAAAAGGCATAACAGATTCAGTCTTCTTTTTATTTAGTTTTAAAATTGTATCTAATTGGCTGGCACCATGGCTCACTTGGGTAATGCTCCACCTGTGAGGCTGGCACCCCAGGTTGTAGTCCCGGTTGGGGCGCCGGGTTCTGTCCCGGTTGCTCCTCTTCCAGTCCAGCTCTCTGCTGTGGCCCAGGAAGGCAGTGGAGGATGGCCCAAGTGCTTGGGCCCTGCACCCGCATGGGAGACTGGGAGGAAGCACCTGGCTCCTGGCTTCAGATTGGCACAGTGCGCTGGCCATAGCAGCCATTTGGGGGGTGAACTAATGGAAGGAAGACCTTTCTCTCTCTCCCTGTCTAACTCTGCCTGTCAAAAAAAAGAGTTTTACCTAATTATTTATATTTTATTTGAATGACAGAGACAGAAAGATATTCCATTCACTCATTCACTACCTCCCCCATACTGCAAATGATCACAACTGTAGGACCCCCCAAGCAGGTGTCCCACGAATCGACCGACCCCAGATACACGAGCTCCACACCAATCGATGCAAAGAGCAAGAGGGAAGTTTATTTCATTTGCAAATGGGCCGTCTCAGCAGCACCCTCTAGTGCAGTGCAGAGAGAGCGGCCCCGATCATCAGTTTCACAGAGTATTTAAGGCTTAAAACCACAACATTAGCATATTTCCAAACTGTGTTACAATTTCATTGGGTAACTTAAATGATTACAGGATACAGGGAGAAGTTACATGCTGTACGTGCCTTGCGGTTTTCTCTTTAGCTTAGGCAAGCAAGGGCAGGGGTCGTAAACCCGGGTATGTAGTGTGTGGTAACTTGTAGCAGCCTTTATAGTTAAACCCGGGTAGTGTTGTAACAGGGTATAGGTTGGGTACATTTTCTGTTAACTTCAGCCTTTATAGTTCCTAAAAACGGTTACATATTGCAAGCTCAGCCATCTTATGAAAGCAGTCACATTTCTTGCAAGCTTATTAGCCAATTTGTACAGAAGCAGAACAATGTGCGGTTAGTTTAAGCAACTCCATCTTAAACCTGCCTAAAGAAGCTCCATCTTAACCCTGCCTAAAGAAGCTCCATCTTAAACCTGCCTAATCCTTTCACAACAAACAGGGCTGGGCAGGGGGCTAGGACTCAATCAGAGTCTAACATGTGGGTGGAAGGGACCCAGATTTCTGAGCTATTTTGAAAGGAGTCATGGGTTAATAGGCAGTCTGGAAATTGAGGGTAGAAAATGTTCCCCCCAAAAGTTATCCTTAGCAAGGTCAGAAGTGCCTGCCTGCCCACTCCTTGGGAGCATGAGAACACCAAGGGTGTAGTGACTCCATCCTTCTGAGCTCCCAGTTTACTGTAAAGCAAATTAGGTTTCCCACCCTTGTGATGGCTCTTTTGTTTTATCATGAACAGGCCAAATAGGACAAAGAGTTGTAAATCAGGTCTTTGGTTTGTCCCCACCTTATAGATTGTCAGTTTCTTCCCCAAAATTGTACTTAAAAACTCCACTACCACCATCCCCTTAGGGTTTTTTCCTGTCTTGGAAGCCCCCCTCCATGCCGTCTGGCTGGAGGTCTTTGACTCTAATAAATCTTGCTTTTTAAATCTCTGTTTATCTGCTTGGAAAGTCTTCTTCCATATGAGACAAAGAACTGAGGTAATTATCTTTGCTGCCACCATTTCCCTGTAACTCTGTCTTCTGCTGCCTTCTCAGAGTGTGCATTAGCAACAACCATGGAAATGAGATTTGGACCAGGCACACTGACATAGGATGTGGGTCTCTTAACTGCTGCACCAATCGCCTATTCCTAATCCCCTTTTTATATGAACCTTCAAGGCATTGTGCTTGTCACTGTGAAGGACCCAAAGCTGGCGGGGTCCTTGGTAGCACCCTGGGGACCCAGAAATTCAGACTCCGGACACCGGCGATGCAAACAGCAAGAGGCGGTTTATTTACATTTTGCGCAAAACGGACCCCTCCCTCCTGAGAGAGTGAGGTACTAGACGAGGGTTACAGGCAGTATTTAAAGGCAAAAACCACAAAATTATCTTAAGCAAGTGAATACAGAGAGGAAGGGGGTTTTTGTTTACAGTAATTTTACTTATCTTAGTATACAGCAGTTCTACTTATTTCAGTACACATCAGTTTTACTTATCTTAGCCATTGCACAAGGGGGGTTTCCAAACTGCTGTTCCCTGTTATCTGCTAAGTTGCAGTTTCCCAGAAACTGACCTTTCTTGAAACTTTCTAACTGACCTTTCTTGAAACTTCCTAGTTTTTTAGCAGGTAAATTTTCAGAGGTCCTTCAACTGTTGCAGGTACAATTTCTTATGTTTGATTCTTAAGGTGGACAGATAACCTTCTGTTTATTAAAATTAATTTCCATATGCCAAAAAGATAAACACGTTTTTCTTCACCTAAAGAAATCACAGAAGTGATCCCCACCACCTTCTACAATCAGTGGAGATAGAGTGGAATAGGTTGAAGCTTTATAAGATGTAGTCTAGTATATAGGACCTGCATATAATTCAAATATTGATTAATCCTATAGTACTTGAGGTGAATTTAATGAATCTGAGGTGGACTTTTGTATAAAATTGGGAGAAGGGTTGTGATGCAACAGTTAACAATGCTACCTGTTGAAAAACCTGAGGGACGCTTACTCTGGTGTTTGGTGTGCTTTATGGCAAGTATGGCTAAGAGCTAATTGCAGATCTCTTGCTTCTGTACACATCAGCTTTGCTTGCTAATGCTTGGGGGTAAGAATGTTGCCAAACTAAAAACAAGGAACTAGGCCTGAGAACAAAAAACAGGGCCTGATCTCAAGCATGTTTCACAGACGCCCTTCCCAGAGGTTCCACCGAGATTAATGGGCAGAACATTCCTCGGGTATTCCGAGAAAATATCCCACTTACCCCCGCCCAGGGCAGCCACTCCCCATCTAAAAGGACCCAATGAGTACCCATGGTAACCTTTAAACTAGCCAATCAAGCCAAACCCCCCAAAATATGTTAATCCTGTGGTTTTTGCCTTTAAAAGATGCTTGTAACTGCTGCTCGGGGCTTCTCTTCGCCTCTGGTGACAGGGAGCCTGTTTGCGCAAATGCCTAATAAAAATCATCTTCCTTTTGCATCTACCGGTCTGGAGTTTGGGTCTTTGGAGTGCATTGGATTCCCAAACTTGGGGTCCTTCACTGTGATGCAAGCATCCCTTATCAGAGAGCCTGAGTTCAAGTACCACCTCCAGTTCAAATTCCAGCTTCCTGGGAGGTAGCAGGTCATGGCTCAAATAGTGATACCACCCACATAGGAACCCTTATTGGGTTGTGGGCTCCTGGCTTCAGCCTGGCCCAGCCTTGGCTGTTGTAGTCTGTTAGGGAGTGAATAAGTACATAGGACCTTTTTGCCACTTTCTTATTTTTTTAAATATTTAATTTATTTATTTGAAAGAGATATCTACAGAGAGAGGTGGAGACAGAGAGAGAGGTCTTCCATCTGCTGGTTCACTCTCCAGATGGCCGCAGTGGCCAGAGCTGAGCCAATCTGAAGCCAGGAGTCAGGAGCTTCTTTTGGGTCTCCCACGTGAGTGCAGGGGCTCAAGGAATTGGGCCATCTTCTACTGCTTTTCCAGGCCATAACAGAGAGCTGGGTCAGAAGAGAAGCAGTGGGGACTAGAACTGGTGCCATATGCGATGCTGGCGCTTCAAGCCAGGGCTTTAACCCATTGTGCCACAGCCTCTTTCTTTATGTTTGTTTCTCTGCCTCTCAAATATATGAAAATTAGAGAGAAGGAAACAGTATAGGTAGTCTAGAAAATGGATTAGGTCAATGTGAAAGACTTCCTGTTAGAAAACACCCTGGAGATAAGATGTACAGGCAAGAAGAGGAGTTGATTCCCAGTTGGTATGTGGGTTATTGTAGGTGAGGGGTATGTTATCTAAGTCAGTCAGCATGTGCCTCCCTTTCTTTTCTTCGCTCTTGTCTCCAGAAGGCCAGGTTGTTGCCTCTGAATCACAGCTTCCTTCTTGCTCTCCATCCCCCCGTGCTAGACCTCCTTCATTTGCTTTGTGCCTAGGAGCAGGCCCAGGGCCTATAGGGCTAGAAATGCTGGCAGGGGACAGGCAACTGGCTCGTTCCCCTCCTGACCACTCCCAGAAGCCCTTCCCCTTGGTTCTGGCTGCCCTCCTCCCAGTCCCAGCTCTAGTGCTGACCCTGCAATGGCATTGTCAGCAAGCACTCTTCTGACCATACTTATCCCACGGACCCTGGCCCATCTGTGCCTTCTCATCCGACAGCTGACTGTGCCCAGGGTCCTTGAGCACTCTTGCTCAGGAGTCCCTCCTGTCTGAGTGTCAAGAACCCGAGGAGGCTGAAGATAGAGAGTGTTGGCTATCCTACTTTTCTGTGACTGCTTAGCACCCAGTGACCCATGGGACCTGCAGTAAAGTCCAGCAGCTCCTGGATACTTGCCACCTTCTCCATAGGCTACATCCACCCTACCTGGCCCATGCCTTCCAGGTACACTGGCAGGATGGGACACAGCTGTGGAGGGCTCCTTATGAAGACCATGGGTGGTAGACCTGGCACTTGGACTGCTAGATCTGCCAGATACCACAGGTATTCTCAGGGTCCCTGCTGCTGTGTTGGTGGACTTCCTGGAGGAAGGACAGGAGTCAATGAGCCAGGATCCTCTTGATTCAACAAAGCATCAGTCATAGGGGCAGCAATCATCCTCTAAGTGGAGAATTCTTTCCCTCCAGTGTAACTGGGGCCTAGCGAGAAGCCTCAGTGGGAGAACTGGCAGTCTTGAGCCTCCAGAGTGAGGGCTGCTGCCCCTTCTCTCCCTTGCTTTGCAAGAGGCAGACCCCTGTGTGGCTTCCTTGCAGGGTGTCCTGGTGACCATTTTGAGCAGGTGGGCTGCAGGAAGAGCTTAGTGCTGGCTGCCCTCACTGGGGAGCTCCACAGGTATCCACATCAGTGCAGCCCATCCTCACCTCTGCTCCTTGGCAGATACTTGCTAAGCCCCTGCTGTATGTTGAACCTCTTTTTAGGGGTCAGGGATCCCAAAAGAACAAGATAGGTTCTCTTTCTTGGAAGGGTTTTCAGTGTGGAAAGAGGAAAGATGGCAAGAAAGTGAGTCATTGTACTAATCAGACTGGAGTGCTATCAGGGCCATGACAATGAGTGAAGGACAGAGATGGAAAAGATCCTGTGTCTGCTACTCCTCAGAAAATGTGGCTGTGCAAGGGAGGGGTCCAGAGAGGAGCACAGGCTGGGGGAGGGCCCTCTCATTCCCAGATGAGAATGAGATCCATGTGGTGACCACATGCCTTTCTGAGCACCTGAGCAACCCAGATAGGAGAACTGGTGGGCTCTAGCCAAAGAGCCTCATTTGCACCCCGCACTGCCAACATCTGCTAACTCAAATGAAACATGAAGGGGGACCCTGTAGAAGACCAGGAGGCTTCTGGGGGTGGGGGCTGCCATGCCATGACCCAGTCGGGAGCTGGTCCCGTGTTGCTAGCCTAGATCTCTGCAGGGGCTCTCCAAAGGCTTTGACCTGGACACCCACAAACCCTGGATCCAGTTTTCTGTCATCCAGGACAACATCTTCTTTGAAAAGACATTTGCTACCCAGCTGTGCAGGAGGCTTGTGCCTTCAGTGACAACCTCAGCATGAGTGCCTGACCTTTTTTTTTTTAAAGATTTTTATTTATTTGGTTGAGAGGTAGAGTCACAGGCCATGAGAGGGGGAGAAAGAGAACGGTCTTCCATATGCCACTTGTATATTATTATTGGGTATAGTGGAATATTTGAATACAGACACATCATAAACTGAGCAAGCAATAGAACTAGGCCTTCCCTTTCCTTTTCTTTGTGTTTAGAGCCAACCAGCTCTACATCCAGTTTGTTTCTTTTTATTTTTTTAAAGATGTATTTATTTATTTGTAAGGCAGAGTTACAGAAAGAGGAAGAGGCAGAGAGAGAGGAAGAGACAGAGAGTTTCCACCTTCTGGTTCACTCCCCAAGGGGCCACATGGTCTGAGCTGGGCTGATCCAAAGCCAGGAGCCAGGATCTTCTTCCCAGTCTCCTACGTGGTTTCAGGAGCTCAGGTACTTGGGCCATCTTGTGCTGCTTTCTTAGCCATGTTAGCAGGGAGCTAGATCAAAAGTGGAGCAACCAGGACTCAAATCGGTGCCCATATGGGATGCTGGAACTGCAGGGGCCCCCGCACTTGAGCCCTCACCGCTGCTCCCAAGATCCCATGCACAGGGAGCTGGGCCCAGAACACAGTCTGACCTGGGATGCCCTTGTCTCAATCCCCGGACCAAACATGGGCCCTGAGGTCCCCGCTGGATGAGGTGCCCAGCGTCTCAGGTCGGAGCTCAGTGGCTGAACCCGAGAGGGGAGTGCTGTGTGCGGGACCCCAGGGCAGGCCGGGAGGACGCCCGCTCCGCCCATCAGATCCTGGGTTCCAGCCCCAGCTCTGCTCCGGACTCCGGCTGCAGGGGTGGCTTGGGTGCTCCCAGCCAGCACCAGGAGACCCGGATGGCGCTCCCGCCCCAGCACTGCAGGCCTGGGGAGTGACCGGAAGGGAGCTGGGTCTGACTTCTGTCCCCAGCACTGTGTCTTCCATGGCACAGTTGTGGACCCCAGTTCCCCGGCTGCTGTCAGCAATGTGGCTCTGCCAAGGGGTGGGGGACATAGAGCAGCCCACAATGACCCCTAGGCCTCAGGCTGTTTGCTTCAGTTAAAGGGGAAGAGACCCAGAAGTGTTAGGAGTCAAGTGTATGGGAGGTGCAATCACGAAAGGCTTTCTGGAGGACGTGACACTTGAGCCAGGTCCTGTAAGGGGACAGGCAGCCAGGTCGGGAGAGTGAAGGCGGCCGTGAGAGCCCCAGAGGTGCTGCTTGCAGATGACACCCCAGTGGCCACCGCCAAGAACATGCCTGGGACAGAGCAGATCTGTTTGGGGATGGCGCGGCAGATGACAGTGGTGCGGCCAACGGGCACCTGTGGCCCACGGTCATCATGGGGAGCAGGAGCACCACATCGACCCTGCACATAATCTGGCCGCACATGAAAGTGGTCACCCACGGAGAGGAGGCCCCCAGTTACCACGTGGTCACCCACGAAGGTCAGACCCCACCCCGGTACCTGTGGTCACCTACAGAGTTCAGACCACCCGGGGTACCCGTGGTCACCCATGGAGGTGAGGACCCCCAGTTACCACGTGCTCACCCGTGGAGGTGAAGCCACCCCGGGTACCAGTACTCACCCACGGAGGTGAGACTCCTGGGTACCTGTGGTCACCCACAGAGGCCGGACCCCCCCAGGTACCTGTGGTCACCCATGGAGGTCAGACCCCCCCCCCCCGTACCCATGGTCACCCACGGAGGTCAGACCCCCCCCCAGGTACCCATGGTCACCCACGGAGGTGAGGCTCCCCCCAGGTACCTGTGATCACTCCGGACGCCGGACCCTCTGCTGGGCCCGGAAGACCCTCAGTGCCTCTGCATGGCTCAGAGCCCAGCGACGGCCGCCCTCACAGGCTACCACAGCGAGGGCCTCAACGCCATCATCGTCTATGCCACCAGCTTCAACCGGGACAGCAGCTGCCCAGACTACCACTACGTCATGGAGGTCATGGAGAACTTCGTCCTGTGAGCGGGCGGGGAGGGGCCAGGACAGGGCAGGGCGGGCAGGAGGCAGGGCGGGGCCGGGCAGGAGGGCCTGGGCTGGGTAGGGCGGGCGGGGCGGGGCAGCCAGGCGGGGCGGGCGGGGCTAGTCGCTCGCCCAGGATCTCCCCCGGCTGGCCCACTCTGGGCCTTCCCTGGGCCCCGGGGCTCCTCAGCCACCACCACCACACACGTCCATCACCAACACCATCAACACAATCATCATCATCACCACCAATACCGTGAACACCGTCACCATAGCCCTCGCCAGACCCGTCCTGCGGAGGCCCGAGGGGCTTCAACACGGCCCCCACCCCAGAGCCCCGCGCCCCTCCCCAGAGCCCCACGGCCCCTCCCCAGAGCCCCACGACCCCTCCCCAGAGCCCCGCGCCCCCTCCTCAGAGTCCCCGGCCCCCGCCCCTCCTTAGAGCCCGCGTACCCTCCCCAGAGCCCCCCGGCCCCCTCCCCAGAGCCCCATGCCTCGCCCGAGCGGGGACCCCCCCATGC
Source organism: Lepus europaeus (assembly GCF_033115175.1). Taxonomy (NCBI): domain Eukaryota; kingdom Metazoa; phylum Chordata; class Mammalia; order Lagomorpha; family Leporidae; genus Lepus; species Lepus europaeus. Next base: position 67,990,115 of record NC_084844.1, read on the forward strand.
CCGAGGCCCGCGGGGGAGGCCCGGGCCGTGCGCGGCCGCCCTGAGCCCGACCCGCTGCCCCGCGCAGCTGTGTCGTCAGCAGCCTGGAGTCCTGGTGCCCGAGGACTACGGGATCCTGTACCTGAAGGGCACCACGCCGGCGCAGGATCCGGCCTCGGGGCTCAGGACGCGCTGCCCGGTGACAGACAGGAGGTGAGGGCGCGGCCGGGGCCACGCGGTGCTCCGTGCTCGGTCCGCCGGCCCCTCAGCTGCCCTTGGCTGTGGACGCGGCCCCGGCCCGCCCCTGCCGCCCTACAATCTGTTTCTGGCCACTGCCTACTACATCTGCTTTCTGTTCATCTCCGCCTCCTCAGTGTCTGGCAGGTGGAGACATGGGAGCTGGAAAACCTTCCGGGCCTGTTCTCTCCTGAGTTTGTCTTGGGCTGTCCCGGTTGTTAGCATGGAGACTTGGTCACCAACAGAAAACTCCCTTTTATGAAAATGCTAGCGTGTAACTAAATGGTTTATGCCTTTTAGGATTTTCTGTCAGTTTTATAATTTTTTTGAAGAACGAATGATCTGTTTAATCATGGGGAACTATTGTTCCATAACTAAACTTTGAAATATATATCTTGAGAACTTATATTTATACTTAATACATATTATATATATTATATTGGCATTGATGAGCATTTTCAATTTCCTTAGTAAAAATATTTTTATTCTACAGACGAAGTTGAAATGTATAAATTTGTAAGGAAAAAAACCTGTATTATACTTCATTTATTCTTAGTAATTACATTGATAGCATTATTATGCAAATTAGGAAGTACTGTTGGTTTATAGTGGGACTTCAAGATGAGTATTTTTCCTAAAAGAAGTACAGAAGATAATTTAGGGAAGGGGCAAGGGGACATTTTATTTTTGGCTAATATACTGCACAGCTGTTTCTTAACTGAAATGTTGCTTTGTAATCTCCATTATTTTAGTGTGTTTTTAAATTTTTTCCAGGAGATTGTAATAAAAATGGAAGAAGAGCCAAGTTCTGCTTTGGACTCTGAAGAGACTTTTAATTCTTGTAGGTAGGTAGTAAATACAGAAATATAGAATATTACAGGATAATGTATAAGATCCAGTATCTTAGAGGATTCTAATCTTAGAATAGTGAGAGGCCTGCGCCACGGCTCAATAGGCTGATCCTCCGCATGCAGCGCCAGCACCCCGGGTTCTAGTCCCAGTTGGGCGCCGGATTCTGTCTCGGTTGCTCCTCTTCAAGGCCAGCTCTCTGCTGTGGCCCTGGAGTGCAGTGGAGGATGGCCCAAGTGCTTGGGCCCTGCACCCCATGGGAGACCAGGAGAAGCACCTGGCTCCTGGCTTCGGATCAGCGTGGCCATTGGAGGTGTGAACCAACGGCAAAGGAAGACCTTTCTCTCTGTCTCTCTCTCTCTCACTGTCACTCTGCCTGTCAAATAAAATAGTGAGAAATTATGACTTGTGCTTTTGAAATGTGATAATATTTAAATATTACTGTTATATGTGATTATCTGCAGAAATAATGAGTAACAAACTGTAATAACCCAAATTCTTGTAAATGAGCTTCCATCAGATATCTGTTGCTCTCCTACAGTACACTGATTAGAACAAATGTACCTGTAGTATTAACCTTTATTATAATTTGTTTTTTGTTTTTCCCATATATCTTTTACAGTACTAAAGACTTCTTTCGGAGTACCTAAGAAAGGTTAAGATGCAAATGTGATTAATTAAGTGCTGTTTGTTAATGCCCTTTTAGGGCTCTTCAGCAAACAGGGCAGTTACAGCCAGACAGTAATTATTTGAAAGGATTCAGTAGTAAAGAAATATGTATTTTATTTATTTTTTGTTACCATTCACTTCACAATTTGAATTTTTCTTCAGTAAATGTTTATGATAACATGATGCATTTATGATAACATAATGTAATAAACAGTAAATGTTTATTATAACAAGAAAACCCAGGAAGAACAAAGTATAAAGTATTTTCAGTATTCTTTGAGATTTTCTATACTGAACCAAGTTGTATAAGATCTTGACTTTTTTAGGAAAAGAAAGTGTGGATTCAATATTAGTGTATTTTAGCATTGTAGAGGACCCTGTGTATTTTTGAAGAAATACTTTGAGTTCATTGTGCTTAGGAAGCATTAGTTCTGCTGCTTGTCTAACAGCTCTATAAGATATATGTGAGAATCACTGTGTACCTTGAAACTCATTTGAATATTAAACTCTATCATTTTTCTATAGTAAGTGTGGAGAATTTGGGTAGTTTGTGTTCTTATTTGTATCCATATTCCATCTCCCTTCCCAGGGCTGTCATTTGTTTCCTCAGATCCCAGGCTGGCTTTATGTGTAGAATGGTGCCTTGTATACAGGAAGCACTTCAGAAGGTGGTAAATGGGAACATTGTTACAATTTGTTTATGAATTCCAGAAATGAGATGATAAGTGAGCCACTTGACATCTTTATTTTCTACCACTCAGAATCAGTGTAACTAGTCAGTCGTTCAAGTGTCACAGGCTCTACAAAAGGTTTATGTGCCTGTGGAATTCTGGAAGGGCAGCCTCACAGCGGTGAAGCACCCATACTGTTGTGGTATTTTCACTGTGCCCTGCCCGTGCTACTTTATAAATGCTGTAGTTCTCCAGATCCTACCTTTAGTGCTAAAGGGTAATACAAAGCTAGAATTTGACATCTTAAAGAATAGATTCCCCTATCTGAACCTGTCACAGCTGATCACAGCAAGCAAAATCATGAATGTAAAAGATAGTTAAATAAATAAATTAATTAATGATTTAGCATGTGACTGAGGAATGTTAATATGATAATTCATGTAAAATAGATGATGGAAATACTATTAGAAGGGGTAAATATAATAAACAATCACCAAGTCAAAATGGAGGGAGAGTATGGATTTCAGGGGCAGAAAAATGTCTTCATATGTGTGTAAATTTCCCTGGTGAATTCTATCTTATAGTTTCATTTGCAGTTTAATTATAATAAATAACAGACACAATATAAAGAGAAATGTTGTATTGTGAAGATAGAATGGTATTTTTTAGTTTATTTTTTCCTTGAATATTTGAAGATTAAAATAAATTAGTATTACTGAATTATGTTTTGAAAAATTCCTAAGGTAACTTTGCACAATAAATATTATTGCTGTTCACTACATATTTTTAATCAATGCTTGTCACTGTTTTAATGTTAGCATATTAATTTAGTGTCGTAATAAAAAGGCAAGGTTAAAATTTAGGGTAATACAGTATACTATGTAAAAGCAGGCTTTTAATAGTTGGCAGGCCAACACTGCTGTTAAATAGTATTATAGTATTTAAAGTGTGAAATTAATATTTTTCTAGCCAGTAGGCAGTGGCTCTTATAATGTAATAACTTAATTGTGAATTTGGCACTTGGGTTAAGTGTAGAATTCATAGAAGCATGGTGCTGGTGTATATTTCTTATTAATGTTAATAGATAAAACCTAGAAAAATGTAGCAATGTCACATTAAAATAGCAACAGAATTATTAGTAAAATTTGCTTTAGAAGATGAAAATTATTTTTCTGTTGCCATTATAGCTCTTTTAAACTAACTAGTAACAGGTTATTTGAAAAAACATAAATTTTCCAGTTTTTTGAAGTCCTTTTGTGTGACAACTGTTTAAACTGCCTCAGAAATCCTTACTTTTCTTCACAATCAGACAGCTCAGGCCTTAAGCTACCACTGACACACTAGAGCTGATGTCCAGGGTAACGATTTGGTTTCTCATCTGTAAAAAGGGCATTGTATTGTCTGATCTGCTCCCTTCCCACAACTCTCTTAAATACTGGGGTAAAACATGTAAAACTAAGCCCTTGAAAATCTAAATGCAGGGCCTGTGCCTGGCTCACTAGGTTAATCCTCCACCTGTGGCACCAGCACCCTGGGTTCTAATCCCGTTTGGGGCACCGGTTCTGTCCCGGTTGCTCCTTTTCCAGGCCAGCTCTCTGCTGTGGCCTGGGAGTGCAGTGGAGGATGGCCCAAGTGCTTGGGCCCTGCACCCGCATGGAGACCAGGAGAAGCACCTGGCTCCTGGCTTCAGATTGGCGCAGCGCGTCAGCCATAGTGGCCATTTTGGGGGTGAACCAATGGAAGGAAGACCTTTCTCTCTGTCTCTCTCAGTCTAACTCTGCCTGTCAAAAAAAAGAAGTGATATCTGGAACTATAACAAACAAATTATGGAACTCAAATCTATGCACTCTAACTATAGCTTCATATGCCTAATACTCACAGATTTATTTTTATGGCCTATGAGGTTTTACAGTGATTTATATTTCTTTGTGGTTTTCTTCACTGATTCAGAGAGGTAGGAAACAAATGGATTTAACTCCTATGACACTTGTATGCAGTTACATGGTGCCTGAATGGTTTTAGGCACATCTTGCTTTGGAAATGTTGGTTTAAAGTTAATTATTTGGCTTCCAACTAATTTGCAGTGATGTGTTGTGAGAATATATTATTAGTTTTATGCAATACATCTTACAGGTTTTACAGACCACTGTGACATGTTTTTTGTCAAGTTACATGTGAGAGAACACTGCCAGATGTGAAGGAAGAGAGAGTGTCCTGTGTGTGCTGCAGTGGATGTTTAACTTAGGGAATGGAGCACACATGGCCACATGGTGGAAGGACTATTGTTTCTCCATCCTCCCCTCCTCTTCCCAAGGGCAACTGACCTTCTCCTCTCCAAAACAGGTGAGCCCTTGCCAGCACATATCACTACAGACTATTACATTATTCTGTCTAGCTGCAGTACCAGCTGCTTGCATGTTTTTAGTTATCTTATTAGATGGTATAACATCTATGAAATAAACTGAAGGTGAACATTTTTAAACTTTCCTTTTATAATGCTATGTTTCCAAAAAATCTTTTTGATTAGATTATAACTTTCTACAAAAGTTCCTAGGAAGTCTGTTTGGTTTTTGATTCAAGTAATGCTTTTTTTTCCCCTAAAGTTTTTAAAGTATAATGTCATACTTCCCAAGATAGAAAATAACTTAATTTTTGTCTCATTTTTTTTTTCTTTTTGACAGGCAGAGTGGATAGTGAGAGAGAGAGACAGAGAGAAAGGTCTTCCTTTTTGCCGTTGGTTCACCCTCCAATGGCCGCTGCAGCCAGCGTGCTGCGGCCGGCGCACCATGCTGATCCGAAGGCAGGAGCCAGTTCCTTATCCTGGTCTCCCATGGGGTGCAGGGCCCAAGCACTTGGGCTATCCTCCACTGCACTCCAGGGCCACAGAAGAGAGCTGGCCTGGAAGAGGGGCAACTGGAACAGAATCCGGTGCCCTGACTGGGACTAGAACTCGGTGTGCCGGTGCCACTAGGCGGAGGATTAGCCTGTTGAGCCACGGCGCCGGCTCTCTAACTTGCTGAGCTTCCCGTGATCATGATCTCGTCTGTTAACCATTAATTTCATCATCAGTAGAAGCCCAGTGTCTCTCCTTAATCAAGTGTTGAAGATCTTCAGTGCTAGACTGTGTGACGTAGTCTTACACTCTTGGCCAGGATTGTAGCTTTTTGGCTTTCTTAATTTAGATCCATCGAGACATTGATTTCTGTCCAAAAGATACCCAGAATTAGGATGGAAACTATCATATAAGATACAGTATACTTTTCTATAATGTATTATAGAAACATATTTGGAACCATATCATGTTGTTATATTTGGACCAATAATTCAAATATTTTCTAGACCTGTATTAGCACATAATTTAGTCATTTATACATCATTTTTTAAAACAATTAAATTTAACAATGAGTGGCCGCCCAGGCTGCCGCAGCTGCTGAAGCAGAGAGGCCTTGGAGGCCACGGAGGCCAAGGCCCCTGGCCAGGCCTTAACCGCTGCTGCAGATCCTGTCCGGGAGCTACCGGAGCATGGCCACCGTGCAGCCCCGCCATGGTGCAGAGCCTCCAGGTGGAGATCCCCAACTTCGGCAACAGCATCTTGGAGCGCCTCAGCGAACAGCGGCTGCAGGGCCTATCCTGTGAGGTGTCGGTGGTGGGCAAGGGCCGTGCTGACCACCAGCAGCTCCTACTCCCGGGACCTGTGCAACAGCAGCCGCAGCCCCCTGGTGGAGCTGCTGGTGGCCATGTAGCCGCAGTCGTTCCAGCAAACCCTGAGCTCCTGCTACATCGGCCAGCTGAGCACGAACGTGGGGGACCAGTTCCTGCTCACAGACATGGCGGGCTTCCTGCAGATCCAGGAGATCCTGGAGAAAGCCCCAAGTTCTTCCTGAAGGTGAGCTCCTGGAGCTGCGACTCCCAGGGCCTGCACGTGGAGGGGCGCCCTCGTCCGAGCCACAGAGCCCCATGGCGCAGACTTCCGGCTGGCCGGCCTGCAGCTCGCTGCTGCCCTTCGTGTCATGGATCAGGATGGAGCAGGAGTCAGACTCGGTGCGATGCACGCCAGGGGCCAAGCTGCTGTGGGATGGTGGCTCCAAGGAGGCCAGGGGCCACGGTGGCGGCGGTAGCCGCAAGATGGCCAAGTTCTCTGTGCCAGACCTGGTGGCCACCCGGCAGCCCCCGCAGCAGGCCCCGTGGTGGTGGCCGCGCAGCCCTTGGGGGTGGCCCTGGCCGAGGGGGTGGTCGGGGTAGATGGCCAGTGGGGCGGTGGCGGCCACGTTGGGCATGGGGAGCGGGCCCAGCACATCAGAGCTCAGAAGCCCGGGCACCTGGAGCCCCTACACCTGCGACAGCCCGGCTCCTACCAGGAGGAAAGAGAAGGTTGAGGCCTCCTGGAACCTGCAGTCGGATCTGGGTGCGGCAAGATTGGTGTCACTCCCAGCCGAGCTCATCGACCAGATCGGCACCCGTTGTCACCCCAAGCTCCAGGACGAGGGTAACCCCTCCGAGAAGCTGGAGCTGGTGGCAGGCGCCAAGGTGTGCATCAGAGGGCGCAGCTCAGGAACCCGGCACCAGGTCTGGCCGCGGCCGCTCCTCACAGCTTCCTTTGACCGGAATGCACTGGCCCCCAGCTGTGGCACCAGCAAGCCACTGGACAGCTGCGCCCTCCATGCCATCGAGTACCACTGCCGGAATTTCAAGGAGAGCAAGAGGAATGCCATCGTGGCTGGCGTGTGTCCCTACGCGTGCTGGGTCGTGCACCAGAGCTGGATGCCCAAGCTGAAGCTGCTCACCCGAGGGTGCCCCTGCACCGCCTGCATCAGTGACTGGGGCAAGATGGAGCTGGAGGTGACAGGCAGGGAGTACAGCTTCCAGCCGGCCAGGCACGAGGGCGAGAGGCCCCTAGGGGAGGGAGGCCCTGCAGTAAACGTGCCCCACACCCGGGAGGGCTGTCACACTCCCCCACCCCACCTAGGGGGGCCATCACACTCCCCCACCCCACTCAGGGGGGTCATCACACTCCCCCACCCCAGCCGGGGGGCTGTCACATTCCCCCACCCCACCTGGGAAGGCCGTCACACTCCCCAACCTCACCCAGGGGAGCCATCACACTCCCCCACCCCACCCAGGGGGGCTGTCAAACTCCCCCACCCCCATGTCCTGTCACACACACCTTGGTCAGGAGCTACAGTCGGTCCCTCCCCGGCACCCACACGCCGCTCCTCGGCTTTCCTGGGCAGTGACTTGCTGCCCGTCCTCTGGCCCTGTCCTCTGAGTGGCGCCTGCAGTGGGCATCCCTGTCCTGTATCTGCCATGGGGACAACGCTGCCCCTGGGACCCCTCCCGAGGCTGGGCAGGTGGGCCAAGGAGCGAGCCCTCGGGTCCTGGCTGCACTGTCCAGCCCTGCCTGCTCGCTCCAGTGGGGGTGGGGGAGCTGTGGGGCCCGAGGCACTGACCGATGGCCGGGGCCCTGGGCAGCAGGTCCTCCAGAGGCCAGGGTGGCTAGGGCTCAGATGGGGCAGGGGCCATCCCCCAATGGCACACAGAGCACACGTGCTACCCCTGGACAGTGCACACGTGTGCACGCACATACAACACTCATGTGGATGATGCAAGCAGTACACACACATTTGCAATGCACATGCATGTACAGTGCACCCAGACAGTATGTCTACCTAGCACAAACATGTGAGTCTACACACAGCCATGCACAGTGCTCGCTGCACATGCTGGAAGAGCATGCACTTGCACACGACATGCCACGTGCACACAAAGCACATGTGTGTGCACACAGCACACATACACAATGTGTACCTGCACCCCAGTGAGCATGCACACGGGCACACGTCTTGCTATGGTCTCTGAGGAGTGGGCATGGCCGCTTCCCCAGGCTGGGGTGCCAGTGTCCCCGAGATCTCATCCACTTGACCTGCAAACCCCACCAAGGGCTACCCCTGTCCCTGCCCTGAGGGCCCTGTGCCAACCCTGGCTTGTGGGGCAGGAGGGTAGCTCCTCCGTGGATGGCGTGGCCCTGCATGGGGCCATCTCCACCCACAACTCGGTGTTGCAGACCTGCACTTCTCTCCTGGGTGTCCTGAGGCTTCCTGTGCTGACCACAGGGTCCTGGAGCTAAGGCCCCATCGCTGTGGAGCTCCCGAGGGCAGGCTGAGGGCCACCCGGTGCTGGTCGCATGGGGCCACCATGGCGCCAGGCGAGAGGGGGTCAGGACAGCCATGCCGGCTGGAAGAGCTGAAGCCACAGACTCAGCCGCGAGGAGTCGGTGCTGGGAGGGAGAGAGGCTGCCATGACAGCGATGACTGGGGGAGGGGACGTGGACTGAGCCAGTAGCCTGGGGGCCGCTCGGTCCCCTGTAGTCACAGCTGCCCTGGGAAGCCAAACAAGGGTCTTTCTGCTGGGCCAGAGGCTGAGCCGTGATAGGGGTCAGTCACCCAGCCCTCGCTGAGGACGAGGGCGGGAGTGTGCTCACCGCATTTCCTGTGTCCCCTGTGCCCCTGAGAGTCCCCCATGCCCCCTGTGTCCCCCCTAAGCCCCCTGAGCCCCCATGTCTCCCAGTGTCCCCCATGTCCCCCTGTGTCCCTGGGAGTCACCCTGAGTCCCCCTCTGTTATCTGTGTGTCTGTGTCCCCATGAGTCCCCCATGCCCCCTGTGTCCCCTCTGAGCCCCCGTGTCCCCCAGTGTCCCTTGCATCCCCCTGTGTCCCCGTGAGTCCCCCTGAGTCCCCCTGTGTTCCCTGTGTGTCTGTTCCCATGAGTCTCCATGTCCTTCTGTGTCCCCCTTGAGCCCCTGTATCCCCCAGTGTCCCTCATGTCCCCCTGTGTTCCTGTGAGTCTCCCTGTCCCCCGTGTCCCCCATTGTCCCCTGTGTGTCTGTGTCCCCGTGAGTTCCCCTGTCCCCCAGTATCCCCCATGTCCCCTGTGTCCCCATGAGTCCCCCATGTCCCCATGAGTCCCCATGAGTTCCCTGTGTCCCCCATGACCCCTGTGTTCCTGTGAGTCCCCCGTGTCTCCCAGTGTCCTCTATGTCCCCTGTGTTCCTGTGAGTCTCCCATGAGTTCCCTGTGTCCCCCACTGTCCCCTGTGTGTCTGTGTTCCCGTGAGTCCCCCATGTCCCCCAGTGTCCCCCTGAGCCACAGGGCACAGCACATTCAGAGGCGTCCAATGGCAGGCACAGGTTGCTCTCCAGGGTCCTGGAGGCCTGACTGTGGCTCGAGTATCACTGGGCCGCCGTCCGGTCCAGGTGTGGGCAGGGCTGGTTCCCCGGAAGCTGCAGGGCTGAGTCCACTCCCCGTCTTCTGCTCCTGGAGGCTCCTGCACCTGCTCTCTAGGCACCCTCGCTGTCTGCTCCCCAGGGAACAGTGACTCCCGCCCTCAGCTCTGTCCCCGTTTCTGCACCCTCCCTGCTCCTCCTGTGAGCACCTGTGTGATGGCCCTCAGGGCCCCTGAGTCGCCCAGGGCCACCCCCACCCCAGGGTCCTGACTCCGTCCTGTCCCCAAGTCTACAGCTTCCCGGTTTTAGGGCCCGGCTCCTTGGGGGCGTTACGCAGCCCAGCACACCTGCCCAGTGTGGGGGTCTCATTGGGACCTGGGCAGCCTGGGGGTGCCCCCAAGGGCCTTGTCCCCACCTGTGCTGCTGCCTGCCCTGCCTGGGAGCTGCCTCTCCGGTCTCCCTCTCCAGGCTCTAGGAGCCCCCCCCCCTCCCTCAGGACCACTCTGCCCTGTTCTCCACCCCCGCCCCCTGGGATGACAGACATCTGGGCCCTGCCCACAATTTCCGACTTGGAGTTGGGGTTGGAGCCCTGGATTCTGCATCTCTCAGACTCCAGGGGCTGCTGACGCCCTTGGCCAGGTCCCCTCGCGGGAGCGGCTGTTCTGTCTGCACTTTCCTCTCTGCAGAGGCCTGGCTGTGTACCTGACCTCGTCCTCCTCCCCGGCTCCACTCCAGCCCCAGCCTCCCTGATGCTGCTGGACTGGACAGGGCCCAGTCCGGGAGGCACAGGCCTGGGCACACCCCCTGAACTGTGCTGGTCACGGGCACCATCAGGGCGCCACATGCGCCTCCCTTTCCTGGTCGGGAGCTGAGGGATATGGGCCAGGCCTGGGGCTGGACGCTGTCTGCACCCACTCTGCTTCCCCCCATCTGCAGTGCTGCCTGGCTCTGCCAGGGGCCGAAGGGTGCTCTCTACCCCATGGGGTGACCGCTGGGTGGCCGGGCAGGAACAGGGGCTGCAGCTCAGCCTCCCTGGAGGCCGCCTCAGTTCTAGCTGCAAGATGAGGGGGTGGTGCCCCGGGAGGGGCTGCGTTCACTCCAGTTAACGCCCAGCGGGCCAGGTCCCCACGGCTGCCCCTCCATCCAGGTCCTCCCCGAGAGGACAGCGGCCATGAAGCCATCTGCATGTTCATCATGCGGCCATTATGTATCTCGGCGTCTTCCTTGTGAGAAGAATGAGATAATCATGTTGGTATCTACTGAACAGACTTAAAAAGATTGCAAGACGGCAGTTTCATTGGGAGAGGAGAATTAGTTTAAAAATATGCTGTCAAAATATGTTGTTACAAATGCTGAGTTGATGATTCTTTTGTTTTGCTTTGTTTCTTGAATGTGTCATTAGGAAAAATTAGCAGTGACATCGCCCGTGAGATGGGACGGCTGTTCCTGGGGGGTGGCGTGGGGTGGTTCCGTGGTTTCCTTCCTTGAGGTCCCCTCCTTCGGGTATCAGCTCGCACATTCCGAGACCCCTCGTGACTTCTGCTTGGTCGGCTGGTGGAAAGTCAGGATGTGCATGTGCAGGGGAGACAGGGTCTGCACCAGCACCCCCCACACCATGTAGGGCCAGTCCAGCCTGGAGTAGACGGGGTCGGGGACAGATGTGATGGCCACATTGCACCCCGCTCATCTTGATCTCGCGGGAGCACCAGTCCAGACTCCGGGAGCCCAGCAAGCTCGTGTCCCCCGAGGCCACTTAAGGGGCAGGTGGCCAGAACCAGCACAGACAACGGAGCAGTGTGTGTGTACCACGAGCCCCACCCTCGGAATCCTCTCAAGAAACCCTAGGGATCCATGTTGTTGTCGCCGGTGCCAGGCTCGGCAGCCGAGGCCCGCCCGTGCCGGAGCTGTCCGCGAGCAGAGAGCCCAGCAGGGACTCTCCCTCTTAACACTGCTCAAGCCCAGATCCACACTGAACTGGCAAGAAGCTGTGGGTCCAGAGCCCAGACAGCCCCGAGGCCAGAGGCTGCAGGGCCAGGAGGAGGGGGCTCCAGGCCAGGGTCAGAGCTGCAGGGCAGACCCGGCCAGGCCTGCAGAGGGAGGGACGAGCGGCCCCAGGAGCCTGAGCTCCTGGCTCCCACCTGGCCTGCAGGTGGGACCCCTGGAAAGTGTGGCTTGGGGAAGAAGGCTTGGGGTCAATGGGGCCCTCCACTGTAGGCGTGCCCAGGGGTGGGGGTGCTGGGCTGCTCTGTCCTTGCTGGACACAAGCACGGCCGGGGCCTGCCCAGCTCTCCAAGACCAGGTGAGCAGTGGGAAGCACTGTCCACACCTGCCCCCGTGAGTTCCAGCTGGCCGGGCTCAGGGGGGCCAGGGAGGTTGTCCCAGCTGAGAGGGATCCCGGGGCCACATAGGACTGCATCTAAGTCCTAGGTTTTTCCATAGCAGAAGAGACACGAGGTCTTCCTGCACAGGCCAGAAGCAAACCTGCCAGAAGGTGGCTCAGGGTCCCCAGGCGCCTCATCCAGAAAGTTCTGCCTTGGCCCCTTGGGGACCAATGGGCGGTGGCTCCTGTAGGGAGGGCTGCCCCCTCTGCATCCTGCCAGGTCCTCACAGGAGCTCCGAGAGGCACCCCCCTCACCCTACACCCGTGCAGGCTGCAGTGTGGCAGGAGCTGCCGGCCACCACGAGAAATCCCCTGGTCTCCCAGGCACTGCTGTCAACCCACCTGCCCCGGGGAGCTTGAGCCAGACAGGGAGGACCCAGAGACCCCTGGCAGGGCAGGCAGAGGGCGCATGTCCACAGGCTGGCATGGGCCTGATCTGCAGACCGAGCTGCTGCTTCCTGTCCACAGAGGTCAGCATCCAGCCCTGGGTCAGAGGAGGGCAGCTCTGTCTTGACCCCGCCCCTCCCCTCCCTCTCCAGATGCCAGGCTCCTGCTCAGCCCTGTGCACCTGTCGTGTTTCAGGGACAGAGCCTGGGGCATCCTGGTCTCAGGTGCAAACAGAAGGATGCACTGGGCATTGCTGGCTGATGGCTGGGCCTCAGGGTCTCAGGTTGCTGACTGTGGATGCCACATCCTGTGTGTTGCTCCAGCCCAGCCACTGAGACCCAGGCCGGTCCTTCTTGTGAGACTGTCACCTGGCATGTGGCTCCCAGGCCCCTGTGAAAAGAGAAAGAGGAGGAGGAAGGTGCAGGGCATGTGACCAGCCTGGCAGAGCCCCAGGGTGCTTCTGTGAGGGTGGTTCTGGGGGACGGCAGCTGGCTTCCCCGGGAACCTGTTAGCTTCAGAGCTGATGAGGCTGAGGGGCGTCCGGATGCCTGCCGGTCTCCCACCAGCTGTCTGAGGGTGGCAGAGCTGGGAGAGGATCCCGGGCTGTGAGACCTGTGTGCTCCCAGCGGGGGGAGCGCTCAGGAGGGGCTGAGTGGGCACTGGGGGCCCAGGTGGGAGGGGCAGCCCCACGTGTGCCTTGGTCCCTCCCTAGGGTCCTGGCATGAGGAGGGTGTGGAGGTCAGACCTCAGCCCAGCCCTGGACCCAGTGTCCCTGTGCTGTCTCAGTGTGGCTGCAGATGGTCCCAGCTCAGCAGTGCCAGGGCCCCGAGCTCACCAGGGCCGTGACAGGGGCACAGCCTGCCCCCCACTGCGGGCCCCAGGACCTAGTTCTGGGATCAGAGCTGGAGGTTCACACACGGGAGGTGCTCGGCATAGTGTGGGGGTCAATTAAGTCGAACCGGGATCCCAACTGGCCCTGGAGCCCAGGAAGTGGTCACACCCTGGGTCACCGGGAGAGGTCTGTAGAAGGATCTGGAAGAATCTAGGTTTGCCAATGTGCATCTGCCCTCTGGGCATCTCGTTTCGTGGCAGAGTGAGACAGCGTCACCCAGAGCCCCAGCTCCCCCCTGCTCCATGTCATTCCCCCTCTCCCCACCCCCCGCCGTCCTTGCTGGGCAGAGTGGCCGCCGGCCGGGGCTGGGCCGAGGAGCTTCAGTCAGAGCAGGACACGGGACTTGAGGGCAGCTGGGACAGCTCTGGGGGTGCGATCAGAGTGGGGAGAAGGGTCACATCCCAGGGCTCAGCAAGGGTCAACACCCCCGTGCCGGGGGCCCCTCCTCCACCTGCTTCCCCCCGCCAAGGTGGGCAAGAAAGCAGGTGAGGCAGAGCCAGAGCTGAGGACTGAGGGAGTGGGCGGGACAGTGAGGAGAGGCCACGTCCAGCCTGCAGCAGGTCCAGGGCAGCGAGGGCCAGGGCTGGAGGCTGGGGCAGATGGAGGGCCTGGTCGTGGTGGTTGGCACAGGCAGATCTGTGCTGCAGGTAGTGTGCAGGTGGATGCAGTGCCTGGCCACGGGGCACAGCCAGTGAGTGAGGGTTGGCAGGGGGTGAGATGGTGGCCATGGGGGGGTGCCCCTGGCCGTGTGGGGAGCAGAAAGGGGAGGCAGCTTCTGGGTGGGCACTCGGGGCCAGCAGCAGCCTCGAGGTGGACGTCTGTGCTTTGCTCTCATCCTGGTTCCGCTTGTCACCCACCTGGTGTCACCCCGGCTACTGCAGCATTCTGGGGATGCCACCCCTCCCCCCCAGACTCTGGGGTCCCTGGCCCTTGGGGCTGTCAATGCTCAGAGCTGCTGGGCAGTGGGCGCCCCAACAGGCTCCAGGACCTGGAGGAGCTGTCCTCAGGGGACTGTTCTCATTCCGTGTGCGCTGGTGACTCAGAAGGTGTTGGAATGACTCCACAGACTGGAGTGAAAATGTCCCGCTGCTCCGCGACTCACAGGAATGTATCGTATGTGCCATTCACAGGCACACACATGCACCTCCACCTAGATAAGCCACGTGTGTGCATGCGTGTGGAGCCGCCACGTGTACATCACACACGCCCCTGGGGACCAAGAGAATGGGCGTCCTTTGTGGGCAGACGTCTGTCACGTGGCCTCTGTGTGCACACACGTGTGGGTATGGGCTTATTACACATGCACACACCGCTCACGCCCAGGCACACACATGCACACACACATGCCTGCACATGCACACATTCATGCATGCACAGAGCATATGCACACATTGACACATGTGCACACATGCAGACCCGGACTTGAGCCTGCATATGACACACTGCTGACGTGCCATACCCGAGAACACGCACACGCATGCCTGCACTCACAAGCAGACATGCACTTTCAGATGCATGCCCTGCGCCGCATGTGCACACAGACACGTGTGTCTGGTCCAGTGCCCTGCTGGGCGCAGGCGAGCGTCCGTGTGTGGGCGTGGGACTGCTTCTTCTTGCTCCCCCGAAGCCCTGCACACACAGGCGAGTCTCAGCTAATGAGGGAGACTTGGAAAGCAGCCAACTACCTCGGGGCGAGTGGCAGCAGCCCCGGGTGCTCTGTGCAGAGACACAGAGGGGACTGTCCATGCAAGGGCTTTCCCTCCGTGGAACCAGCCAGCAATCACGTTTCCTCTGTCGGCCCACAAGTCAGGCGTCCACAGAGACACACCCACAGTGGCCACACACTGCCGGCCCGAGCTCCCCTGGCCGGCAAGAGGGTCCCCTGGCTCCTGGCAGCCCCTGCTTTGCCAGACGCGTGGTAGAGCGAGGAGGACTCCAGCCTGGGTATCAGAATGCAGCATCTCCAGACGGCCTGGGTGTTTTGACTCTTGGGTCTCTGTGTGCAGTGCCTTCCACCATGGCTCCACGCTGCCTGGACAGAGCGCCTTTGCGGCTGCCGAGGGGCACACATGCACGGGATGCCATGTAGGGAGGAGGTGCTGGCGCTCCTGGGGTGCCCCGGCCTGGGTCCTGCTGAGCTTGGTCCCCTACTGGGGGCCATGGACCAGTCAAGGAGCCCCTCTGAGGCCACTCGGTGTGCAGGACACTGCTGCCCACATCAAGATCCAGCCAGGCTCCAGTCTACAGCAGCTGGGGAAACCCTGTTGAATTGGTCCAGATGGCTCTGTGCTGGCAGAGCGTGGTGGTGGGACAGAATGTTCTGGAATGTTCCAGGCTGTCCCTTTCCTCTGCCTGTGAGTGCACAGGTGCAGATGGGAGGGGAGCACTCACTCCCCTCAGCCCCACCTGTCGGAGGCCACCCGACAAACCACACGGAGACACGCAGCACTCAGTCAATTCATCACCACGTTTATTGCCTCATCGCGTTCCAAGCCAAAGTAGGGGGCCCGGCGATGAGGGACTGGAGGCAGTCTCCCTAAGGAAACCCTTCAGTCTCCAGCCACGAGCACCAAGAAACACAAGGATATATACCCCAGGCCCCATACAGATAACATTCATTGTGTGCAATCATGCATAGCACAGGAACAGAGCAAGTTTACAAAGTAGCAATGATCAGGGTACAAGCTCTGCAGATAGTGCAAAGAACATCATAAACCTTCATCAGAAGTCACATCCTGCCTGCAGGAATATGGGACGAAAAGTCTTGGAAACAGGATTAGATAAGGGACAGCCTCAGCCTGCTGCATCTCATGTCGGGCCAGGGCCACTGGCCCCGACATCTCCCCCTTCTTGTTTGTACAAGAATGGCCTGGTGTTTATGGTAACCGGTGTCTACACTGTCCAGAGGGCCGCGGGGGAGGATCCATCCCCCACAAGTCCCTCGCGTTAAACGCTGAATGGCGTGGACTCGTGCCTGTCTTAGGTGCCCCGCAGCGCTTACTCTGCTTACCCGTCATCAAGGATATAGGAAGCATGTCCTGCCCTCTGTCTTAGGTCGCTAGAGAAGCCTGCGAGTGCTTACCCGTCGTTGACTACCGGTCCACCCTAAGAACAGTGTAGGAGCAAGCGGTCAATGAGGCAGTTAGGAAGAGAGAGACCGAGGCTTCCACGGCATATCACATACTGCAGCCCCCTGTTTTAGAGTGTCCTCGAGGGTATGTACTGTCCTTTTTATAGCCTCTCTGCGCACATTGGAACGGTGGGAACGTTTGGTTGTTTTACTTCACATCAGTCTACAGGCAGGTCTAGGCAGGCAGGCAGGCAGAAGACAGAGGTTGTGGGGGCCGGCTCCCCACAGCTCCCCCTTTTTTACTTTAGGACCAGCGCCTGTCTTAGGTGCCCCTGAGCGGAGTGGCAGCTTACCCGTCTTTGCCAGAGGGTCGACTTGCATGAGCAGTCTCAGCAACTCCGCTGTCTTAGGTTGCATGCCATCCCTCAAGGCACTTACCCGTCTCTGGCTACTGGTCCAAGAACCCAAGCAACACCTGCTGTATTGCAGGGGAGGGGGGTTTTGCAGCGATGACTTCGAATGGGGACCAAATATCTGTGTCCGGTTGTGTTGAGTTAAGAACCCAAATCTCTTGCCGTAGTTTACGCAGCAAACGAGTGAAATTACTATCCCAGGTATGGTTTAAGGTGGCGCCTAAAGAGCAAGACAAATTAGCAAGACGAGTATAGTTATGCCAGGTAAACGGAGTAGTGCAAAGCGCGACAGATTGAACCAAGTAAGGGGTTTCCCACATCCCCGTCTAAGATTCAGTTCTTCCTGGAGAACGTTGACCCATTGGTTTAGTAATAAGATTCCTGAATGGATATGCTGATCCACTGCCACTTGGAGCGTTCTTGTTTGATCATTCTTCTGGAGCATGGGAATTGGTGACCCTTTTTTCCTTTTAGGGATTTTACAAGCCAAGACTGACCTTGACTTGTCTATGACTTGCTTATGGGCTGCCTACATCTCCCCCTTTTTTAGTTAATTGAGAATGGCCTCTGTCTTAGGTTGCCCTCAGTCATCTCTGTCCTTACCCATCATTGGTAACTCTGGCAGCTTGGCCTAGAGCCCTGTCTTAGGTTGGTACAGGATGCTGAGCGTCTTACCCGTCTCTGAGTACCATTCCAGCCCAACATTAGGTGAGAGATGAAACATACAGCCGAATATTAATTATTTGTGATTACAAATAATGATGAATGTCAGTTCATACAGACTGTAGTGAAGTCAGCATAAAATGCAGAACACACGGAAAACATCCCATACCAAGTAGGAAAAGCAGTAGTGGTCCAGTCAACATTAATAACCAATGAATCCATTGAAACCCTCCAAATGTTAGGGGGTTAGTAATAAACATGTTTTGCATTTTACTCTTAAGTTTATTAATAACAGACTCTATATATGGCACATTGTTAGTAATGTTAAAACAACATTTTTCTGTTACAGATTTACAACTTATATGATTTTTTAACATCAAGTAATTGTTAGCTGCATGGTTTAAAAGTACTCCTGAGTGAACTTGATTCAATGTTTTGGCTATATTGGACAGTCCAGTAGCAGTAAGATTAATTATTTTGGTCACTGAATATGCAAGCCTTCGCAGTCCATGGTTATTTCCAAAGGCCAGTCCAGGAACACTTACTACTGGTACAGCCATGGCCAGGGCAGTGTCCTCTCCTATTAGGATGATGTTGCCATTACAGTCTTTAGGTGAAGCATGCTGCTGACGCACTCTATCCGCCGCTGTAAATACAGATGTCAGCATCGGGGCCACACAGTCCAGGGAGCAATTGTGGAAGTTATCAGAGGCTAACGATGTGAAGGCATATTTGTTACATAAAAAAACCCATCCCTTAGGAGTCCATGTCCCATACCAGTATTGGATTAGGTGTATTTCATTGATTGGTTGTAAGACCCCTTAAGCAGGCGTCCCACAAACCCACAAACCGGACCCCAGAAACACAGACTCCACTCCAATCGCTGCAAAAAGCAAGAGGAAAGTTTATTACATTTGCAAATGGGCCGACTCAGCAGCACCCTCTGGTAGGGTGCAGAGAGAGAGCGGCCCCGAACAATAGCTTACAGAGTATTTAAAGCTTAAAACCACAGCATTAGCATATTTGATTGTGTTACAATTCTATTGGGCAAGCTACAGGTTACTAGCATTTTATTGGGTAAGCTAATGGTTGCTAGGTAAGAGGCTTGGGATGGGGGTCGCGGGCAGTTTCTTCTTATCAGCTAAAGCAAGCAAGGACGAGGATGGCAGTAGAACAGTAAAACCTTAGTATGTCACAAGATAAGGGGTTGGAGACTTTCCGTTCTTTTTTGTTCTCTAAAAATAACACATGTTTTACAAGCTCAGCCATTATACAGAAGTAAAAATTTGGTTAATGTTAACCTTAGTTCCCCCATCTTGTCTCTTGATTAGCCCTTTCAGTCACAGAACCTTATTGTAACTCTTTTCCGGACTCCTGCAAGTGTTATCACGTGAGACAGTTTCACAGACACAGAGCAGCTTCACAAGGCAGTTTCCCAAGGTTATTCTGCAGGCAGGTGGAGACACAGTTATCTTAAGGAATGGCTACTGTCAGCAGCCAAACTTTTTAACCCTTGCTAGAATTATTTTAATATTTACTTTTAGCAGGGGTCTTACTTTTAGCAGGGGTCTTATATTCCCTCCTCTTCTTTTTGTACTAATTTTAATCTTAAAATTTTATGGGACTTTTTTTAGTTTAGCCATAGAGTCCCTGATGATCCCTGAATGGATCAGTGTAGAAGTAGCACTTTTCCCCTAAGGCAGTACACAAATCTTTTTTTTTTTTTAAAAAAACAATAAGTCCATTTTCCTTTTGTTCTGCAATACTACTTTAAAGACTGTTTTAGCTTACCAATGGTCTGCTCTAGGTCCAGTATATCGTCTTCTACTGCTCTATGGAGGGCCTGATATTTCTGGCGTTGATTATTATTATTATTTTTTGCAAGGGCGGCGGTGCTGTTTCCACACCTGCCGCAACCCCCTTTTTATTTAATTGAGAATGGCCTCTGTCTTAGGTTGCCCTCAGTCATTCCTGTCCTTACCCGTCATCGGTAACTCTGGCCGCTTGGCCTAGAGCCCTGTCTTAGGTTGGTACAGGATGCTGAGTGTCTTACCCATCTTTGAGTACCATTCCAGTCTGACATTAGGTGAGAGATGAAGCTTACAGCCAAATATTAATTATTTTTGATTACAAAGGAGGTTTGGTAGCAAACTTGAACCAATTTTTTTGGCCATATTGGACAGTCCAGTAGCAGTAAGATTGTTTTGGTCACTAAACATGCAAGCCTTCGCAGTCCACGGTTATTTCCAAAGGCCAGTCCAGGAACACTTACTACTGATACAGCCACGGCAAGGGCAGTGTCCTCTCCTATTAGGATGACGTTGCCATTACAGTCTTCAGGTGAAGCACGCCGCTGACGCACTCTATCCACCGCTGTAAATACAGATGTCAGCATCGGGGCCACATGGCCCAGGGAGAAATTGCGGAAGTTATCAGAGGCTAATGATGTAAAGGCATATTGGCTGCATAGACAAACCCATCCCTTAGGAGCCCATGTCCCATTTTAGTACCAGATCAGGTCCATTCCATTGATTGGTGATAGGATCCCTCCATTTTACCATTGTTCTTTTAACATTTTGTAACTTTTTTACACCCTCTGTAACTTACTCGAACCTTTTGCAACTTACTCAAACCTTCTGTAATTTACAGTCATTTTTCAGGTTTTACCTGAATTTTTTTTAACATGTTAAATTAGATAATTTTTTATTACCACCTAGCAGTTTGACTCCAAAGGGCAGCATTTTTTTATTTTATAGTTTAACCTCTTATTTTGACTATGCTGTTTGGTCCTCTATACTGTGGCCAGGCATTATTACAGAAAAGGTCAACCATTTTTTACATAAGGTCTGGGGATCAAACCGTACATCACAGTGGAGAGTCCTGCAGAACTGTAGTAACTTCCCTTCTGGAAGAGAAAAGAGGAGAAGTGAGGCAGCTGAGTCGGGTCTCCAGACTGACTTCCTGGGCTTCCGGGCTTTCACCGTGTAGCCTGTGGACACTAGAGTTTTCTTGGACTCCTGGAACCTGGTTCTCTAGCACCTGCCGCATAACCATCTCCCATCGTCTCCAAGTCTCTTTTGGAACACTCTCTCCCTTTTAGCTAGACCTCCCATTTGATCCACATTTAAACTAGCAATACATTTGAACTAGCAATGCCTGGTTGTTCAGCATTAGCTGGACGGAGACTTCATCAGTCCCTCTTTAAAGGATCTGGCTTCTGAGCCAGAGATTGGAGCAGCTAGAAAGAAACACGTTTATAGCTGAAGTTTAACATCATTTCACATCTTGGCACCACTTTTAATCTTAAACAGCCGATGGGTTATTATCTCTGCAAGATGAGAGATATCTCTTTTGACATCTCCAAGGGCCCTCTGGGGATGTCAAAAGTCCGGATAATTTAGAACTTTGATTTTTAGAAAGTCTGTTAAAGGTGCCAAGAGAACTTAGAGTATCTGGTTAAAATAGAATTTCTTAACATCCTGAAATGATAGCCATTCATTAGTCAGGGTGATTTTTACACTTTTAAACCAGATCTGATCACAATACCTAACAATGCTTTTCATTAATCTGAACTTAACAGAGACAGTAGAGTACACAATAGATTACTTTGGCAGAACATGAATTCTATGTCTCTTGTTTGTTGAATAAACCAGAAATAAAAACCTTGAACATAAGGGTTCACATAATTCAGAACTATTTAACAGAGTCAAAAAGAGCTTACAGGACCTAACTCCAGAAATGGCAGAGTAACCGATTAAGCAGACACTGTTAAAATAGACATTACAGTTTTTGCAAAAACAGATTCCAAGATTTACGACTTAGACCATTTCCAGATATTTACTAACATTAGTGCACATTTTTTTTTAAAAAAAAAACCTCATTGTTGTAACAGAAGGTCAGTCTTCATTAGCACTCAACTTAAAGAAAACTCTGTAAACAATTTTAAAGTTGTAAACCTTTTAAAACTTTTTATGACTTGCTTACACCTTTTGAAACTTTATACCTGTAGTTACTTTTACATAGTCTTGAATTGTCATGTATGGACAATCTATGAGAATACATGCTAACACACTCAAACAGTCTCTCTTATTGAATTTAAGATGTGAAAAGTACAATACATTTTTTCACATTTTGCTTAGCATTGATGCCTAGATGGCTTAAGACACTGAGTTATTACTGAATACCACACCATTATCTGAATTAAAAGTCAAAATTACATTTTCATGCTTTTAAGTAACATAAGAATAACTCCTCCTGGACAGCAAACATGGACACAACTTTGAAAAGATCTTTATCGTTAAGAGAAACATGTTTAAAGCACATCAAAGACATGTAAAACCGAGCAAGTGAGCTACCAAGCAAACCAAAGGGCTTTGGCATTAACTTAATTTTCTGAACCAATGTTAACAACATAAAGGCTTGTATACACAGAATTTACTCTTATTTTTATAAGACCACTCTAGCTGGAAAGCAAAAACATGAATACAGCATAGGTCTGACACCATTTACAACATTTTAATACATTTCACATAATCTGAATTGACTCAAGCAGCTGTTACTTTAACAAATTTTAGAGTCTCATCCTTTGAGAGTTCCAGGGATCCGACTGGAAGCCCAAAGTTGGAAGACTCGGTTTAGAATTTAAGCTGTCAGAGTCAAGCGGTTTAGCCAACAATTAGTACACTTCTGATCAGTTGGGTAATCACTCAAACACTGAAAACAGATAAACAACATAAACAACTTTGCGTTGCAGTTTTCCCAATTAAGACTCAAAATGGCAATAGAAAAACGCGAAACCTTCAAGGCACGTGAAGGAACACTCTCATCAGATAAGTCAGGGACAGCAGCACAGAAAAGAACTAGACATCAGCATATGAACCATTGCTTAGGCTTCCATTAACTGCAAAGAGAAAAACCCATCAGGTTGGAAAGGGTTAATGGATTAAGGTTCTTGCTCTGGCTCCCTCTCAAAGCCCCAAGGACAAGGGTGGCTCATTGCTAAGATTTTAGGCAAGCAGTGTGTCCCCTGAAGCATGCCCACCTGTTTATCAGAAACATTCCTTTATCCTCCTCCCAGGGAACTGGCCCGGCTCCCAAGGAGCAGGAGAAGGTCATTTGGCAACAAAGTTACCTGTCCACCAGAGCTGAACCTAGATACAAGCCCCTTTATTTTAAAAATTTGTCCTTACATTTGGCCCTAAGGCTGCATTGAGAGGTAGACAAAATTAACACATAAGAATACAATACAAATTTTTTATACAAGTATACATTTAGCAAATACAATAATATTTAAGGCATTTTAAGGATAAATTGAAACATATCTGAGGGGGAATTAGCTTCTTGGGCACCAATGTCAGGGACATAAAAAACAGTACCATTTCAATACAACAACTCAAGCTGCTGCAGACAGCCTAAGAACTGGCTAGACAATCCCATGACATGGAGATCTGAGGCACTGTTACTTGTTAAACAGACATGTTGAGGCGCACACAGTCCAATTAACAAATGCGCTAACATTTAACATCTCTTTTTGATAAGACAACAAATTTTTTAGCGGATGGAACACGGTGGGTAACCATTTAGCCATAATGATAGTAGCCTATTACTATCTGTAATTGTTACATTCTTGTAGGTTTGTGCAATCTTAACTATTTGTAGCATATTTTGATTTACAATTTTTTGTAAAGCAAACCAAGCATAATCTGTTCAAGCATTCCTATTAATAATAGGGTAGAGTTAACACATAATACAAAAATAGAATGGGTAGTCCGGACACTTTGTTACCACAATTTCTCATTTTACATAGTAATATTAGTTTTACAACAGGTAACATTTACTTTAAGTAAAATATTTAAATACAGGGTGAGGGCTGTCCAGTGTACACTGATTTATATATATATATATATTTTTTTTTACTCCCATTGTTTCTTATTTACAACACCCTCTTCAGCAAACCAAGGACAAAATTTTTTAACAGCGCTGATAAATTGCTCTACGGTTTGTTTCTTTAACCCTATCCTCTACATCTGCAGTAAAGTTTTTCCAGCCTTTGTCACGGCTTGTTTTGTTTCTTTAAATGCACATTTAAATCTTTTTTGAGTACATTTTAGTGTTGCTCATCCACGACTCCTTCTGCAAACCAAGGACTGACTATTTCTATGGCATCAATGAACTGTTCTATGGCTCACCTTTTTTTAACCCTATTTCCTGCATCTGTAATAGAGTCTTTATAGCCTTGACCTGTGAGATAATAGAAGAGTCAAAAGTTCCATCCCGTGGCCACCCAACATTGAAGGCTGGCCAGTTGGAGGTACAGAAGACCGTCCAATTTTTCTTCCGCACCTCCACAGACAAGTTTTGAGCCCGCTCTCGGACCTCCTTCCAATGATCTAAAGTGAGGCTCAAAGGTGTAGTTAGTCCCTGTCCCATGTTAACGACAAAGGGCAAATAAACTATAACACAGAACACAATCAAAAGACACACAAACACACTGCGCGCAACAATGGAACGAGACAAAACTGAAACCAAAATTCCAGATGGGAGCGGCGGCCTAGCCAGCCTCTCCCGGGGAAGGAGGGAGACGAAATCCTTCCCTTCTTCCTCGCCAGGTGGGAGAGCGGCCTAGCCAGCCTCTCCCAGAACACCGCTGGAGCGTCCTCCAGGGCTTGAGCCAGGGGTCCTGAACACGTCTGTCCCTGCCTACTACTGGCTCTCCACTCTTTTGGCGCCTAGCGCCCGGACGCCTAGCGCCCGTACAGACAAACAATAGAACACACAGAAATACACAGAACAGAAAAGACTTACCTCCGATTGGGAGATGGAGGGTGGATCTGGAGTCCAAGTTCCCGGCCAACGCACCAAGAAATGTAAGACCCCTTAAGCAGGCGTCCCACAAACCCACAAACCGGACCCCAGAAACACAGACTCCACTCCAATCGCTGCAAAAAGCAAGAGGAAAGTTTATTACATTTGCAAATGGGCCGACTCAGCAGCACCCTCTGGTAGGGTGCAGAGAGAGAGCGGCCCCGAACAATAGCTTACAGAGTATTTAAAGCTTAAAACCACAGCATTAGCATATTTGATTGTGTTACAATTCTATTGGGCAAGCTACAGGTTACTAGCATTTTATTGGGTAAGCTAATGGTTGCTAGGTAAGAGGCTTGGGATGGGGGTCGCGGGCAGTTTCTTCTTATCAGCTAAAGCAAGCAAGGACGAGGATGGCAGTAGAACAGTAAAACCTTAGTATGTCACAAGATAAGGGGTTGGAGACTTTCCGTTCTTTTTTGTTCTCTAAAAATAACACATGTTTTACAAGCTCAGCCATTATACAGAAGTAAAAATTTGGTTAATGTTAACCTTAGTTCCCCCATCTTGTCTCTTGATTAGCCCTTTCAGTCACAGAACCTTATTGTAACTCTTTTCCGGACTCCTGCAAGTGTTATCACGTGAGACAGTTTCACAGACACAGAGCAGCTTCACAAGGCAGTTTCCCAAGGTTATTCTGCAGGCAGGTGGAGACACAGTTATCTTAAGGAATGGCTACTGTCAGCAGCCAAACTTTTTAACCCTTGCTAGAATTATTTTAATATTTACTTTTAGCAGGGGTCTTACTTTTAGCAGGGGTCTTATATTGGTGATGGGATCCCTTTATTTTACCGATTGTAAAACCTTAATAACTTGTGGAGACTGTGCACTCCGTAACTTGTTATTTCAATTTTTACTCAATCCTGAGCAGAGAGCCCATTCCTTTGCCAAAGAGGCCAACTGAGGGTCTTTCCAGCCAGGAACATCACAGGCTACATATGCAACTTCAGTTTTCTTTTTAAAGAAAGGCATTGCTTTGTATACTTGTAGATTCTGTTGACTACACCAATTTGTGACAGCAAATTATTTTTTAGCTGTCTGCTGTGCACAGACTTAGTTTTAGTTTAATCTGCAAGAAATACGCTGCAAGCCTTATAGTGCACACTAAAGTTATTTAGAGGAAAGATGGTAAAGGAGTATAGATTAACAGAATGTTGCAATAAACATGGCTCCATTGCTTTAATGATACTATAGCAAGACGGTCCACTGATTCCTGTTGGAAGGGCCTGAGGCTGGCCCTGCTTCCAGTTTTCTGAACTCTGTTTTTTAATGAATTACCTTCTTTATCAGTTTTGGAGTGACAATATTGGCCCAATGCCTTTCCCTTTAGCACTGGGGGAAAATGCCAGGAGGAGCCCTATTTTGATTTTTGACTTTTGGACAATTTTTGTACATGTCCCTGCTGTCCACATTTATAGTACCCTCATTTATTAGGTAGTCCTCCTTGATGATTTTTGTAATGACGTACCATGTAGAGCGGCAGGTTCTGAATGTCCTGTTTTTAAGTGAATCCATTTTGCTAATCCCTCATCAAAGGAACTGTCACAGAACACCTCAGTCATAGTAGCCAATTGATTCATGTTTACATTGTACTCACGTTTAGCAGAATTTATAGTGCTGTGGGCATCACTAAGCAATCTTCACAAAGCACCGGAAAAGAATCCATACTGAGAATCAGACTTTATTAGTAATCATTACAGGCATGTTTAACATTCAGCTTGACTGTGTGTTCCCCCGGGATGAAACAGCAGTAGCAGAGGCTTGTTCTGGCTCCCTCTCAAAGCCTCCAAGGACAAGGGTGGCTCATTGCCAAGATTTTAGGCAAGCAGTGCATCCCGTCCCGGATCTTGGCCAGAGAGCCAAGACACGAAGCATGCCCACCTGTTTATCAGAAACATTCCTTTATCCTCCTCCCCGGGAACTGGCCAGGCTCCCAAGGAGCAGGAGCAGGTCATTCGGCAACAAAGTTACTTGTCCACCAGAGCTGAACCTAGATACAAGCCTCTTTATTCCAAAAATTTGTCCTTACATTTGGCCCTAGGGCTGCATTGAGAGGTAGACATAATTAACACATTATAAGAATATAATACAAATTTCTCATACAAGTATATATCGAGCAATCAAACACAATAATACTCAATGTGTTTTAAGGGTAAATTGAAACATAACTGAGGGAGAATAGCTTCTTGGGCACCCATGTCAGGGACATAAAAAACAGTACCATTCCAATACAACAACTCAAGCTGCTGCAGACAGCCTGAGAACGGGCTAGACAATTTCATGGCATGGAGATCTGAGGCATTGATAGTTGTTAAACAGACATGTTGAGGTGTACATCCAATTAACAAATGTGCTAACATTTTGTATTACTCTGAAATTAGTGATTTGGGTTTTATGAAATATTTGTAACATCTTCTTTTGATAAAACAACAAATTTTTCAGCGAATGGAACACAGTGGGTAACCATTTAGCCATAATGATAGTAGTAGCCTCTTACTATCTGTAATTGTTACATTTTTGTAGGTTTGTGCAATCTTAACTATTTGGGGCATATTTTTATTTACTTTTTTTTTTTAAAGCCAACCACGCATAATCTGACCAAGCATTCCTATCAATAATAAGGGTAGAGTTAGTACATAATACAAAAATAGAATGGGTAGTCCGGACACTTTGACACTGCTTGCTTTGTTTCTTTAAATACGCATTTTCCATAGTTATGGCTTAGAGGGGCTCCTGAGAAATTTTTAGTCTTTTAAGTCCTACACGTGCCAATTGCTCCCTCCTTTCTCCTGCAACCGGCGTCCCGGCGCTTTTTAACAAGGCCTTTATATCCTTGTCACATTTAGATGTGACTGTATATTCCCCATGGGCAATAGGAGAGGCTCCCCGGGCAAGCCCTAGTCTGCCACGCCCTACTCGTGCTTATGTGCCTCCCTTGTAATCCCTACGGCCTGCTACCGCCGCAGCCTTCCCTCTTACAGAGGCTTACCTGTGGATGAGATGAATCCGAGTCACGGCACCAGCTGTCGGAGGCCACCCGACAAACCACACGGAGACACGCAGCACTCAGTCAATTCATCACCACGTTTATTGCCTCATCGCGTTCCAAGCCAAAGTAGGGGGCCCGGCGATGAGGGACTGGAGGCAGTCTCCCTAAGGAAACCTTTCAGTCTCCAGCCACGAGCACCAAGAAACACAAGGATATATACCCCAGGCCCCATACAGATAACATTCATTGTGTGCAATCATGCATAGCACAGGAACAGAGCAAGTTTACAAAGTAGCAATGATCAGGGTACAAGCTCTGCAGATAGTGCAAAGAACATCATAAACCTTCATCAGAAGTCACATCCTGCCTGCAGGAATATGGGACGAAAAGTCTTGGAAACAGGATTAGATAAGGGACAGCCTCAGCCTGCTGCATCTCATGTCGGGCCAGGGCCACTGGCCCCGACACCCACCCATCACAGGTGAGCAGTCAAGGGGGGACCGGGGGTCCAGCTGTGGGAAGCTGTACTCTGTTCTCACCATATCCCATGCCTGGGGCCTGTGTGTAGGGCGGAAGGAAAGGGTTCTGATCCTGTCCCAGCCACTTGCTGGCCCTCTGGGTGGCCTCAGCACACCTGACCTCCGTGGACCTCCGGCAGCTATGAGATGCTGGTCTCAGGGCCAGCACTGTGATGTGGTGGCTGAAGTCGCCGCCTGTGATGCCTGCATCCCATCTGAGCACTGGCTTAAGTCCAGCTGCTCCACTTCCAGCCCAGCTCCTCGCTCATGGCGTGGGAAACCAGCAGAAGATGGCCAAAGTGCTTAGGACCCTCCTGCCCACGTGGGAGACCTGGATGGAGCCCCTGCTCCTGGCTCCGGTCTGGCCCAGCCTGGGCCATTGTGGCCATCTGGGGAGTGAACTAGCAGGCAAGAGACCTCTGTTTCTCCTGCCATCTCGTGCTGTAACTCTGCCTTTCAAATAAATAAATGAATCTCGGGGAAAAAAATAAGCAGCAGCTGGACCCCCAGGCCGCGTGGCAGGACCAAGCAGTGGGGGTCTCCCTGCAGGCTCAGGACAAATGTCACAGCCTACTTCTGTCCAGGGAGATGCAAGCTGCACACACCAGGGACCACAGCCAGGGGGAACACAGCCAGCGGCCACAGCCAGGGGGACTACAGCCAGGGGCCACAGCTGGGGGCCATAACTAGAGGGACCACGGCCAGGGGCCATAACCAGGGGGGCCACAGCCAGGGGCCACATCCAGAGGCCACAGCTAGGGGGAACCATAGCTAGGGGGACCACAGTCAGGGGCCACACAGCCAGGAGGACCTTATTGAGGAGCCACAGCCAGGGATGACCATAGCCAGGGGCCATAGCCAAAGGGGCCACAGCTAGGGGGGGCCACAGCCAAGGGGACCACACCAAGGGGGCCACAGCCAGGGGGACCACAGCCAAGGGGACCACACCGAGGGGGCCACAGCCAGGGGGGCCACAGCCGGGGGAACCACAGCCATTGATGACCACAGCCAGGGGGGCCACAGCCAGGGGGACCACACAGCCAGGGCACTGCCAGGCCCTTTCCTGTCCCCTTGGCCCTCACCAGAGTGCCCACTCTGGGCTGCAGCTGGCTCAGAGCAGCCGCCTCCTGCTTGCTCACCTCTGTGACCACAGCCCAGCGAGGTGCCTGTCAGAGGGACAGATGCGAGGGGCGTCTGGAAGCAGCCCCAATGTCCCTGGGTGGAGGACGCTCCAGAAATTGGGGCAGGGGCCAGGGTTGATGGGGCAGGGGCAGGACTTGTAAAGGCTGAGGTGCAGTGCCTTCCATGCCCCACAGGGCCCCTTGTGAGTTCTGGGCTCCAGGTGACAGTGGACACAGCTGTGCCCCTTCTCCCCAGAGCCCGTCCCCAGGCAACTGGCTCCTGCCCCGGAGCTCAGCGCGGCAGAGCAGGGAGTGCACAGCCAGGGGTCTGCGCTCCAGCCGCCAGGCGGTGCTCCAGGCTGCAGGCCAAGGTCCCTGGCGGGAGACCTGGGCGCAGGTCCCAGGGAAAGCACTAGAATCCTGCCACATTTGTCTCCTGACTGCCATGTGTTTTCAGCATCTGTGTTGGAAATTGTGCGGGAGCCCGGTCTCATCAAGGGGCGGGGCGTGGCCAACGCGGCTCCCCGGTCAGAGCCCGGCCTGCGTTCCCAAGCCGGCAGTACCCCGGGGCCTTCTGCTGACCTGCAGAGTAATTGGCATTTTCAGAGCTGGCTTTCTTCGTAAATAATGACATTTTTCCATCTCGCGGAGGACACTGGCTGTCGGGAGACGTGGGCGAGGCCAGCCCTGCCGGGGCCCTGGAGAGGCGACCAGAAAGACCCTGGTGGGCTCCCAAATTGGTTTGTTTGCCAGATAATCGGAGGTGAGAAGACGCCATAATAGGACACGGGCAGCTCTGAGGCTCGCACGGGGCATGGCAATGGGGGCTGTCACCGCTCACTGGCAGGAAAAGCAGATGGTCTGCCTCCTGGCACCTGGGCCGAAGCAGCGAGAATTACCGCGTGGACGTTTCCTGACGGCAGAGGCAGGCTGAGCTGGGTGGAATAGTCGGGAGGACTTTCCCTGCGTACCCCTGGATAGGCGCGCTCTGAGCAGGTGCGGCTTTGGCGGGAGCCAGGCGGGAGTCATGTTGGAGGCTTGAAGTGCAGGGCCCTGGGGTGCCCGCTTGGGGGGAACGGACCCCTGGACGTAGAGCAGGTGCCTCCATACTGGACAGTGCCCGTCACAGAGGGGCAGGAGGGCTTCAGGCAGCACCTGGCAGCGCAGGATACGTCAGCACACCCTGGATGGCAGGAAGGAGCTGGACGGGCCCCTCCCCGCCTCAGCCAGCTGCAAGTGTGGCCTGTTCAGAACCCACCATGGCCTGCACAGGGCGGGGGGCAGCAGGAGGTGGGCAGAGCCTAGTAGACCGT
This sequence comes from Lepus europaeus, assembly GCF_033115175.1. NCBI lineage: Eukaryota > Metazoa > Chordata > Mammalia > Lagomorpha > Leporidae > Lepus > Lepus europaeus. The sequence goes on from NC_084844.1 coordinate 68,020,348, forward strand.
GGAGGCTCTCGCTGGCCACTGGGCGGCTTGGGTTGGGGTCAGACATCGAAGTGGGAGGCTGGCAGAATAGTCCAGACAGGAGTTGGTGGTGCTCAGAACCCCCCCACACACACACACCCTTATACCCGCTTCTTGCCAGCCCTGCCACACTGGGGCCGCTGTCCCCTTCAGAACTGAGCTCCAGGGAGCTGTAGTGTCCGGGAGATGAGTCCGGTGTCCGGGGCACCCTGGGCTGTGCCATTGTCCTCCCAGGTTCTCCCCGCCACATCCCCCCGCGCTGGGGGGTGCACCTGGGTCTCAGTGTGCGTCACCCTTGTGGTTGAATGCAAGGGACACTGAAGCCTTGGGGACAGGCCAGTGCCCAGGGACCGAGGCTGCCCGGGGAAGCTGTCCCTGCATGCATACCAGGAGGGCCTGGGGCAGCACACACTGGCTGGCCCCCTGGGGGAGAGCCCCTCACAGGGCCTCCTGCAGCCAACAGAGCCCCAGCGCTGCCCCCTGGTCAACAGAGGTGCTGTAGCCTGTGGCCCTTGGGGCGTCCCCAGCTCCCAGCAGAACCAGTGACCTCCCCCCACCCCCGGCCCAGGAAGACGAGCCGAGCAGATCTCTCCAGGAGTTTGCTGTCCATGGCTCCCAAGGACTCCTCCCTCCTCTCCTGGATCCGAGCTTGATTCCTGCCCATTCTGCTCTTTCCCCAGGGACCCGTGATTTGCCAACTCCTCCGTCCTTGTCCTTACACACCGCCCCGAGAGGTGCGGCCGCCATTCCAGGCGGCGGCTGGCAGAGCAGGTCTGTTTGCCAGTGTGCTCGGCAGCAGTTCTTGCCAGCAGTAACAGGAGTTGGCTGAGAAGCTGGCCAGGGTGGGAGGGGATGGTAAGAGCTTGACCAGGAACCCAGCTGAGATCCCCAGAGAGGGCGGTGGAGGCCGAGGGCGGTGCCGTCTCCACTCACCCTGAGTGACTGTAGGACGCTTCCTTGTGCTGACAACCGAGCCCCTGCGTCCCCACCACTGCGACTGTGGTGTACCCCGCATTCCGTGCTCGTTCTGACATGGCTGGCAGGTGTCCGGGGCGGGGACAGCTCCAGGCTGCTGTCCCCGCTGCCTGCCTGTCCTGGGCTTGGCAGGGCGCCAGCGGAGGTGATGACCCAGGAGGCAGCGTTTTGCGGGAAGGTGCAGCCTCGGCGTGGGTGCTAATTGGAGCTGGGTTCACAGGAGCGGCAGCACTGGGAGCGGGGAGAACCCAGCGCTAATTACACTAGCACCACACCAGCGTCCCCCGAGGCAGGGAGCGAGCAGGCCCAGCTGTGCCGAGGTGGCTGGCATCTTGCTGCTCACTTTGGTCACGTCTCCACGCGTGCCAGGCGCTAACTCTGGGCGTCCCCACGAGCCCTTGCTGAGGAGAACACCTGCCCACCAGGCTGTGGGGACGCCTGCTCCCTGACTTCCTGATTCTGGCCATGTGGGGCACCACTGGGCACCCGGACGGGGACAGGGCAGCAAATAAGGTGTGGTCGGGGTCTCTCAGGGTGCTGGGGCGTGTCGAGGAGGAGGCTGGGTCAGGGCTGAGATTCTGAATCCAGCCCCAGGCCAGGCTGCGGAGGCTGAGGGTGCAGCAGAGCTGGGCAGATGGGTGCTGCTAGGGGCAGAACCCCTGGTGGTTCCGTGGACGGCAGGAAGAATCCTCCTGCCGGTGATGACCTGCGCTGTCCCCAAACACAGTCCTGAAGAACGGGTCCCTGGTGAGTTTTCAAGCCCTCAAGGGAACAGTTTGACCATAGACTATTCCATTTGTTCTCTCTGCCTGCACCCTCCTCCCACAGCTCCCCTGCTTGCTGAATCCCATTGGCCCAACCAGGTGGTGGCCACCTTGCCTGGTGCCCAGCTGTCCGGGTCGGCCCTGCCCAGTGGGGGCCACGCTGGGCACCCCTGGTGACATAGTTGTTGTTCAACTGCTCCTTCACCCTAATGGGGGTCTCCCGAGGGCAGCGACCTGGGTGTCTTGGGTCCCCGTGGCCTAGTAGGTGCTTATGGGGTGTCCAGAACACTCGTGCCGTGCCCTTGGGATTTGGAGCAAGGCCGAGCATCATGCAGGGGAGAGAGCCGAGGCTACCCCGGTTCTGTGTGGTGGGTGCCCCTGACCAAGTGGTCCCCAGCAGCGGGAGGCACTGGCAGGCACCTGAGTGAGTGGAGGGGGTGTGGGCACCACGGAACCGGAGCACAGGATGAAGGAAGCCCCTGTGGTGACCCCTGCTCTGGAAGAGCCAGCAGCCCTGCCCCTGCCAGAAGCACTGTCCGCAGGCTCACCTGGTCACTGCCGGGTGAATGAATGAATGAGTGATGTCGGAAATCTATGGGTTCCCGACAAGACCGAGATCCGTATAGTAAGCAGAATCAACCACGTTTCATGCGCTTTTCAGCTTTTCTTTATTGCTTCTCTCCTTCCTCTCCTCTCTCCTTTCTCGTTCTCCCCAGGCGTCCCTCTTATATAGTCCACAGCCCGATTACTAAAAGTGGGCATGAAAAACAGGATGTGGTTCCTCAAACTATTGTTTCAGTTTGAGTCCTGCATGAAAAACAGGATGTACTTCAGTCCGTTGTTTCAGTTTAAGTGAGCCAGGCTACGTGACCTCCAGCCGCAGGGAATGGTTGTCACGAGTGGCCGGCCTGTGGTTCCCCACGTGAGTGAATGAATGAATGAGGGCAGGAGCACCACGTGCTGTGCACTGTCGGCTCGGCAGCCTTGGGGAAGATGGCTCCAGGGTCGGGGTCTCAGGCAGGCGCTGTCTGGGGAGCGGAGACCCAGCGCCGAACTGAGAGGAGAATCGGGGGCCAGGCTGGGCCTCCACGCGGTCCCTGGGCAGCCGAGGAGCCGGGGGCTGGCTCTGCAGGTGGCTGGCAGGTGGAGGGGGCTCCCCAGCCAGCCTGGGAGATGGGCACCCTCCCTGGGGGGCAGGGCCCCCTCCCTGGCCTCCCTTCAGGTCTTCATGGCTGGTGCGATCCCAGCGACACTCACAGCTTGCTGTGTTCTGCCCTCCGGGGGACCCATCTGTCCTGGTCTTGCACATGCGTGACCTGGGCCAGGGGCTTAAGTCAGACCCACCATTGGGAAGTCGTGGATGCATTCGGCAGATTTCGGTCCCACTGGGCACCACGTGGCCCTTGAGACCCTCGGCAACTTCTTGCACCCTGCCTGCCCTCTGGGCGTGTGAGGCAGGAGGAAGCATCTGTGGGGGAGGGGCTCCTGTGGTTTCCCAGCCTCCCCGACACCCCTCCAGGGGACCAGGGGCCTTGGGGTGGGGCCAGCTGTGGAGCAGACCCCAGCATGAGTGGGGAGTGTGTACTGGAAAGTTTCTATCCTGCCTCCTTCCGCCTATCTGAGAGCCCTCCAAGGGGTACAGGTGTGCACCTGGGTGCCCCCAACCAGGGCCCAGACAGACACCCATAGTCAAGCCCTCCTCTGAGGTTCCAAATGCCACTCTGCTGGCCACTGGAGGAGGTGCCCCTTGCGTGGGGCAGCCATGGCTGAAGGCAATAGGCCACCACCACCAACCGCCGCAGCTGGGTTCAGCAGGGGCTGCAAACAGCCAGTTGGCCAGACTCGAGATCCATCTTGTTTCAAGAGTTTGTTTTTCCAGACTCTCTCCAAGTCTGTTTTAATCCACCAAAAGAGGAGCTAAGTTTGATAAATAAAAGAAGATTAAAAATGGTAGAGAAAAGTGTTTTCCCCAGCTCCCGAGAGAGCACTGCCAAAATCGAGCGTCAAAACCAAAATAGAAGCCATCAAATGTCTGATGTCTGTGTTTCTGAGCGAAACGGCAGGCGCGGCTTCAGCCCAGCCGGCCCCCGGCTAGAGGGGCTCCCGCGGGTTCACCCTGTTCAGGACCTGGGGCTTGGAGCTGCTGGGTCCTCCGTGGTGCAGCCCAGGCCCAGCCGTCCCCACCTCTCGGCCAGAGTATCTGTGATATCACTGGACCTGGACCCCGGAGCGCTGGCCCTGGAGCCGAGGTGGGTGACACGCACTTGCGGGCGCGGCTCTACCAGCACCAGGCGCCCGTGAGACACCAAGCACGGCGATTGATAGCAGTGACAGAGAGAGCAGCTCACTCATGCCAGGGACCCTGCCCCCTCCCAGATGGCCCCTGGATCTTGAAGACAACCTAAGCCAGCGGAGGCCCAGGGCCAGCGACACCCACCGGGCCTGGGGGACCGCATTCCCCATGCAGCCCAGATCTGGGGTGTTGGGTGTCCGTACCCCTGGGTCCCTCTTGCCGCATCTGATGCACGATCAAGTTTGAAACCCAGGAGAGCACACCCCACCCCGTGGCCATGGATGACCAGGGGACGGGTGAGGAGGCCAGCTCCCCTCGCCCCATGTCCCCCACTGTTGGTGACTGGGCCCGTCACAGCAAGCCGTCCTGCCCCGCGGGCCCTCGCTCCTTGTCCCCATTCATGCCTGGAGATCTTCCCTCCTGTGTGTCTTCTGCTGTTGCCCAGGTGGGAGCAAGTGGCCCTGGAGCCCCCAGCCCCATGGCTGCAGCTCCTTGAGCCCCTGGTGGGAGCCTGGCTGGGGCCGAGGGCCTCCCAGGCCCGGGCAGCCCTGGCTCGTGACTCAACTGTGGCCCGGGAGATGGCCGGGACTTGGTGTGGTGCCACCACTCTCCCGAGCGCCCCCAGCCACCCTCTCCAGGCACTGCCGCCCCCACCGCCCACAGTGGGGCTGCGTCTGCCTAGCTGTGTTCCTCAGGTCCGTGTGAGCCTGGATTCTCAGACAGGCTGTGGAGTTTTGAAATTAAGCGGCTCTCTCAGGTAGCCACGGCCACAGAACCTCTACCCTTACAAACCAGGGACTTGGTGGTTCCCATGGCACCCGTGACGTGGCTCTGGGTTCTGTGGAGTGTGAGACTGTGGGCTGGGCTCAATGGGGAGGAGTAGGGTGGACTCGCCAGGGACCTCCCAGCCCTGCCCCTTCCCCCCGTGTCCCCTCACCCCAGCACCCCGGTGCCGGGCAGCCAGTGGAGGCTTAGGAAGTGCTTGGCTCCTGGTGGGGCCGGGCCGAATGTTTTTGCTGAATTCATTATCTTTCTTAGAAGGAGCGTGCACAGTGCCACACACCCACTTGCCGAAAGGAGCCGTTTGGCCACAGAGACAGAAACCGAGGTGACCTGGAGGAGTTTGCAAGTATAGCAGGTGAATCCTGCCAACGTGGAGTGAGGGTGTCGGGCGTGTTGTCAGCTGTCCCACAGGCAGCACACACCCCTCATCTGGAGCTGGAACGGCCTCAGCGTGTCGCAGTCATGTGGGCCACCCAGGACCGCCAGGGGCTTGTGGAGCCCGGGTTGGTCCTCACACAGCGAGCATTTGTGCCTGCACTGATTGGATTCCAGTGTTTGGCATCACCTTCCTGGGGAGGGCATTTGGAGAAGCAGGGTACAGGGATTCAGCACATGGGGCTCAACCTGGGGACCTGGCCACCCCAATGGACTGGGCGTCCCTGGGGGTCAGGGTCCTCCGTCCGCCCCCACTGCCATGTGGCCCCTGTGCTGGTGCTGCTGTGAAGCCCACAGCAGCCGTGGATCCATGGGGCCACGCCACACCCTGGGAGTGCGGAGTGTGCCATGTGTGCCGAGCGTGCTGAGCATGGAGGCCCCATCTCCTCCACTTCGCAGGTCCCGTGAGCCCCCTGCTCTGCAGGATGCGAGGCGCAGGCAGGGCTGCCGGCTCCATGATGTCATGGCAGGGGTGGGGGCGGAAGTTGCTGATTTCACCAGACCCCTCGCGGGAGCATCGGTCACAGTTCCAAGCCGATGACGTTTCTCCATGGGACCCAAACACGGCTGTGCAGTGACCTCCTTCCTGCTGGGCACACGTGTTGGATGCATGTCTGTCCCTTGGCTTCCCCATTGCAGTGCCTTCTGTCGCCCTGGGAGGCTGAGACAGGGCCGGTGGCCAGGTGGGGGCTGAGCAGGTAGCGTGCCTGGCCAGGACAAGGTGTGAGCATGGGGAGACAAGTGGACATGGGGGCAGCCGAGGCTTCTGGGGGAGGCAGAAAGAGATGACCTCATGCGGTGCCTATGCACTGTGGGGCGTGGGGTGGGGGGCGGCTCTCTGGATGGCTCTGGGCTCTTGTGTGTGCCAGTGGTGGTGGCGGTGGCATGGGTCTGAGCCACGGGAGGCTCTGCTGTCCCAGGCAGGCAGTGGAGTCTGCTCCCCGGGAGCAAGCTCAGGAGGCTAAGGCGGACACAGGGAACAGAGGCTTCAACCTCAGAGCTGGAGGACACCATGCCTATGAGAGTGACCCCGGCCCAGCCCGAAGGGGCATCTGGGACCAAAGTTCACGCCCCCACCCTGCCCCCAAACTTCAGCTCCTGAGCACCCCCCCCCCCCAGCTCCTTTGCATGGGAAGCTATAGCTCAGAGGCTTCGGCCAGAGCCACACGCAGGTGGTGGGTGGAGCTGGATGCTGTGGGTCCTGGGCCAGGCCCCTCCCCTGGGTCTCAGGCTCCAGGAAAGTGCCGGAGCCTGCAGGGTCCCATCCCCTGTGTGCCCAGCCCCAGGGGAAGCCACTCCCTGCCTGGCTGCCTCTGCAGTGCCTCAGCCGGCCGGAGTGAGCCCGGCATAAGTGTGGCAGGACCACACTAGTGACCACTGCGTCTAGCTCCCCGGGATTGTGACACAGACCTGGAGGAGGCCGGGGCACGGGCAGCCCCAGCAGACAGACGCCCGGTGAAGGAAGCCGAGCTGTAGGGGGCGCTCAGTCCAGCTCTGCCCTGGAGGCTCCATCCGGCCCTCAGGGCCACGATGGGACCCCTGTCCCGAGACAGCAGCCCCTGGCCCAAGACAGCAGGGCCCAGGCCATGGCCAGTGTACAGACACTCACCACTACAGAGGCACAGGCAGGGGCTGGGCCATCAGGAATTCCGCCGTGGAACTCCTTGATATTTGGCTTAAAGTTCAGCTCTAAATATAGCATCCTGGGGTGAGCCGCGTGTTGTCTTAGGTGTCGGGGGGGGCGGGGGTCTCAGGAACAGGGAGATCCCAGCAGCTAGTGGCCCTTCCACTGCCAGGACCTTGGTCCTAGGAGCCAGGCCCTGCCTCCCTGAGGCCCCCAGGCCCCTGTGCGCAGGTGGAGGCTGTTGTTGGTAGCATCTGGGTGGGTGTCCGAGTTGGGGGGGGGCGAGTCACTTTGCAAACTGGCACGGAGCTTCTTGTGGGAAGGCCGCTGGCTCTCCCGGGTGCCTCTCCCGGCTGCAGCTGGCCTCCAGACCCCTCTACCCGGCCCCATGCCCTGCAGCCTGTCGGGAACCTGCATGGCCCCTGCCACGGGGTCTCGGGGTGCCCCTCCCCGGGGAGCAAGGTCCTTGCCTGCCTGCCCTGGGCTGGGGTCCTGGGTCTGCCCGCTCCCCCTCCAACTGGCTCTGGGAGCAGAGTACGGCTTCCAGGGGTGTGGCTAAGGCTGGCCCTGGAGGAGGGCAGAGCGGGGCTTGCTTGGAGCCCTGGTTCAGGAACAGAATCCCCTGAGGTTGAGCCGGGGCTGCGTGTGAGGGTCAGCCGTGGCCCCACCTGGCCTGGCCTCGCTGGATCAACCATGGAACCCCTCTGGGGCTTGGCAGAGTGGGGGTTCCCCCATAGATTACCTCGGAGGACACGATTCATCGATTCTGTCAGAGGTCTATGCATCGCACTGACAGCTGCAAAAACTTAAATAAATATTTCCCATCTGAGGAGGGGCCTGGCCCAGCCCGCACAGCGGCCCCGCTGACCCTGGAGGCAGAGCTGACTGTGGGCGGCACGGCTCCTGCGAGCCTGTCCAGGAAGCAGCCAGCCGCGAGCACCCTTCCTGCCCCCATCCCCTCCTCCTCCTGCCCCAGCCCAGCCCCACGCTGGGGGTATGAGCTGAATCTGTGTGGTGACTGTGGGGACAAGTGGCCCCACCACCAAACGGCCCCTGCCTGGTGGACACCATAGGGCCTTGGCCCAGGCCACACGGCCACCCACGGGGCTCCTGCTGTGTCTGCAGACTCGGGAGTGGTCACTGCCCTGCCTCATGGGGCCGGCTGACCTCCCTGTCCACTCCTGGTGCTGACCCTCTGGCTGCAGGCTCTTCCCACTTTAACCCCGGGGGCTCCCCCTGTTCAGAACCATGAAGATTGAACCCCGAGAGGGCCCCAAGCAGGCAGCAGGGCCTGGCTGGCCCCACTCCAGAGCAGGGGTGGGCGGGATGGGGCGAGGGGGCAGAGGTCAGAGGGCAAAGCACAAGGCCCCTGGGCCGTGGGTGCTGAGACAAGGGCTCAGGTCAGCTGGTGACCGGGCCCGTGGGTGTCTCAGGGAGAGGTGGCTGGCAGGCTCTGTGTTTGCCCTGGAGGGCCACCCTGTCTTGTCCCTGCCTGTCCCTCCCCCCGCTGCTTGGCGTGGGTCACAGTCCGGCATGCAGGTCCAGCTCCGTCCAGCCAGGAGCAGCCAAGATCCCCGTGGGAGAACGTGGCCTCCGGCAGAGGGGAGCTTCTTGCTTTCCCGCCCTGCCCAGGGTCTGCCTCCCCAGCAAGTGCAGCTCAGGGCCCCACCTCCTCCTCATCCAACCCCAGCTCCTAAAGCCCCCAGCTGTACAGGAGGACCAAGCCCAGGCTGGGGCAGGGTCTCCAGGGAGGCACAGCCGGGTGCCAGGGCTCCGCCGGCATGGGTGTGAGCTTGCCGGGCTCGCTCAGCCCCCGGGAAGGAACAGTTGTACCCAATGTGGGCACTGAAGCTTCCCGTCTGCTGCTCACCCTGTGAGGGTTTTTCTGCGTGAAACTACTCCGGACGCACGTGGTGCGCAGGGAAACTTTGAACCTGCGCCTTCCTGGGGTAAGACGCGTCCCCACCACATCATATTTTTAATCACAGGAGTTAATGGCTCTTCATGGAGGCCTGGGGGATCTGGAAAGGACAGTATCACTGTTCACTCCCCTGCCCTTGCTGCTCCCTGCACGGGGTGGGGGTGGGGGCAGGGCTGGGGGCTCCTAGCCTGGGCTCAGGGTCCTGGCTGAGTCTCCAGACTCTGCAGCCCACTCCTCACAGAGCATGCCAGGCCCTGGGGCTTCAGTCTGCCAAGGGGGCTGGATGGGGCCCTGGGAGAAAGAGCCCCGCCTGGGGCCCCTGGGCACCCCCTGTGGGTTTGCTGATCTCCACCTCGAGATCTCACATGCCATGGGGCAAAATAATTAAATGTAATAGATGCTGAGGCTTCCGAAATTACATTATTTAGCAGCTCAGCTCACACACACACATGCGCACACACACGCACACACACACGCTAAGCTGCACATAATTAATAGATTTATTTAAATCAGCCTCTGCCATCTGTATCCATCAGGGACGCACGCTGCCCAGGCAGGCCACATAGAACACTTCTGTTTGTGAATAGGAAGCCGGAAGTCCCCATGGGGAGCTGAGCCCAGCAGGTGTCATGGGGCCATGGCCACCGGGGAGGCCTGGGGGTTCCTGCAGACGAAGGGACCCTGAGTGCAAGTGGAGAGGCAGGGGCAGGGGCGCCCAGGCCGCTCTGCTGGCCGTGGGGACCTCCCCCTCCTCAGTGAGTGACTCCCTGGGTCTGCTGCCGCGCGTGGCTCAGAGGGGCCACATGGAGCTGCTGGCTCTCAGCTCTGCCGGCCTCCCCGGGTCTGCCGCGGGCCAACTCTCACGGAGTCAGCAGACCGAGGGAGAACAAGGGCGAAGGCTCTAGGAGGAAAGAAATCGGCGAGGGGAATGACAGACAGACACACTACTTTGAGTATGCTGCTGCGTTTATTTGCTGCAAAGCATAAGCTTTTATACCGCTTTTACACGGAACTTGGCAAAGCAAATACAGGCTTCAAGGAAAAGAAATTACGATTACAATCATTAATCAGCAGGACATTCTAACTCACATGTGAGACAATAGTGGTTTCGGTTTTTCAATCTACATGTGCCGTGAGAATCGTTTTTACACTTTTATGAAAGGTCACAGAGAGTTCATTTCTTAACTTAAAGACAATTTTTCTTTTATAAATTTCTTGATCATTTTATCCCAACCTCCTCTCACACGCACTAATTCGCTACCTGAATAATCACTAGAGGGAGTAAATATTTTCCCGCTTGCGGGGCCCACCGAGGACGAGTCCACCACCGCCCACTAATTAGATATTGTTCATATCCTTTTGGCAAAATTCTCTTGGGAATCTTTGCTAATTCTTGCTCTCTTTTGGAATCTTTTTGGGCGTGCACATTTCCTAATAACATCTCCAAGTGGGCTTCTGCCGTGCCATCTCCTTCATCAAAGCTAAGCAGCTCCAGCTGCTCCGTGGGATCAAGCAATGTTCCCAGAGTGTCATTTGGGGTCAATGCCCAGGCTACATTGTACACAGCCTGGATGAATAGCGGCGCCCACAAGGATATGTTCCCGGAGGTAAAGTTTATTGAATCCTGGTGTCCCACCTGTACCCCACTTGACTGCACATAGCACAATGAAAAAGCACTGCTAAAATTAACAAAAGCAACAGCAAGGAAAGTTCTCTGAGCCAAGCTGGCAGTTTCCTGCCTCTCCTTGCACCAGGGGTCATGACGACCGCTGACTGCATGGGAACCGCCTGGGGCTTCACTCCGCGGAGCACTGACCCCACCCCTCCAGCCTGAGGGTCCCAACATGGCAGCATTTTTGCTACGCAGATGGGACAGCTGTGGGCGTAGCACAGGTCCTTCCTTGGGCTTAACCCACCTGGCTGGTGCAAGGGTAGGACCCAGACTGCCCCCAGGAATGAAGCCCAAGCTGCCCACTACCGTGGGCTGGAGGCTGGGTGAGAGGCAACCCAGTCATCCTCACCGGACCCTGTGGCCTGCCCTGGGGGGGCCAGGGTGACAGCTGTGCTGCAGAGCCCTGTCCTGGCACCCGGGGGGTGGCTTCATATGTGGGAGGTGAGCGTACCAGGGGCCTGTGTTTTGGGGGGGAGGGTCTGCACTGAAGCCCGAGTCGGCCTGCAGGGGCGGGGTGAGGGTGACAGGCCCAGGCACCTGGACCTCTCATTGTACACAGGGCTCTGCCCCATTAGGATGCAGAGTGGGGATGGGGAGGCCCACGCCTTGGCCATGTCCACCTGTGGCCTGGCTTGCTTCTGACCCCCAGGAGCCCTGGACACGTGGGTCCCTGGGGGCAAATCTGACCACATCCCCAGGGCTCCCTGCACCAGCCCTGGCTCCTGGCTGCTCGTGGGGTCAGCAGGGGAACAGCTGCATGATCTGTTTGGGGAAGCTGGGACTAGCACTGCCACCCTGCCTGCATGCTCCAGTGTGGTCTCCACCCCCTGCTTGTTACGGGGCCACGTGTGTCTCCCCAGGGGTGACCCATGCCAACAGGCTGGAGATGGCCTGGAACGGGGCTCACAGGCCCTGTTCACACCTGATTTTTCCCTGCCTCTGAGCCGCGCCGAGGAGCCGGGGCTTCCATGAGCACAGGTGGGTGTGGCCGGCCTGATGTGGCCTCCTGCGGTGGCCGCCAGCTCCCTCTCCAGGAGCCCAGGTCCTGGGCGTGGGGGGCGGGGTCTGACCCAGGCCCCCTCCTTGTCCCCCCTCTGCTGGCTTTCTGCCTGAGCCAGCTCCTCAGGGAGACCTCCACCGAGTGTCTGCCCCCCGGAAGGATGCATGCCCATTCGCGGAGGCACCTGTCACTCCAGTGGCTTCTCAGGGGGCGCTGCCTTGGGGGACTTGGGGAGAGGGGAGTGGGCAGGCTCAGAGGCCCAGGCCCCCTTGTCAGGGCCTGAGTTCTCCGTGCCCGCTCACTGCCCATGGTGGGCGCTGCCTGGCCTTGGGGGAGGCAGTTTCAGTTCCATCCAACCTCCATCTCCCACTCTGTCCTCAGAGAATAACCAGGGGCCAGTTATAGCTCGGGAGGGGGAGGGAGTCGGCCAGGGCACAGTGTGGCTGCCCTGTAAGTCCCCAGGGGCAGAGCCCACAGAGGGTGCAGGGGACAGCAGCAGGACCCGCCCGGGAGCCATGCTGTGGGCTGGCCACACTGTGACCCTAGACCCCAGCTCTGGAATGGAGAGAAGCATCTCTTGCTGAGATCACCTGGGGCAGCCCCCTGGGCAGTGGGGCTGGGGTTTCCATGGACGCTGGGCCACCTGTCACCCAGCGCCGTGGCAGCCTCCTGGGGAAAGGGTCACCTCCAGACTCTTGGCGGTGTCCCAGGCACTGCGGTGGAGTTGTGCTGACTGTGGGGGCTGGGGTGGGTGCCTGCATCTCTGCCCCTCCCCCGGATTCTGCCCCTGCAGGTGCAGGTGCCGGGCAAGGTGGATCCTGGCCCCACTCCCGAGATAAGGGAGCTTCCTACTCCTGCTGGCCGCTGGCTGCGCTGTGTGCCTGGCCTCTTGCACATTCCCAGGTTCAGTCTGGGTGGGACGAAGCCCCTGGATCCTCCCCGCCCCTCCCAGGGTATTGAGTGTGGGGCCCTTGGCACATTCTCCTGGCAGGAAACAGGCTGTGAGCCACTGTCTCGGGGTCTTGGGGTGGACAAGGCCGCGTCTGTCCTGCGTTTGTTTGATTGTAGGAAATGCATCCCCGTGTCTGACAACAAGTGAACCCGGACAGGGAGGGGCACTGCCCAGCCGCCTGGAACCGGAGTGGGCGGCTCACGGGGTCAGAGGGACACCAGCCCTGTGAGGTCTCCTCGGCCGGGAGTGGACGCCGAGGCCCCTCCTGAGCCACTGATCGGGGCAGCCCTGCTTCTGTGGCCCCTGCCCATGCCTGCTGTGACACTGCATGTCCTCGGGGCCTCCTGCTGCCCCCACCGCTGTCACCAGCCAGCTGTCTGTGCGGTTGGAGAGCCTCATGTTTGAGGGGGGCAGATGTGGCTGGGAGCCCCTGGCCCGGGTCTTCTTTCTGTGGACACACCAAGCCGTTCCAGGCTACGCAGCTGCCTGTCAGGACACGGGGCCTCCACGTGCTGCCCAGCGGAGGCATGTCCACTTCCTGACCAGTGATGGCCGGGGCCGCTATCCAGATGAGCTCCTTGGCTTCCATGTGGCCCTGACAACATGTCCGTGTCTTCCTTCTTGGCTTCTGGTCACTGGAGGGCGTGCTGGGACATCTGGGAGCCCAGAGGGACAGCACCAGCAGGTGCTAAGGACACAAAGCACTTTCTGCTCTTTTTAAAAAAGATTTATTTTGTTTTTTATTCGAAAGAGTGGCATAGAGGGAGAGACTGGGAGAGAGAAAGAGAGAGAGAAGAAGAAACTGGGGGAGAGAGAGAGGAAGAGAGAAAGGTCTTCCATCTCTGGTTCCCTCCCTGAATGGCCACAATGGCTGGGGCTGAGCCAGGCAGAAGTCCAGAGTCAGGCACTTTGTTCGGCCATCCTCTGCTGCTTTTCCAGGGAGCTTGGGACTCGAACTGGCACCTACATGGGATGCTGGTGTTGCAAGCAGGGGCTCAGCCCGCTGTGCCACAGCGCCAGCCCCACAAGGCACTTTCCGGACACAGAAGTGGGGCTAAGAGAACCACGTTCTGAGGCGGGCTTGGTCCTGCTCCTGGGGTCTCACAGGCACTGCATCCCATTGGTTCCTGGGAAGATCCATCTCTGCTGTGTGGGGGTAGGGGCCCCATGTGACTGCGGCTCTGAACTTGGTGGGTGTGGACACAGCAGTGCTGAGGGCAGGGTGTGGATGGGGAAGGAGCCCATGCTGATGTGGGAGCCTTGAGCCTTGTGTCTCAGCAAAGCCGGCCAGCCACGATTCCCAGAGGGCCATGGGGCAGAGGGCGGGGCTCACACTGCCCAGCGTCCCCATCAGGGGCTCTGGGAATTCCCTTCCTGTTTGACGGACAGACACACAGAGCCCAGGAAGGGCCCACACCCCACAGCAAAGCCTTCCATCCTGGCTTGAGAGGGTTCTGTCGCCAGTGTGTCTGTGGCCCTGTGGCAGGTATGATACGGCTAAGGGGTGAGGGGGGCAGGGAGGCAGGTGCAGGTGACCCCAGGCATGGGCCTTGCAGCCTCCGTCTCGAGCAGGCCCTGTGGCCTCTCCACCTCCTCGTGCTGACGCGGGGCTGACGTGATTGGCTTTGGCCATGATTGGGGTGGCCCAGGTCCCTGATGGAAAGTTCCAGGCTGCAGCAGGTGGTAATGAGCTGCTCGCACAAACAACGCTCCCCCGTGTTCTGCAAAAATCAATAAACCATTTCTGATGCTCCACGTGGAGCCCAAGTGACTGACACAGCTCTGACCTCGTTCAGAAATCCGTGTGCTCCACAGCCAGCTTTGGGCAGCTCTGGCCAGGGCCGCATACGTGCTGGAACAGGAGACAGCCATGGGGTCGCCTCCATTGTGCTGTCCATGGCTGGAAGGCCCTCGGGGCAGTGACTCTGCTCCCAGCTCTGCACCGGCCCTCACAGCCATTCCTTGAGTGCCGTCTTCCCCCAGGCTGTGGTGCGGGCAGACAGGGCAGCTCCTACAGGACAGTTGGGGACAGGGTGGCTCCTACAGGACAGCTGGGGACAGGGCAGCTCCTACAGGACAGCTGTGGGCAGACAGGGTGGCTCCTACAGGACAGCTGGAGACAGGGTGGCTCCTACAGGACAGCTGGGGGACAGGGTGGCTCCTACAGGACAGCTGGAGACAGGGTGGCTCCTACAGGACAGCTGTGGGCAGACAGGGTGGCTCCTACAGGACAGCTGGGGACAGGGCGGCTCCTACAGGACAGCTGGGGGACAGGGCAGCTCCTAGAGGACAGCTGGGGACAGGGTGGCTCCTACAGGACAGCTGTGGGCAGACAGGGCGGCTCCTACAGGACAGCTAGGGACAGGGCGGCTCCTACAGGACAGCTGGGGACAGACAGGGCGGCTCCTACAGGACATCTGGGGACAGGGCGGCTCCTACAGGACAGCTGGGGACAGGGTGGCTCCTACAGGACAGCTGGGGGACAGGGTGGCTCCTACAGGACAGATGGAGACAGGGTGGCTCCTACAGGACAGCTGTGGGCAGACAGGGTGGCTCCTACAGGACAGCTGGGGACAGGGCAGCTCCTACAGGACAGCTGGGGGACAGGGCGGCTCCTAGAGGACAGCTGGGGACAGGGTGGCTCCTACAGGACAGCTGTGGGCAAACAGGGCGGCTCCTACAGGACAGCTGGGGATAGACAGGGCGGCTCCTACAGGACAGCTGGGGACAGGGCAGCTCCTACAGGACAGCTGGAGACAGGGTGGCTCCTACAGGACAGCTGGAGACAGGGTGGCTCCTACAGGACAGCTGGGGGACAGGGTGGCTCCTACAGGACAGCTGGAGACAGGGTGGCTCCTACAGGACAGCTGTGGGCAGACAGGGTGGCTCCTACAGGACAGCTGGGGACAGGGCAGCTCCTACAGGACAGCTGGGGGACAGGGCAGCTCCTAGAGGACAGCTGGGGACAGGGCGGCTCCTACAGGACAGCTGGGGACAGACAGGGCGGCTCCTACAGGACAGCTGGGGAACAGGGCGGCTCCTACAGGACAGCTGGACACAGGGCGGCTCCTACAGGACAGCTTGGGGACAGGGCGGCTCCTACAGGACAGCTGTGGGTAGACAGGGCGGCTCCTACAGGACAGCTGGGGCAGACAGGGCAGCTCCTACAGGACAGCTGGGGGACAGGGCAGCTCCTACAGGACAGCTGGGGACAGACAGGGCTCTGACCTCATTCAGAAATCCGTGTGCTCCACAGCCAGCTTTGGGCAGCTCTGGCCAGGGCCACACACGCGCTGGAACAGGAGACAGCCATGGGGTCGCCTCCATTGTGCTGTCCATGGCTGGAAGGCCCTCGGGGCAGTGACTCTACTCCCAGCTCTGCACCGGCCCTCACAGCCGTTCCTCGAGTGCCGTCTTCCCCAGGATGTGGTGCAGGCAAACAGGGTGGCTCCTACAGGACAGCTGGGGGCAGGGCGGCTCCTACAGGACAGCTGGGGGCAGGGCAGCTCCTACAGGACAGCTGTGGGCAGACAGGGTGGCTCCTACAGGACAGCTGGGGACAGACAGGGCGACTCCTACAGGACAGCTGTGGGAAGACAGGGCAGCTCCTACAGGACAGCTGGGGGCAGACAGGGCGGCTCCTACAGGACAGCTGGGGGACAGGGCAGCTCCTACATGACAAGTGGAGTGTCAGGGTCGGAGCCACCATGGCCACTGCTCTCACCGCCAGTGCTGGTTTCAGTGCCACGACCACCACCAGGTAGTGGGGGCACTGGTTAGTGCACCACGCTGCTCACTGCAGGTAGGATGATGACACCACTGCTGGTTAGCACATCCCCAGTGCTAGTTATACACCCTCACTACTAGTTAGTACATCCCCACTGCTAGTTAGTATGACACTACCACTAGTTACTACGCCACTGCTGGTTAGCACATCCCCACTACTAGTTGGTGTGATACCACTGCTACTTATACACCCCACTACTAGTGTGACACCACCGTTAGTTACTATCCCACTGTTATTTAGCACACAGTTATGCCACACTGGTTAGCACATCCCTACTACTAGTTAGTGTGACACCAACACTAGTTATTATATCACTACTAGTTATACAGCCCCGCTACTTATTAGTATGGTACCACCACTAGTTATTATATCACTGCTAGTTATTACATAACTACTAGTTATACACCCCACTACTAGTTAGTGTGACACCACTGCTAGTTATTACATGACAACTATTATACACCCTATGACTTATTAGTATGACATCACTGGCAACTATATCACTACTAGTTAGTACATTCCCACTACTAGTTAGTATGACACCACCATTAGTTACTACATCAATGCTAGTTATACATCCCCACTACCAGGTAGTATGAAGCCACTGCTAGTTATACCACTACCAGTTAGCATGCCCCACTACTAGTTAGTACACTCCACTACTCGTTAGCCCACCCCCACTACTAGTTCATGCACCACCGCTGCTACCTCTTCTGCTACTGTTCACGTGGTCATAGCCCCCAATTATTTCCAGTGCTGGGAGGGGAACAGATAGTGCCCAGCAGCTCTATGGGCTGGCCTGTGGCCAGCGACCCAGGGATCACCTGTGTCTCAGCAGGAGCCCGGCTCCCAGCAGAATGGCTTCTCGGGTTGGAGGACACAAATTTGGCTTCCCTGGGGGTCCACAAGGTCCAGGTTGCAGCACCCAAAGCCCTTGGCCCCTGATGAACAGACGGCTGGTCTCCCCAGGTGCGTCTGTGGCCAGCTGGGCCCAGCACTGCTCCCGTGGACAGTGCTGCAGAGCATGGGGGGAGAGGCTGACAAGCTTCGGGGAGCTGCCCCTACACTAGCTGGCATCTGTGGCCTTTCTGTCCCCCTCGAGACCCAGGGCCGCCATCTGGGCAGGAGATGGTGCTGGCAGCCATGGGGGGAGCCGCAGGCTGGCAGCTCCTACACCAGACACTGGCTGGATGGAGCCTCCTGCTGGCTTGCTGGCAGCCGAGCAGCGGCCTTGACCTTCAGCCATCTCTGACATTCAGCGCACAGGGCCAGGGCCACCCCCACCTCGCTGTCTCCACTCGGCCTCCTGCAGACGGTGGCCTATCTCATCCATGGGGGGTTCTGTGCCCTGGTCCAGAGGGGCAGGCATGGGTGCTGGTCCTTGGAGGGCAAAGGGATGGACTCCCAAGCCACACGGGGTCTGTGCCCCTCACCAACAGCCTGGCTTGTGCTGATGTGGTTAGGTGCCAGCAGGGGCCAGCACCGGCCGTGCCATGAGTGTGTTTACCTGTGTCTAGGAAGGGCCCTGGCCAGGGAGGGGACCTGCGCCTCCCCCAGGTAAAGCGGTCTTGCCACCAGAGCCAGCACAAGGATGCTGCCTCCCCTGCGCCAGCTGGCACCGGACTCTCAGCCTGGGGGCTTCCCTGCCCCCTGCATTGATCCCATAGCCCGGTGGTCCAGCCATGTTGCTGTGGCTCCTGCTCACGGAGCAGCCAATGCCAGCCACTCAGATTGAGGTCCAAGAGGTAAGAGGTCAGGAGGAGAGATGGGCGTGGCCTGGGAACTCTGCATGGCTGTGGGAAAAGCTGCTCACTCTCGAGGGCCACAGCAGAGCTCAGACTGCCTGTCCCAGGGTTCTCTGTAGACAGCGCCTCTCAGTGTGTGTGTGTGTGTGCATCTCACAGTGTGTGTGCATCTCACAGTGTGTGCGTGTATCTCACAGTGTGTGCGTATCTCACTGTGTGTGTATCTCACTGTGTGTATGTGTGTGCATCTCACAGTGCATGTCTCATATGTGTGTATCTCACCGTGTGTATGTGTGCATCTTACAGCACATGTCTCACTGCATGTGCATGTGTGTATCTCACTTCGTGTATGTGGATCTCACAATGCGTGTCTCACTGTGTGTGTGTGCATCTTACAGTGTATGTGCATTTGTGTGTATCTCACTGTGTGTGTGCGTTTCTCACTGTGTGCGTGTGCATTACTCTGTGCCTGGGTGTCACATAGCAGGGTGCCCTGTATGGGTTCCCCCACCAGTTGCCCTGGAGATGAGGCAAGTCCTATGTGCTCATTGTACACAGGGAGCGAGGATGGTGGGCAGCTGGGGTCAGCCCCTGTGGAGCCAGCAGAGAAGCCGCAGAGGACAAGTGAGACCATTCCCTGGGGGAAGCTGGTGCCCACTGAGCCGGGCTTTGCAGGGCCAAGGGTCAGAGCCCTGCTGTCACTCGCCCTGTGGCACCTGTGTGCTCTGTCTCAGCCCACGGGGAGCCCAGGAATGCTGCAGGTCACAGGCCTCAGGGCCATCCCCTGTGGACCTGAACAGACCCAGAGCAGTGACTCTGGGTAGCAGGTGAGGGTTTTATTCTCTACTGAACACTCCTTGCCTAGACCAGTGGCAAGGAGGGAGAGGAGATAGATCGATGTGTGAATGGTTGGATGGATGATGAACAAATGGATGGATGATTGGATGGATGATGGATGGATGGATGGAAGAAAGGACAGAAGGATGGATGGATGATGGGTGGACGGACAGACAGGTGGAAGTATGGACAGACAGATGGAAGGGTCATGGGTAGATGGACAGCCAGGTAGATATATGGATGGACAGATGGGTGGATGGATGGATGGGTGGATGATGGATGATGGATGGATGATGGATGGACAGGTGGATGGATGATGGATGGATGGATTTGTGGGTGATAGATGGATGATGGATGAATGGATGGACAGATGGATGGATGGAAGAAAGGACAGATGGACAGATGGATGAACAGATGGATGGATGGATGATGGGTGGACGGACAGACAGGTGGATGTATAGACCAACAGATAGATGGATGGATGGGTCATGGGTGGAAGGACGACTAGATGAGGGAACTCATGGGCAGACAGATAGACAGGTGGGAGTGTGGATAGATGGACAGGTGGGAGTGTGGATAGATGGACAGGTGGGTGAGTGGATAGATGGACACTTGGGTGAGTGGATAGATGGACGCGTGGGTGAGTGGATGGATGGACAGGTGGGTGAGTGGATGGATGGACACGTGGAGTGTGGATAGATAGACACGTGGGTGAGTGGATAGATGGACACATGGGTGAGTGGATAGATGGACACGTGTGTGAGTGGATAGATGGACAGGTGGGAGTGTGGATGGATGGACACATGGGTGAGTGGATAAATTGACATGTGGGTGAGGGGATGGATGGACAGGTGGGTGAGTGGACGGATGGACATGTGGGTGAGGGGATGGATGGACAGGTGGGTGAGTGGATGGATGGACAGGTGGGAGTGTGGATGGATGGACAGGTGGGTGAGTTAGGGAGTGAGGGGCTCTGTGGAGACGTTCACTCTGCTCTTGAGGGAAGTAACAGGGGCTGCCCAGGTGGACGCTGCTCCAGCTGGCCTCTCCTGTGCTGACACAGGTCACAGAGCCTCAGTCTGCTCCATGGTCCATGAGCATCTTTGCCTCCTACGCTTGCTGCGAGAACTGCGTGCACGAGGCCCACGCTGGGGCCCAGCCCACCATAGCGGGCTCCTGCCTGCCCCTGCAGAGTGCTCTCCAGGGGTGTGGGGAAGTGTGCTGTCGGCGGTGGGTCCAGTTCATCTGCACCCTCTCCCCACTCCACAGTATCCTGTCACCTGCTGGCTGGGGCAGAGATATTCCCAGGCTGTGCTGTTACAAAGCGGCTGTCTCTGCGCACCTGTGCTGGGTGGCCTTGAGGGGGGTGTGCTCTGGACTTCAGCTGTAGCATCTTCAATTTAATTACATTTCTACAAGAATATTTGAACGGAAAATAATTGTTTTTCAAGAATAAAATGTTTCTGTTTATTTCCTGGAGGGGCAGGCTGAGCCCTAGCTTGGCGGTGGGGGGCAACCCTGGTGTCCTGCCCACGTGGCTGCAGAGGCCCCAGGTGCACACGCAGGAGGAGAAAGCACCTGGTCCCCACCCAGGCCAAGAGGCTGCCCCCCAGCCCCACTTGGAAATGCATTGAAAGACAGCCCACTCTGAGTGACCAGGGAGAATCCAGGGCAGCTGATGTGTGAGCTGATGTGTGCAGAAACGATAAGAATTTCAAAATGGGGAGCAAGGAAATCGTGGCCACGGGTCAGATAAGAGCTGCCCCGGTGGCCGCTGGGATGGGGCAGGAGCTGGCAGAAGCTGGACAGAGTGAGCTGGCTGGGGGTGGGCAGGCGGCTGAGAGGAGGGTCCTCCTGTCCCATGCCACTGAACCCCTGCTCCAGGCAAGGCTCCAGGTGCCTTGTGACCCAGAGCCAAGGCCCTGGCCAGGGGCAAGGATGTGGGGCACAGAGTGCCCTTGGGGTGTTGCAGGGGGGGGGTGTGGCCAGGTACAGGATGAAGGACAGGCTTGGGAGATGAGCAAAGGGCCGGGTGGCCTTGAGTAGCCGGCGGGCCCCCGAGCAGGGCGACGAGGAGGGGAGAGGGGGTGTGGGTCCCCTGCCCAGGCAGCCGCGAGCACCAAGCAGCCACGGTTCCGGCTCTGCTGGACAGGGAAGGTGGGTGCCATAGAGGTCACAGCTGCTCTTGTCTGGGGTTCCTAGGCGGCTAAAGGGTAAATGAGAGTGCAGCGGGAGGCTGGCCAGCCGGAGGTCTGTGTGCACCCAGGAAGGGAGCCCCCGCCTGCTGACCAGCCAGCGGTCACTTGCCGCCCCGGCCTCAGCCTCCACTGTCCTTTAACTGGCCGCCTTCCCCTCTGTCTCTGCTGTGCCCCCAGAGCAGGAGCCACGTGGAGTTCAGGCCCCGGGATGCTCGCCGCTGGAGCTGGGTGTCCGCCCACCTGGGAACTGGGTCTCGGTGCAGCATCAGAGCTTGAGCTGGGACAACAGTCCCCTTCTGTGAGGCCGAGCCCACCTCACCCGTGCTGGTGGAGGAAGACAGTGCTTGGACTTGGCCTGTGCGGCCATGGGGCTCTTCTTGCACAGCACGTCACGGTGTCCCAGTCGCTCTCGGCTCCGCGGCAACTCAAGACCTGGCGCCTTTGTGTATATGTGTGTGTGTGTGCGCGTGTGTGTTTCAGCAAGTTTAATACATTCAAGATTATTTATTTACTAGAACAGAATTAAAAGTCTCGCCAGGCAGCTGAAGCTGGGGAGCGAGAGGAGCGCGTTCGGCCCATGGCGGCGAGCTTGTGCTTGAAGGAGGCCATGCCCGCTTCGTGCTACAGCCTGGGCAGCCTTGTTGGCGGGCAGAGGCCCGAGGTGAGTCCATCCCAGCCGGTCCTCACCACCAACACCAGTGCCCCAGGGTCCCCAGGAGGGGCCTCCCTCCCTCCCTCCAGAACTCCAGTGGCCCCGCCCAGCACAAGCCACCTGCACTGGGCTCCTGCGGCCAGCCAGGGACAAGACTGAACTGCAGGCCTGGGAGGATTCCTCACTCACAGGACAAGAGGCAGCCTCCACCCCTCCACCCCCATGAGCAATAAATAAAAGCAAGGCTGTGGGCTGTGGTGGGGGCCTGGACGCACACTCACAGGTGCCTGGCAGGGCCCTGAGGCCGGTGAGCCGAGAAGCAGGAATGTGGAAAAATGCAGGGCCGAGACACTGTGGATGGCGACACTTCTCACGACGACAGTCAGCGCCCCGTGGGCACAGGGGCCCAGCCACCACCCATGGGATCAAACGCTGACACCCTTTGATCAAAGGTTTCCCAGGAACGTGCCTAGGGCAGAGGAAAGTCGAACGCTTATCCAGAACCAAAGTTGGAAGTGGTCAAGTATTGGGAGCTCGGCTGCTGAGAGCGATTTCACTTAAATTGGAGTATTCACTGCTTCCTCTCCACCTCAGCTGTGATTCCCTGGCCCCAGTGTTTTTTATGTTTGTTTGTTTGCTTTTTGTTTTTTAGACAAAGCTTTTTTGTCCTGGAGCCATGGAGGAGCCTGGGAGCACTTCCCAGAGGACGTTGGAGATCCACTGCTGCTGGGACCGCTTCCCCAAGGATGGCCAGCCCTTCCACTACATCTTGGGGAGCATCCACTACTTCCGCGTGCCCAGCTTCTACTGGAAGGATCGGCTGCTGAAGATGAAGATGGCGGGGCTGAACGCCATCCTGACGGGGGTCTCCCTGCTTGGTTGTTGGAGCAAGAGTCCATCATTCTCCACTCTTCTGACCCAGATCACCTCGCGGCTGTGGACAAGTGGCTGGGCATCCTTCTGCCCAAGAGGAAGCCTCTCCTCTATCAGAATGGAGGGCCGAGTATACCTGTGCAGGTTGAAAATGAATACAGCAGCTACTTCTCCCGTGACTGTGACTACCTGCGTTTCCTGCAGAAGTGCTTCCACTACTACCTGGGTGACAGTGTGCTTCTGTTCACCACTGATGGTGCACAGAAGAAGTTCCTGCAGTGCGAGGCGCTGCAGGGCCTCTTTGCCACAGTGGACTTTGGAGTAGGTAACATCACAGATGCTTTCCAAATCCAGAGGAATAGTGAGCCCAGAGGACCCCTGGTCAATTCTGAATTCTATACTGGCTGGTTAGAACACTGGGGCGAACAGCACTGGACAGTCTAGAGTGAAGCAATGGCTTCCGCCCTCTATGACATCCTTGCCCAGGGAGCAAATGTGAACATGTACATGTTTATATGTGGGACCCATTTTGCCTATTGGAATGGGGCCAACAAGCCCTACACACCACAGCCCACCAGCTATGACTATGATGCCCCCCTGAGTGAGGCAGGGGACCTCACCAAGAAGTATTTTGCCCTGTGTAAGGTTATCGGGAAGTTTGTAGCATTACCAGAAGGTCCCATTCCTCCATCCACACCAAAATATGCATATGGAACAGTCCCACTGAAAAAGTGAAGGGCAGTGGATGCAGCTCTGGATGTCCTATGTCCCTCTGGGCCCATCAACAGTGTTTATCCCCTGACATTTACCCAGGTGAAACAGTACTTTGGCTTTGTGCTGTACCGGACAACACTGCCTGGGGACTGCAGCAACCCTACACCCCTCTCTCCACCCCTCAATGGAGTCCAGGACTGGGCCTGCATCGCTGTGGATGGGATTCTGCAGGGAGTGCTGGAGCGAAACCACGTGCTCACGGTGAGCATACAAGGGAAGGCTGGAGCCAGGCTGGACCTCCTGGTGGGAACATCAGGCACGTGCACTACGGCAAAGCCATCAACGACTTTAAGGGCTTGATTTCCAACTTGACCCTGGGTTCCTGAATCCTCACAAACTGGACCATCTTCCCCCTGGACACCGAGAGGGCAGTGAGCAGCCTCCTGGGGGACTGGGGTGGCCTCCAGAAGGATGCCAGTGCCTGCAGCTCCCAGAACTACACAGTGCCAGCCTTTTACACTGGGAACTTCTCCATCCCCAGCGGGGTCCCATCCCTGCCCCAGGACACCTTTATCAAGTTTCCTGGGTGGACCAAGTGTCAGGTGTGAATCAACGGCTTCAACCTCGGCCGCTACTGGACAGCGCGCGGGCCCAGGTGACCTTGTTCATGCCAAAGCACCTCCTCAGCACCTCGACCCCCAACACCATCACAGGGCTGGAGCTGGAGCGTGCACCCTGCAGCCAGCACTGCCAGGGTGCCATGGAGTTCGGGGACAGGCCCATTGTCAAAGCCACCGCCTCTCAGGGCCTGATGAGACCCACAGTGTTCAAGTCACAACTAGAGCCTTAGGGGACTGAAGGCTGTGCCCAGTGGGGTCCAGCACCCCCACGTCCCAGATAAGAAAACTCCATCAGGTCTACATCTGCCAGAGAAGTCCACTAGAAAGTGAATCGGGTTCCCGGCGTGGGTCTTCCTGGTGCTGGGACAGCCCCGAGCATGGGACGGAGCTGACAGCACAGGCTGCCGAGCAAGCTCCGCATGTGTTCCAGTTTTTATTTTGGAAGAATCATGTTGTCTTTTTTTGTTAAATGAAAGTTGTACTTGGATGATGAAAAAAAAAAAAAGTCCCAGGGTCGGGCATCAGCGGTCCTGGGTGCCCAGGAGGGGGCTGTGTGTCATGGAAGGGGCCAGGCATCACATGTTCGGGGTGCCAGGGAGGGGCCAGGTGTCAGGAGTCCTGGGTACCAGGGAGGGGGCAGGATGTTGGGGGTCCCTGGTGGTAGGGAGGGCACCGGGCGTCTTGGGTCCCAGGTAGCAGGGAAGGGGCCAGGCGTCTGGGGTCCCGAGTGACAGAGTGGGGCCAGGCATCAGGGGTCTTGGGTGCCAGGGAGGGGGCTGGGCGTCAGGGGTCCTGTGTACCAGGGAGGGGGCTGGGTGGCTGGGGTCCCGAGTGACTGTGAGGGGTCGGACTTTGGGGGTCGTGGGTACCAAGGAAGCAGCTGGGCATCGGGGAAGGGGCCAGGTGTTGGGGATCCGGGGTGCCAGGGAGGGGGCCGGGCATCAGTGGTCCTGTGTACCAGGGAGGGGGCCAGACGGCTGGGATCCCCAGTGACAGAGAGTGGCCGGGTGTCAGGGGTCCCGTGTACCAGGGAGGAAGCTGGGCGTCAGGGGTCCCGAGTGACAGGGAAGGGCCAGACGTGGGAGGTCCTGGTACCAGGGAAGGGGCTGGGCTTCAGGGAAGAGGCCGGGTGTTGGGGATCTGGGGTGCCATTGAGGGGGCAGGAAGTTGGCAGTCCCAAGTGACAGGGATAGCCGGGCATCAGGGGTCACCAGTGCCAGGGAGGAGCTGGGCGTCCATGGTCCCTGGTCCCAGGGAGGAGGCTGGGCATCAGGTTCCCTGGTGCCAGGGAGGAGGCTCGGCATCAGGGGTTCCTGTTGTCAAGGAGGGGACAAGAGCCCGGGATCCTGGGTCCCAGAAGGGAGCCGGGCGATGGGGATCCCAGGTACCAGGGTAGGGGCTCAGCGTCATGGGTCCAGGGTGCCTGGGAGGGGGCTGGGCATCAGGGAAGGAGCCAGGCCTCTGGGGTCTGGGGTGTGAGGGAACGTGCCAGGTGGCGGGGATCCTGGGTGGCAGGGAAGGGGATGGGTGGCAGGGGTCCTGGGTGCTAGGGAGGGGCCCAGGTGGTGGGGGTCCTGGGTACAAGGGAGGAGGCTGGACATCCGGGGTCATGTGTGTCAAGGAGGAGGCCCAGCATCGTGATCCAGGGGCCCAGGAAGGAGCCTCACGTCGGGGGTCCGGGGTGCCAGGGTGGGGGTCAGGCGTTGGGGGTCCCTGGTGGTTGGGAGGGCACCAGGCGTCAGGGGTCCTGGGTAGCAGGGTGGAGGCCTGGCACCAGGGGTCGTGAGAGACAGGGAGGGGCCAGACATCTGGGGTCCTAGGTACCAGGGAAGGGGCTGGGCGTTGGGGAAGGGGCAGGGTGTCGGGAATCTGCGGTTCCAGGGAGGGTGCTGTATGTCAGGAGTCCCGAGTGACAGGGAGGGCTGGGTGTTGGGGGTCACAGGTGCCAGGGAGGGGGCCAGGCGTCGAGGATCCTGGGTGTCAAGTGGGGGCCAGGCTTTGGGGATCCCAGGGCCCATGAGGGAGCCAGGAATTGGGGGTTCTGGGTACCAGGGTAGGGGCTGGCCATTGGGGGTCCGGGGTGCCAGGGAGGAGGCCTGGCTTCAGGCGTCCAGGGTGTCAAGGAGGGGGCCAGGTGTCCTGGATCCCAGCGCCCAGGAGAGAGCTGGGCATCAGGGGTCCAGGGTGCCAGGATGGGGGCCCGGCATCGAGGTTCCCAGGTGCCAGGGAGGGGTTCGAGAGTCCTGGGTGCCAGGGAGGAGCTGGGCGACCGGGTTCCCAGGTGCTAGGGAAGAGGCCCGGTGTCATTGGTCCTGGAAGTCAAGGAGGCGCCAGGCATCCAGGATCAGGAGCCCGGAGTCGGGGGTCCAGGGTGTCAGGGAGGGGGCCAGGCTTTGGGGGTCCTGGGTGCCAGGGGTGGAGCCGGGTGTCAGGGGTCCCGGGTAACAGGGATGGGGCCGGGCATCTGGGGTCCCGAGTGACAGAGAGGGGCTGGGCGTCAGGGGTCCCTGGTACCAGGGAAGGGGCCGGGTGTCTGGGATCCTGAGTGACAGGGAAGGGCCGGCCATTGGGTGTCATGGTTGCCAGGGAGGTGGTCGGGGTCCCGGGTGCAAGGGAGGGGTCGGGTGTTTGGGTCCAGGTGCAAGGGATGGGGCCGGATGTCAGATGTCCTGGGTGCCATAGAAGGGGCCAGGCCGCAGGGTTCCTGTGTGCCAGGGAGGAGGCCAGACATCCAGGTCACGGGTTTCAAGGAGGGGGCTAGGCTTAGGGGATCCCGGGGCCCAGGAGGGAGCTGGGCATAGGGGGTCCTGGGTACCAGAGAGTGGGCCAGGTGTTGGGGATCGTGGGGCCCAGGAGGGAGCCGGGTGATGGGGGTCCCAGGTACCAGATTGTGGCCAGGCGGAGGAGGTCCCGAATTCCAGGGAAGGGCTGTCACTGGGGGTCCCGGGTGCCAGAAGAGTGGCTGGGCATCAGGGAAGGCATCGGGCGTCCAGGGTCCCAGGTGTCAGGGAAGGGGTCAGGGGTCCCAGGTAGCTTCCTTGGGTTCTGCTTTCCCCCTGTGGAGACTCACCAAGTCAGGGTTCTCAGCTCTTCGGTGCCTGGCAACCCCCAGCAGGAGAAGGTGGAGAGCGCAGACCCCCACTGGGCTCTGGAGCCTTCTCCTGGGACCTCACTCCACAGAGGAACTCTAGGACCACTGTGAGGTCAAGATCCCACGTGATGACATCACCATGCCAGACTAGACTGGGGCGCACACAGCATCACAAAAGACGCAGCCAATCAGCATCCTCCAGGGCGTGGCTCCCTAACCAGTTTGTGCTCCAAGTGAATCAGGAGAGGTGGGAAGAGGCCTCCTCCCCTTCTCCTGGGCTGCTCTCTGGTGGTGCACCTGCCACCCGCTGGGGTCGCCGCATACTTCTCGAAGGCAGATCCTGGCTGCAGCTGGCGGTCACCTGCTTCAGGTGAGTTAAAATTCTGCTTCTTGGCTTAGGGGCTTTCGCTTTGTCTTCGTATTTCTGCTCATTTTTCTGTTGGGCCATTTGTATCATCTTTTAATAGTGATTTGAAGAATACTTAAAGGCATCACATAATTGAAGCCTTTTTTTTTCCCCTGTCAATATATGTTGTCCACTCTGCCTACTGACCTTTAATATCTTCTATTTGTTTCTTGCGGGTGCTTGGTAATCTAGTGGATTTTAAAAATATCGATTTTTCCTGAAATCTTGTTCAATTCATTTATCAGTTTTTGTTTTTAGATGTTATGGATTCTCTCTAAATAAAGATCTCCAATATACTGAGATTTTATTGCTTAGAAATTGATCTTTACACCTTAGTTTTTCTTTTTGTTCTTTTTCCTCCTCCGTTGACTACTCCTCTAGTAAGAAGGCTGCCGTGCAAGCTCCGCAGGTGTTCTAGTTTTTATTTTGGAAGAATCATGTTGTGTTTTGTTAAATAAAATTTGTACTTGGATGTTGGAAAAAAACAAAAACACCCCAGGGTCAGGAGTTGGGGTCTGGGTGCCAGGGAGGGGGCTGGGCATCTGGGGTCCCAAGGGACAGGGAGGGGGGCCGGGTGTCAGGGGTCCTGGGTGCCCAGGATGGGGCTGGGTGTCAGGGAAGGGACCAGGCCTCAAGGGTCCAGGGTGCCAGGGAGGGGGTAGGACGTTGGGGGTCCTGGAAACTAGGGAAGGGGACGGTTGGCAGGGGACCTAGGTGCCAGGGAGGAGGCTGGACATCCAGGGTCACAGGTGTCAAGAAGGGGGCCAGGCGTCGGGGATCCTGGGGCCCAGAGGTTGCCAGGAGAAGGGGGTCCTAGGTACCAGGGTAGGGGCTGGGCATCGGGGGCCCAGTGTGCCAGGGAGGAGGCCAGGCGTCAGAAGTCTAGGGTGACAAGGAGGGGGCCAGGCGTCAGGCTTCCCGGGGCCGAGGATGGAGCTGGGCATCAGGGGTCCGGGGTGCCAGGGAGGGGGCTAGGCATCAGGGGTCCCGTGTACCAGGGATGGGGCTGGGCGGCTGGGGTCCCAAGTGACAGAGAGGGTCTGGGCATCAGGGGTCCCAGGTACCAGGGAGGAGGCCGGGCATCAGGGGTCCCGAGTGACAGGTAGGGGCTGGATAGGGGTTCCTGGGTACCAGGGAAGGGGCTGCACATCAGGGAAGAGGCCAGGTGTTGGGGATCCAGAGTGCCATTGAAAGGGCCAGAAGTTGGGAGTCCCAAGTGACAGGGAAGGCCAGGTGTCGCAGGTCACTGGTGCCAGGGAAGGGATCGGGGGTCCTGGGTGCCAAGGAGGAGGCCAGGCATCAGGGGTTCCTGGTGTCAAAGAGGAGCCAGGAGTCCAGGATCCTGAGGCCCAGGAGGGAATCGGATGATGGGGGTCCCAGGTACCAGGGTAGGGGCTTAGTGTCGGGGGTCCAGGGTGCCAGGGAGGGGCCTGGTCATCTTGGGTCTGGGGTGTCAGGGAGGTGGCCAGGCATCTGGAGTTCCGGGTGCCAGGGAGTAGGCCGGGTGTCAGGGGACCCGGGTGCCCTGGAGGGAGCTGGGTGTCGGGGAAGGGGCCAGGCCTCTGGGGTCCAGGATGCGAGGGAGGGTGCCAGGTGTTGGGGGTCCTGGGTGGCAGGGAAGTGGCTGGGCAGAGGGTTCCTGGGTGCCAGGGAGGGGCCCAGGTTGTGGGGTCCTGAGTGCAAGGGAGGAGGGCAGACATCCAGGGTCACATGTGTCAAGGAGGGGGCCTGGCATCGGGATCCAGGGGCCAAGGAAGTAGCCTCAGGTTGGGGGTCCAGGGTGCCAGGGAGGGGGCCAGTCATCAGGGAATCCGAGGCCCAGGACGGAGCTGGGCGATTGGGGTTCCGGGTACAGGGTAGGTGCTGGGTGTCTGGGGTCCAGGGTGCCAGGAAGGGAGCTAGAGTCAGGGATTCTGGGTACCATGGAGGAGGCTGGGCGTCAGGGGTCCCGAGTGACAGGGAGGGGCTGGATGTTGAGGGTCTTGGGTACCAGGGAAGGGGCTGGGCATCTGGGAAGGGGCCAGGTGTCGGGGATCAGGAGTGCCATGGCGGGAGCCGGATGTTGGGAGTCCCGTTGACAGGAAGGGCAGGGTGGTGGGGGTCAGGGGTGCCAGGGAGGAGCTGGGTGTCCAGGGCCACGGGTGCCAGGGAAGAGGCCCAGCGTCAGAGGTTCCTGGTGTCAAGGAGAGGGCCAGGAGTCTAGCATCCCAAGGCCCACGAGGGAGTCAGGCAATGGGGGTCCTAGGTACCATGCAAGGGTTTGGGCGTTGGGGATCTGGGGTGCCAAGGAGGGGTCCAGGCGTCAGGGGTCCCAGGTGTCAAGGAAGGGGTCCGACGTCGGGATCCTGGGTGTCAGGGAAGGGGCCAGGCATCAGGGGTCCTAGGTACCATGGATGGGGGCCAGGTGTCTGGGGTCCTTAGTGACAGTGAGGGGCCGGGCGTCAGTTGTCACAGGTGCCAGGGAGGGGCCAAGATCGAGGGTCCTGGGTGCCAGGGAAGAGGCTGGACATCGGGGTCCTGTGTACCAGGGAGGGGCAGGCGTCTGGGGTCCTGAGTGACAGAGAAAGGCCGGGTGTCAAGTGTCCCAGGTACCAGGGTGGAGGCCTGGTGTCAGGGGTTCCGAGTGACAGGGAGGTGCCAGACGTCGGGGGTCTTGGGTACCAGGGAAGGGCTGGGTATAGGGAAGGGGCAGGGCTTTGGGGGACTGGCATGCCAGGGCGGGGGCTAGGTGTTAGGGGTCCCTGGTGCCAGGGAGGGGTCCGGATGTCAGGATCCCGGGAGCTAGGGAAGGGTACCAGCGTCAGGGGTCCCAGGTCAAAGGGAGGGGACAGGGCATCTGGGGTCCCAATTGACAGGAGAGGCTGGGCGTTGGTGGTAAGGGTGCTAGGGATGGGGTCAGGTGTTCTGGGTGCCAGGGAGGAGGCCGGGCAGCAGGGGTCCTGGGAATCAAGGAGGGGGGCAGACGTCGGTGATTCCGGGGCCCAGGAGGGAGCCGGGCTTCAGGAGTCTGGGGTGCCAGGGAGGGGACCGGGTGTCAGGGTTCCCGGGTACCAGGGAGGGGGCCATGCATCTGGGGTCCTGAGTGACAGAAAGGGGCTGGGTGTGAGGTGTCCTGGGTACCAGGGTAGAGGCCTGGCATCAGGGGTCCTGAGTGACAGGAAGGGGCCAGAAGTCAGGGGTCCTGGGTACCAGGGAAGGGGCTGGGCATCGAGGATGGGGCTGGGTGTCAGGGATCCGGGGTTTCAGGGAGTGTGCCCTATGTCAGGAGTCCTGAGTGACAGGGAGGGCCGGATGTCCACTGCCACGGTTGCCAGTGAGTGGGTCAGAGCTCCTCTAGGGAGGAGCTGGGCTTCCAGGGTCTCTGGTGCCAGGGAAGAGTCCGGGTGTCAGGTTTCCGGGTGCCAGGGAGGAGACCAGGAGTCAGGGGTCCTGGGTATCAAGGAGGGGGCCAGGCTTTGGGGACCCCTGAGCGCAGGAAGAAGTCAGGCGATGAGGGTCCCAGGTACCAGGGATGGGGCTGGGCATCAGGGGTCCAGGGTGCCAGAGAGGAGGCCAAGTAGCAGGGGTCCCAGATGTCAAGGAGGGGGCCAGGAGTCTGGGATCCTGGGGCCCTGGAGGGAGCCAGGCGATGGGGGTCCCATGTACCAGGGAAGGGTCTGGGCATTGGGGGTCCGGGGTGCCAGGAAGGGGGCCAGGCGTCAGAGGTCCCAGGTGCCAGGGAGAGGGCCGGACGTGGGGATCCCAGTTGCCAGGGTAGTGGCCTTGTGTCAGGGGTCCCGGGTTCCAGGAGGGGGCTGGGTGTCTGGTTTCCTGAGTGCCTGGGAGGGGCCAGGCGTCAGGGGTCACAGGTGACAGTTAGGGGTCGGGTCCCGGGTGCCAGGGAGGGGCTGGGATAAAGGGTCTTGGGTTCCAAAAAAGAGGCCGGGCATCAGGGTCCTGGGTGCCAGGGAGGAGGCCAGGTGGCAGGGTTGCCAGGTATCAAGGAGGGGGCCAGACTTTAGGGATCCAGGTGCCAAGGAGGGAGCTGGGCGATTGGGGGTCCCAGGTACCAGGGAAGTTGCTGGGTATCGGGGATCCGGGGTGCAAAAGCGGGGCCCGGGGGTCGGGGGTCATGGGTGCCAGGAGGGGGCCAGGTGTTGGGGGTCCCAGATGCCAGGAATGGGGCCGGGTATTGGGGGTCCTGGGTGCCATCGAAGGGGCCAGGCCGCAGGGTTCCTGTGTGCCAGGGAGGAGGCCGGACATCTGGGGTCACAGGTTTAAAGGAGGGGGCTAGGCTTAGGGGATCCCGGGCCCAGGAGGGAGTTGGGCGTTGGGGATTCTGGGTGCCAGAGAGAGGACCAGGCGTCAGGGATCCCGGGGCCCAAGAGGGAGCCGGGTGATGGGAGTCCCAGGTACCAGGTAGTGGCCTGGTGAAGGGGGTCCTGGATTCCAGCGAAGGGCTGTCATCGGGGGGTCCTGGGTGCCAGAGAAGTGGCTGGGCGTTGGGGAAGGCGTCGGGTGTCCGGGGTCCCGGGTGTCAGGG